>NC_067149.1:62655376-62955376 GCF_903995435.1 Acomys russatus | reverse complement strand
TTATTGTTTTAGTTAGGATTACTATTGCTGTGATGGAACAGCAGGACCAAAGAGAGGAAAGGGTTTATTTGGCTTACACTTGCACATTGTAGTACCTCTCTGAAGGATGTCAGGACAGGAACTCAGAGCAGGAACTGGTGGCAGGAGCTGATGCAGAGGCCGTGAAAGGGTCTTGCTGGCTTACTGGCTTGTTCTACCTTCTTTGTTTCTTTCAAGATTTATTTATCTATTATGTATACAGTGCTCTGCCTCCACGTGTGCCTGCCTGCCAGAAGAGGGCACCAGATATCATTAAGGATGATTATGAGCCACCATGTGGTTGCTGGGAATTGAACTCAGGACCCCTGGAAGAACAGCCGGTGCTTTTAATCTCTGAGCCATCTCTCCAGCCCCTCAGCCTGCTTTCTTATAGAACCCAGAGCCACCAGCCCAAGGATGGCACCACCCACAATGGGCTGGGCCCTCCCTCGGTTAATCACTAATTAAGAAAATACTCTCCCGGCTTGCCTACAGCCTGATCTTATAAAGGCGTTTTCTTCATTGAGGCTTCCTCCTCTCAGATAACTTTAGCCTGTATCAAGTTGATAAATAACTATAACAATACAGCACTGTCATTATTTTATGTGTATGGCTGATTTGTCTGCATGTGGATCTCTTTACCACATACATGCCTGGTGCCCACAGAGGCCAGAAGAAGGAGTTGAATTCTCTGAAAGTGGAATTGCAGACACCTGTGAGTCAGCACGTGGGTATGAAAATGGAACCTTCATCCTCTCCAAGCAGCCAGTGCTCTTAACCACTGAGCCATCTCGTTGGTCCTTAGTTTGTATATTTTCCTTATTTCTACTTTTATTGTTTTTGTTTGTTTGCCTTGTGTGTATATGTCTGTGTATATATGTCTGTGCGCACCTGTGTGTGAGTGTGCGTGTGAAAGTGTGTATGCATTTGTGAAGGCCAGAGGTCAAGTTAGAATGCCATTCCTTAGGAGCTCTCTCCTAGTTTTGAGCCAGGGTCTCTCACTGGGACCTGGGGCTGTCTGGGTGGTCAGTGAGCTCCAGGGCTCCTCTTGTTCCTGCCTTCTCAGCACACCACCACGCTGCACTTTTTATATGGGTGCTGGAAACTGAACTTAGGTCTTGATACTAGCATGACTGCTTTGCCACCTGAGCCTATATATATATTTTTTTTCTTCTTCTTCTTCACAGAGGCTCATGTAGCCCATGCTGGTCTCCAACTCACAATGCAATGGAAACTGGCCTTGAACTCCTGAACCTCCCCCAAGTGCTGTGATTTACAGGCATGCACTACCACACCCAGCTGTAGAGTTGCCTTTGCAACTCCACTTTAATGCTGCATATCACCCCGAGCTGCCAGATCTGGCAGGTAAAAGTACATGAAGCATGTATTTACTCTGGCAGTCCTAAGATAATGCCTAAGCAATTTAGCACCCTTCGTTTCCTGAGTCTTCTTGACCTCTAACCTAAAGCTCATTTACAAGACTCTTTCTTCATTCAAAGTCAGGAAGGAGAATCTAATCAGTCCAGCTTGGGCATGTGTCCAGCCTTGTTCAAGTCCACATTGCCGGAAGTTAAGTCAGGCAGTCTGGGGTCCTTTGCTATAGTAGGGAGTAGATGGAAACATTGTCGG
The DNA here is from genome assembly GCF_903995435.1 of Acomys russatus. Taxonomy (NCBI): domain Eukaryota; kingdom Metazoa; phylum Chordata; class Mammalia; order Rodentia; family Muridae; genus Acomys; species Acomys russatus. The sequence continues at coordinate 62,953,729 of NC_067149.1, read as the reverse complement.
AATGGAGGAACGTACCAAGATATTGACCCAAAATCTTACGTACTATATGTAAGTAAATGTGTGTTCTCAGCAAACACTGCTGGAGGCACAGGAATCACTCATGTATTTCCTGAATCCACAGACCAGGCTCTCTAGGTCCAAGATCTGACACCCTCACACAGACATACATGCAGACAAAACACCAGTGCACATAAAATTAAAGCAAGTAAATCATTTTAAAAATCACCTTAAATATTTTCTTCTTGGCATTTTTTTTTTGTTTGTTTGTTTTGTTTTTAAGTAGGTACCTTTTCAAAAGGTTCTAATGGGGAAGAGGATGTGGGAGGAGTTAGGAGGAGAAAACGGCTAATATTAAAATATACTGTATGCATATATGTGATTCTCAAAGAATTAAGAAAATATTATGTGTATTTTAAGCTTTCAAAAAAAATTAGCACAGATAGGGGCTGGCAAAACGGTTTAGTGGGTAAAGGTGCTTGCCGCCAAGGCTGACAACCCAAGTTTGATCCCCAGAACCCACACAAGTTGTCCTCTGACGTCTACTAGTGCATTGTGGAATGTGCAATACACACACACACACACACAGAGATAAATTCAAACAAACAAATAAACCCTCTAGGATCTGGAAGTGCAGTCTAGTGGTAGATTGGCCACAGCGTTTGTGAAACTAGGGGTTGTATCATACTCAAAATAATTAACTAAGCTTCTCACAAAGGTCCTCATGTTGACTTTATTATTTTTCTTTCGACCATTTGTGAAATTCTTTTGTTGTTGTTGTTGTTGTTTTGAAGACACAGTTTCTCTATCTAACTTTGACTGTCCTGGAACTTGCTTGGTACACCAGGCTAGCCTTGAACTCAGAGAGACCCACTTGCTTCTGCCTCCCTAGGGCTGGGAGTAAAGGTGTGAGCTTATCATGTCTGGCTTAGAATATTCTTTACATTATTGTGTGTGTGTGTGAGAGTATGCATGCTCTGGAATGCGCATGAAAGTTAAAGGGCAAATTTTAGGAGCTAGTTCTCACTTTCCACCACAGGTTTAGGGGGACTGAACTCAAGCTGTCCTTCTTGCACGGCAAGCACTTTACCTGCTGAGCCATCTCACCCCCTGGACCACTCATGATAACTTTTCATGATAGTTTAATCCTTCGTAAGTTCCTTTATGCACAGTAGTAGTTAGTGATTTTTTATTTATTACCCATGGCCTTAATGATGCTAGTTCAACTTGGGATAAAATGTCTTTCTAATTAGCCTTTACAGCATGGATAGCTAAAGTCATGGTACCATCAGTCCAGTGGGGTCATAGTAATATCAGAAACACAGCATTGAAGAAAAAGAAATTTAACTTGGGTCCCGTGACTTAGGCTTTCATTTATATGTAAATCCTAACCCTTCTCGCTGTTTACTGTGCTACCTCAGGCCTTGGTCTCTATACAACCTAATTTAGTCTTGGTGTCTATAAAGCAGCGCGATAAACATCCTGTCTTGGCCACCTGCCAGGGCCAGCAATCAAATGAGATAATGTATGTGAAAGTGTTTTTTAACTATAAAACAGTTCACAAACATAAGATTCTTCTTATTATTGTTGCCCAATAAAAGATGCTTACAAGTCATATTAATATGTAAGAAAACATATCATTACCATATTAGCATCGATTATCATTAGAAAGCATAAGCTATAAAGACATAGTTACTCAAAGAGCAGCAAAGTTCCCAAAAGGATTATGATTATATGTACCAATCAGGGCCAAAATTATTTTTATTGTTTATTATTTTAACATGATTTAGGATGAGCAGAAAGTAACACTTGGCAGGCCAAGCACATGGCTCATGGGTAAAGAAGTCGCCACACAAGCACAAGGGGCAGATTTTTAATTTCTAGAACCCATGCAATACCAGACATGCACATCTGTAATCACAGTTTTCTATAGAGAGACAGGAGGCAGAGATGGGAGTCCCCACAAATGTGGGGCCCACTAGCCTGGCATGAGCATTACTGAACAGAGAGAGACCCTGTTTCAAGCAAGGGAGAAGATGTGAACAGGTAACAGAAGCTGTTGTCTGGCCTCCACATGCACATGCACACCCATGGACATGCACATGCATACCCCTGCACACCCACGCACATGCACACCCCTGCACATGCACACCCATGCACATGCTTGCCCATGTTCATAGATACACACACACACATAATAATAAATAAAGCAGAAAAAAAAAAAAAAGTCCTGTGGGCTTGCTCTCTGCCGTACTTCGGTGTTGAAGAGGACATCTCTGTGACCTCTCCTGTTTGATTTCCACAGCTGTACTAGTGTCTCATTCCTTATTCCCTCGCTTTGCTGGACTCCCTAGAAAGAAGGACAGAACTGTAGCCCCACGCCCCCTTGCTTCACACGCAAACTTTAGGTTGAGTGTTGTTTTATTTTTCAGAAGCCTAAATCTCTTCCTCTAAGGGAAATGAGAAATAATCCATCCTCACCAAATGGTGGGGGACATGAGGAAAAGCAAGGCATTCCCTAGGTTGCGTAAAGCCTCTTATACTTTCTGTCCTGTGGTGATTTTTAGGTCCCGATTGCATAATGATGTATGCTTATGCTCAGTAAATGGTTATTGAGTGGAAAAATTGACTACAGCTTGGATGAATTACTGTGTCACCAGTAAGGATGATACATTTCTGTTAGTTTATTTAAACACATGAGCTACTTCACGGACTAAGGATATACATATCAGTAAAACTCTTCTCTCCCAGATACAAGGCCCTTGGTTCAATTTCCAGTACAGGGGAAGCTATTACATGGATTTGACCTTGAAATTCTCCATAGATAGCATTTGTCAATACAGAGTCACATATGAACAGAACAGTGCCTGTTAAGCCAAATACGTGTTATTTGTCTTCTTTGTGGTGCACTCATCAATATCTGTTTTGAATATTGATAAGGGCAATGCTTGTAGCCTCTTTTAGGGAAAGGATTATTTTCTAATTTAAAGACAGCATGCGCTGCTGGGTTTTATATGATGGACCATTAACAAAGGAAAGAAAGAAACAACAGTCTGTTTCCAGCTAAAATATATGCTTACAAACTGGGGGACCAGTGAGATTGAGCTTGATGTGACGAACGTGGCTAGCTAGCCAATTCGACCTAGAGACCCAGAAACAAGAGTTATAAAAACAAAAGCTAGGACGACCAAGACTGCATGGATGACAGTTTTTATGTGACCGACATTTTAAGGACTGCTTTCTTTTTCTTTTGTTGCAGTCAAAGATGTGGCAGTGAGAGCATTTGACCTAGTTAATGCATCACATACCGTGGGGTCAGTAACTGTCTGTCTTCTCGTGTCTAATTTGTTTCATGATGATGTTGTTGCTTGCCGTTGCTGTGCAGGTTCATAGAGCTCTGCCCCTTGAGCGTGTCAGTTTTCTTTCCTCACTCCTGACAGACTTATCTGTGCTTGTGGCTTTGCCTCATGACTTGTCTCTTGCCCAGGTCCCCAGGTTTCTGCCTAACAGGTTGGAAGCATACGTCCAACCTGACTTGCCACTGTAATATGTTTAATCAGGTCCAGGTCATGGGAACAGGGTGATGCTGCTGAGAGCTGTCTGCCCTAGGCTGAGTGAGGTCTGGCTGCTTGGGAGATGAGACTTTGTGTTTTGGGGGCCACGGCACCTTGTCTCAGAGCTGGGGACACATAGAGCTGCAGACCTTCCTTGGGGGGAAAGTCTGGAAGTTAACTTGAAAGTGAGAGAAACGGATGCAGAGGCTGAGAAATAAGTCTCTTCAGTGCTCGAATGTCAGCTGTGGTGCTCCTTCACATACCTCAGCTGACTTGATCTAGTTAAAATGAGCATTGAAGACATTTTGGTCCCTTCTACTTCCAGGGAATTGCATCTCCTTTTTGGATGACATTAAAATGTTTTTTGTTTTTGTTTTTTTTCTTTCTGTCAAACTTTACTAGGCTGAGTTTGGGTTTTAATTATTAATTCATTTATCCAAACTAAAATTCTTTAGCACAGAGATAGTTACAGCCTTGAAAAAACAACCCTCTAACATTAAATAGCACATTCACACTTTTCAGAGAGAACACTGATGGACATTGAAAATGAAGACAGGCCATTAGAATGACGATTCCACACTAGACCTTAGTGCAAGAAATGATTTCTTTCTTTTTCTTTCGAAGCTAGTTAACACAGCAAAGGCTCATATTTCCTGAGCCTTCCCCTTCCACTTGGCAGATTATGAAGCTGCCACCAATAGGAAGAGGCCTTCACCAATGGAACTTGCTAGTTAGGCGTGGGTCTGACACATTTTTTTTTTTTTTTTTCAAAAGGAATTACCATGCCTGGCTGCTTCCACTGGGTCTGTGTGTTCTTTTGTGTGACACTGAGGTTAGTCTTTGTTTCTGACATGAGCCAAAAGGCTGAGAAGCGATGGGAATAATGGAACAAGAGGATAACAGCTCTATCGTTCTGTGCATGTCCAAAATTGCCACAGACTTTGTAATTGCATAAATGTCTTTTGCTTTCAATATGCCACCGAGGCTCAGAAAATTCTAAGACCCCACTCTTACCCTATCTGAAGCAGAGAAGCTTTAAGGAGCTGTATAGTAAGCAATCACACTTTCTTATTTATTTATTTTTCTATCACAGACTTTCTTTTTTAAAGATGACTTGCTGTACCAGGGAGATGGCTTCACGGGGTGAAGGCAAATTGCCGCTGTCAAGGCTGGTGATCTGACTTCAGCTCTCTGGGATCGTCATGATGGAAGGAGAAAACAGATTCCTACAACCAGTTGTCTTCTGACCTCCACAGTCTCTCTCACATGTATACATACAAATAAAAAAAAAAAATACAATGTAAAATCTTAGTGTTAGGAATGTTGCATCATACCTTTAATCTTACTTAGGAAGCAGAGGCAGATGGGTTTCTGAGTTCAAGGCTAAGCTGGTCTGCACATCTAGTTCTAGGACAGCCAGAGTCACTGTGAGACCCTGTCAAAAATCAACCAACCAGCCAACCAACTAAGCAAACAGCAAAAACAAAACAAAACAACCCAAAACATTGCCTCGAGATGCATTTGGAGAACTTCAAATGGTGATTTATTGAAGTGAGTACCATGAAACTTTTGAAGAAAACCAAACCATCGGGGTAAGGCTTAACTGTTATTTTTAATGTGCTTGCTTATATTCAGTAAAAATAATATCAAGACGAACTTTGCCATTTGCTCAGGATTCCTCACAGCCAGCATATGACTGCCACAAACCCAGCTCAAACACAATGTTTGAAAAATCTGGTCTTTATTGGGTGACTCAGTCAAGAGTGGGGACGTGTGTGGTAATAAATGAGGCTCTCAGAACACTCTCCTGAAAGCTCAGTGGCCCAAATTGGAAAAAAAAAAAAAAAAGCCTTTGTGTCCCTTATCATGTTTGTGTAATAAAGAAAAAAAAAACTTGCTCTAAAAGTTGTGCAATCAAAATTAGTCACACAGAGAGAGCTACAAGGTTGCAATATTCAGGACAGGACCCACTTGTCATTTCACTCTGTGCTGACTTACCTGTGTGAACATGTCTCTGTGTCCATGGGTGTTCCTCAGAGGCCTACCTACACTTGCATCTAAGATTAAAAGACTTAGTACCATGTACAGATTGCATTTGTAAAATCCCATTTTGGTAGGTAAAGTAGGACAATAATATTTTCTGCACAGCGAGATATGGTCACATAAAACAAATGGCATTTTTCCACTATCATTTTTAGGAGTTATTTTTTTAAATTCTTTTTTATTTCTTTTCTTTTTTGAAGTTACAATTATAGAACATCTACCTTCCTTTTCCTCCCTCCAAACTCTCTCATATATCCTTTCTTGTTCTCTTTCAAATTCATAGCCTCTTTTTATTAATTATTGTTACATGTATAATATATATATGTATGCACACACACATATATATTTCTAAATTCAACACACTCACTCTGTGTAATGTTACTTGCATAAATGTTTTTAGGGCTGACCATTTGGTATTGGATAAGGAAAAATGTGGTCTTCCTTGGGGAAGACTAGTTAGGTCTCTCACTCTCAGCATTTCTCAGTCACACGTGGTCATTTGTGTAGGGGGCCTCATGGCTTCCCACATCTACTTTGGCATGTCTGTGTAGTCCCTGTGTAGCTCATGTTTAGGCAGTCATAACTGGTGACACTTTATGGGTGTGGCTTCTGACATGAGTAGGAGGCACAGTCTCGCAGCAAACTCCCTGATCCTCTGGGTCTTATTATCTTTCTCGCCTTTCTTCTGCAATGCTTCCTGAGCCAAGAGTTAATTTTAAAAAATCAACTTTGCCAATAAGTATGTTTTAATTAGGCAATCAAGGTTTATGAGACTACATGTAAGTCAACAGTTTGATTGACTCAAGAGTTACCCATAAACTCTGACGCTGACTTAACACAGTAAGCTTCTTGAAACACACACAGCCTTTTTTGCTCTCCTGTGACAATCTCTCAAGGATTTTTAAATCCCAGCTCTTCATTCACCTCCTACTGAATTGGTTCAGGTTCACAATTTTAGGGCATTTATAGTAAACAGAGGTGGCAGACCAAGCCATTGAGTAATGCTTCTGTTCTGCAGGAGGATCCATGATTGAAAATGAGGACAGAGAGGCTTCTAGAAGGCTCCTCTCTTTCTGACTAAGCCTACCACACCCTGCAGAGGAGTACAAAGTTCAATGCGTGAAGAAGCTGTCTTTCAAGCAGTGACTCTCAGATGATTTTTAGTGACTCTTTGGTCCACAGAATGCCACACCCTCACCCTCTCCTTGCCATAAATGCTCTTCTGTAGGCTACTTTGGAAGTGGCTCACACACCCAGGCAGCTCCTTAGTAAATGTCTCCAAAAGCCAGGTAGTTTGCTGTCCTCAGAATAAACACATGAAGGTTCTTGGGAATGAACCAATCCACTGTGGTGTGCTAGGACCGCGCATGTGTATTAGAAAATGCAGAAGCACCTGTTTTTATTGTCCTTCTGCCTTCAAAAAGGAAAAAGGAATCACTAAGAAACGCCTCTTCTTTAGAAATGAAACTCATGCTGTTGTTGAGGGAATCTAGGACTGTGCATTCTGCTTAGGAGCATGCATTTCTTCCCTCCCTTTTTGCAGCATGTACATGGAGGGATAAGGACAACTTTGTGGAGCTAGTTTTTCTCCTGTATTTATGAGCATCCTGAGGATCCTACTTAGGTTATCAGGACTTCTTGGCTAGAACTTTTACCTACTAAGCCATGCCACCTGTCACCAAAGTTGTTCTTGAACTCCTGATCCTTCTACCCCAACTTCCCCACTGTTGGTACTCTAGGCTTGCAATAGGCTTGCAACAATAACAATTTATCATCACCATCACGATCATCATCACCACTACCACCACCACCACCACCACCACCACCACCATCACCACCACCACTATCACCACCACCACCATCACCACCATCACCACCACCACACCACCACCACCACCACCACCCACCACCACCACCACCACCACCATCACCACCACCACTACCACCATCACCACCACCACCACCACCACCACCATCACCACCACCACCATCACCACCACACCACCACCACCACCACCCACCACCACCAACCACCACCACCATCACCACCACCACCATCACCACCACCACCACCACCATCACCACCATCACCACCACCACCATCACCACCATCACCACCACCATCACCACCACCACCACCACCATCACCACCACCACCACACCATCACCACCACCACCACCACCACCACCACACCACCATCACCACCAGCACCACCATCACCACCACCACATCACCACCATCACCACCACCATCACCAACACCACCACCACCATCACCACCACCACCACCACCATCACCACCATCACCACCACCACCATCACCACCACCACCACCACCATCACCACCACCACCACCATCACCACCATCACCATTACCACCACCACCACCATCACCACCACCACCACCACCACCATCACCACCACCATCACCACCACCACCACCACCACCATCACCACCACCACCACCACCATCACCACCACCACCATCACCACCACCACCACCACCGTCACCACCACCACCACCATCACCACCATCACCACCACCACCATCACCACCACCACCACCACCATCACCACCACCACCACCACCATCACCACCACCACCACCACCACCACCATCACCACCACCACCACCACCACCACCACCACCATCACCACCACCACCACCACCATCACCACCATCACCACCACCATCACCACCATCACCATTACCACCACCACCATCATCACTATTATTATTTTAGACAGGGTCTCACAATATAAACCTGGCTGACCCTGAACTCACACAGATCTACCTGCCTCTGCTCCCAAGTACTAGGATTAAAGATGTGTGTGTGCCACCAAGTTGGGCAATAATTTGGTTTTTTAAAATCTAAAATCAAGGAAGCTTAATAAATAACATCTTAACAAACTGGGCATTTGTAAATTAAATGCTTACCATGACCCTGAGGGAAGTCCATTGATAAAGCCATCCAGAAATAGATCTCTGAGTCTGCTGTAAGTTCTTTGGGGACTACATGCCTTTCAGAAGAGATTTTAATTACACTGACTTGGCTTTGCTTTCTCTGGCTGACCTTGAGATGGGGGAATTTGGCACTTTTAAGACAAAAGAGTGGAAGAGACTTTTGTTTAGATGTGATTAAGAGGATTCTTCGGATGTGCCAAGAGAAAGCAAGAGCACCCAGAGAAGCATAGTCTGAAGACCCAGAAACTGTGATCAAACTCTAAATTACTTGGGACCCTGATGCAGGAGGATCATAACTGTATCTCAAAATAAAAAGCCAGAACAAAATGGGGCTTGGGATATTGCTTGGTGGTAGAGCACCTGCCCTACACCATCAGGTCCCAGGTCCCCTAGCACCATGGGGTCACCAGGAGCCATCTGTGAAAAGGCTAGTCATTCCAGGTTCCTGGTGAACAGCACACACTGCTGTAACCCTCTGCAGCATCTTCAAGCCTTAGGAAAGTATGTTAAAACATTGCTTTGCAGTGTTTTCTGCATTTAAACTGAGGGGGTTCTATTTTTACCTTTCTGAAGGTATCTATGTCTTCACGGAAAGATTTGAAGCAACAGCCCAGAAGGAGTGACCCAAAACACTCAGGATGGATTTGTGAAGTGCTTGAGGACTTACCTTGTGTCTTCATGGAGTCCAGGGAGGGGCTGGATGCCTGGAATCTCTGGGGTGGAGACCCAATCCATCTTGTTTAGATATGAAAAGCAAGGCTGGCCTGGAAAGGGTAGAACAGTGGTGATGTAATTTGTGTGTGAAATGAAGTTCTGTGATGGCAGAATTGCACAGGGGAAGAAAAGAGTCTAGTTTTATATTTTTAATTAATTTTATTGTTTTACACAAAGTCACACTAAGTATCTTTGGCTAGCTAGGAACTCAATATGTGGATCATCCTGGCTTCCAACTTGTGGTGTTCCTCCTGCCTCCACCTCCAGAATTCTGAAACAAAAGCCACCATGGCTTGAGAACGTAGCTCCGGCTGGCCTTGTGTGTGCTGGCTTAGCTGAGAACAATCCTTAACTTCTGATTTTTTTTGTCTCAACTTCCCAAGTGTGTCCCACCACATCTGGCACTCAGTCTAGACTCTTAGTTGGAAAGACTGCCCAGAAAGAAAATAATCTTTGCCTCTATGGCTCTACACGGGCTGTGGTACAAAACCCTGCGTTTGCATTCTATTGCTTTTTCTGGAGTTTGCTGTGTGATACATTGCAAAATGCAGACCCTAGCCACAGTGGCACTCAATGCCACCTCCCCTCATTGGAAGTGCTTTTCTTTCTTATATGCTATATGGAAAACTCCTGGTTTTCATTTCCTTGAGGCCCCTTTAGAGCTATAAAACTTGTTTGTGGAGAAGTTCCTCCACCATGTGTGATGCCTGCATCCAAAGCTAACATGAGATCCCGTGGTCACGGTGACCCCAAGCCACCAATGGAAGCCACGGTTCCTCACTGTTTCCTTCCTCCTTGGGGCAACTCTTTAAAGGACTTTGAAGCAGTAGACGATTGAAGTTTGACTCACCTTAAGGGCTCAGTGGACACAAACCACTCATTTGTCTAACTTAAAATCTCAGGCCAGGATGAGAAACACAGGTGAAAAAAAATAAAAAGCAGTCAAAAATCTCAAAGGGCTGTGCTTTGAGTGTTCTTACTGAGGGGTTCCTTGGCCTGTGTAAGAGCACTGGGCTCTGTGGTAAATTGTAGCAGCTGGTATCATGTGGTTTGTCTTTTTAAAACTCCAATTGCATATTTGTATATAAGATTCACAGTGGCAAGGTGTACACATTAAAAAAAAAAATTATTTGTTCTCTGAGTGGTCTATGAGGGGTTTCATAGAAAATACATTTAAGTATTTGACTCTATAGATGAGGAGTTCAGGGTCATCTTTGACTACATGTTCAGTTCTAGGATAGCTAACCTGGGCTACATGAGATCCTGCATACAAACAAACACAAGAAACAGAAAGCAAAGCCACCATAAATCATAGTGACCACAGCACCAGACTCAAAGCTTAGCTCCCAGGCTGTAGCAGATAAAAGCCATTGGTCAAACGGCTTCATAAATGCAAACCTCTATAAATCACTAAGTTCAAGATGTCTCACTCTACAGCACAGTCTACAACCTGCCCTGACCCCAGGAGGGCCCACTCCCATCAGTGTCTTAGGGCCCCTCTGTCTCTTCCTAACTCTATTGCCTTTGCTTTACTTTTCAATGTTGGCAGTCAATTCATCCATTTTGTGGTCTGTAGTGAGGAACGCCAGGTAACGTCTTTTCCCCCTCTGGCCTTTGAAATATATATATTTATTTTATTTTATGTATGTGTGTTTTGCATGCATGCATGCGTGTGCGTGCATCACATGTACAGTATGCCCACTGCCTAAGGAGTCCAGACAAGGGTGTTGGATCTACTGCAACAGTTTTATGGATAATTGTACATTGCATGATTGGGTACATGGGACGCTGAGAATCAAACCCAGGTCCTCTGTAAGAGCAGCAAGTGCTCCTAACTACTGAGCACTCTGGAGATTTATGTTATTCATTCGTAAGTTTGTGTATATCTGTGTGAGTATGTACATACGTATTTGTGCATGAGTTGTGAAGACCATGTGCATCCACAGAGGCCAGAAGAAGGTGTCAGATCCCCTAGAGCTGGAAATACAGGCATCTGTGAGACACCTGGCTTGTCCTGTGGGAGCTGGGATCCTAAGGCTCATTCTCATGGTTGCACGGCAAACATTCTTAGCTACTGAGCCATCTCTCCAGCGTCCCCCTTTCTGGATTTTGAACAAATGAAAGAATGAAACAAAAGGTAAGACAAGCAGAATGGCCAAATACAACTGCTATTATTACCCGCAAAATCTTAAGAGCCAAACAAAGGGTGGACTCATAGCCAGCAGAGAGCACTTGGCCACACATGCTCAAGTCTTATTTCCTGATCTCCCACCACCTAGGAAACAGAAACAAAACCAGGTGAAAATTTAAAAAATGTGCGTGAGCGTCTTGCCTGAATGTATGTCTGTATATCACACGAGTGGCTGGTACCTCTGGAGGCCAGAAGAGAGTATTGGATCCTCTAGAACTGAAGTTACAGATGGTTCCCAGACATCATGTGGTGCTTAGAGTTGAAACTGGGTCCTCTGCAAGAGCAGCCAGTGCTCTTAGCCACAGAAGCCATCTCTGTAGCCCCGAGATGCTCTTCTTTCTCTGGAATCCACAGCAGAAGTTGCAGCAGTGCTGGGCTTACTGTGCATGAGGTGTGTCCTCATGTGCCCCATTAGTAGTGATGCTGATGGTTCGGGCTTTCCTCGGAAGCACTGAGACCTGGGGATACAGTGGTAGCATCTTCTCCTAGCACGCATGAGCCTCAGGGTTTGATTTCCAGTACTCAAAAACACAAATATAAAAGTCAACCCATAAAAGTAAAGAAAGCATTTATTTTAAAGGAGCAAGTTGGCTTTACCATAGTTCAGACTGATTCTTTTTTTTTTTATTAATTTATTCTTGTTACATCTCAATGTTTATCCCATCCCTTGTATCCTCCCATTCCTCCCTCCCCCCATTTTCCCATTATTCCCCTCCCCTATGACTGTTCCTGAGGGGGATTACCTCCCCCTGTATATGCTCATAGGGTATCAAGTCTCTTCTTGGCTACCTGCTGTCCTTCCTCTGAGTGCCACCAGGTCTTCTAGAAAAAAACAAAACAGTGAGGGTGTGAATGGGGAGAAGGGACTTGCTGGCCAAGCATGTGCTGGGATCTGCAGCAACCATAGGAATGCCGGTATGTAATTCCAGTCCTTGGGAGGCAGAGACAGGGGAGTACCCAGAGCAAATTGGCTCATTAGATTGGTGAAGCAGAGATCTCTGGGATGAAAGGGGAGACTCTCCTCAACATATAAGGTGGAGAGTGACAGAGGGAGAAGATTCCTGACGTCACTGTCTGGCCTGTACTCAGAGGTGCATGCACACTGATACATATGTGAGTACACATACACACAGGCATGTGCAACACAGACACACACAGACACACACAGACACACACACACACACACACACACACACACACAGAGACAACAGCACACACAACATAGAGACATAGGCCAGTAGGACCCCAGGGTACCCTCAGACTCACTGTGTAGTCAAAGATGACCTTGAACCCTGGATTCTCCTGCTTCTACCTCCCAAGTGCTGGGATGAAGCTGTGAGCAGCAATGCCCAGTTATGGGTTTTGTTTTTTTCCAGATACACTGGTTAGGTCTGTTTTAAGTCAGCAGCCAGTCGGCTTTGCTCAGACTGGGAACACCAGCCCCATTCTTCTCCAGACCTGGCTGGCCTCCTGGAGCAAGATGAGAGCCATTTCAGCTTGGAAGACTTGCTTGTTGCTCTGTGGTGTGTGTGTGTGTGTGTGTGTGTGTTGTGATGGCAATGAGGAGAAAAGAGGGGCCCAGAAAACTCAAACTATCGGGGTGCCTGGTAGTGTGCCCCTGGCTCGCAAACCCGAGGTAACACGAAAGACCCAGGCTGAAGGCTCACTGAGGGATGGAAGGAAGGTGGGAGGGATGGAGGGAAGGCAGGAGGGATGGAAGGAAGGCGGGAGGGAAGGAAGAAAGGCAGCACCCTAGAACAGAAGAACACATGTGGGAAAACCGTCTAATGCTGAAAATCAATAATTTGCTAAGAAAATGTAACCGAATCTTTTCTAAACAGAGCGAAAAACTACAAAAGAGTAGAGATTTGGAAGTCTGGTGTCATGTTTAAGAAGGAAGAACTTTGCAAAGAATAGAGCCACAAGCAGTGTTCATTTGCATAAATGCTGAAGAAAAAAATTTCACCACAGTGAATGGCCTTAGGGATTTTGTATAATTGTATAATTCTAAAAAGACACTTTTATCTTTTAAAGAAACTTGTAACACACACATACATACATACACATACACAGACATATACACTCAGACACATACACATGAAAATTTATATTTAATAATAAGGCTTATGGCAAAGATAAACACAGTTAATTTATAATGTGGTAGTCTAAGTACCTATCCTTTCACGTCAATTTTAGAACTGTAGGTTTATAAAAGAAAAGCAAAGAAAAAAATTTCCAAGTTGCAGTTCATTGAAACCTCCCATCTTCATTGATAGAATTTTCACAAGTAAAACTTCTGGAAAAATTTAAGTGTTTCCATTCGTGTAAGCTAGTCTATTCTGCAGTTCAACATTAAGTTTATAGAAACAGTCACTGCAAAGTTTGGGTTACCCATGAGAAATAAATGACAGTGAAGTCACAGATGTTGCCCCTGAGGAGAGGATTGGCCTCGCCTCCCTGTAGCTCCTCGCCCAGCTTCCTGAATTCTGCTAAACACCTATAGTGAACTGGTCCCAAGGGCATGTGGGATAAAAGGGTCAGGCTTCCGGAAGGCCAGGCCCAAGACAGCCGGGATAAAGGCCTCACAGATGCTGCAGCACCTGCACGCAAGGGCTGAACTCAAGATGGCTCCCCTCTACATCTCACATGACAGAGGTCCTCAACCTTCCTAACTCTGCCACCTTTTAATACAGTCCTCATGTTGTGATGACGCCCCCAACCACAAAATAAAATTTCTTTGCTACTTCAAAACTGTAACTTTGCTACTGTTATAAATTGTAACATAAGCAGGATGCCTGATATGCGACTCCTGTGAAAAGGTCATTTGATCACCAAGGGGCTGCGTGTGACCCACAGGTTGGGAGCTAATCCTGTGGATCCTGTCCCAGCTTCCCCCACTGTGCGTAGCTTGTATTAGTAAAGAGTATATCAAGTGAAATGTGTAGGCATCTTCCTATCAAACCTGAAAATAATCTTTCTTTCTTACTTAAAGCACATGTGACTGAAATTCACAGATTACCAAAAGCAATGATTTTAGGTTTTTCTATATTAAGTCTCTGAATGAACCAATGAATAGGAAAATGAACTTTTACCTTTTTCTTAGTTTATCAGTTGTTGGGTAGCTAAAAGACACAAAGGCTGTGTATTTCTCTCACATTAGTAAGCTTTAGTAAGGAAAGAAATGTAGTAAAGAAGTTACATAACACATATATATACACACACAGTCACACACATTCACACACTTGCTCACACATGCACACATTCATATATACACACCACACACACATATTCACATGTACGTATACAGACACACACACACTCAAACATGTACACTCACATACACAATATTGCAGATTTCAGATGCTGACACACACTCAGTGACTGTTGAAGAGGAAACATTTTATTTCAATATAGAATATTCACTCCCAGAATATCTCTCAGGTTTAGCAACTGGCAAACTCTCTGCAGTTAAGTTATTTTAATCTAGAAATCTGTTAACATGAAAAAAAGACCTTGATAACATGTAAGCTAAGCTAAACAACTGCAGTCAGAACCAGGCTTGGTGGCATATGCCTATAGTCCTAACACGGGGTATGGGGAGGCAGCAGGGTCAGGAGTTCAAGGTCAGCTTCCTCCCTAGTGAGTGAGAGGCCAGCCTAGGGGGAAAAAAAAACCGAGACCCTGACTCACAAACAACACCAAACAGAGTTACTGTCAAGTGCGGAAGCCCTCAGTACCAGGTGCCTCATTCTCAGCGTGGGACTTCCTAGCCAGTGAGCACAAGTGGAAGCCAAGTGAATTCCTCCTGGGCCTGCTCAGTCAGTCACAGAGCAAAGCACGAGCTTGCAGCTCTTTCTCTTCCTCCCACTCTCAACAATTTCCAGGCAGTGTCTGCTTATCAGCCTCAGCATCAAGGAGAACCAAAGAAAGACAGCAGACCTCCAGAGCTGACTCCTAACGGGCACCCTCTGACTAAGCATAGTTAAAACCTCAGTGTTTTGTGGCCCAGCCACAGGATGCCCATCTCCCCACTGCTACCCTAAGGACTTGAGTTTGAGTGACCTAATCTGATGCTGAAATGGAGGGTTCATGGCTTTGACACTGAAAATAATTTCAGGACCAGCCAGGTAATGAAACAGAATTGGAAATTTTATTAAAGGTTTTTCGACGCAGGCTTGAGCATGAGATTAGTGCAAAACAAGTGTTAGGAGAAAAGTAAGGCACAGGACAGAGCATAGACACAGGCCTCGCAAAGAGGGTCCTGGCCTGGGTGGTGGCTCAGCGGGTAACTGGATTTACAAGCGTGAAGAACAGAGTTCAGACCCCCAGAATCTCTGTGAGATTCCAGGTGACTGTGGTGGCTTGTTTTTAATTCCAGCGTTCAGAAGGCAGAGCCCTGGAGAGCAACCTGGCTAGCTAGAAAACGGAAGCAGCGAGCTCTAGGTTCAACGGAGAAACTTCATCTCTACCAACAAGGCAGAGAGTGATGAGAGAGACTCTTGACCTTGGGTCTTCACATGTATATTCATGTACTGCACACATACGTGTGCCCACTCTTGTGAACACGCACACAAACCTGTCCATCACACACAGACAAAGGCAAAAAGAAGGAAAAAGAAAACAAGACCCTGAGCTTGTTTTTATATTAGTCATATGAAGGATTTTGGCGAGGTTCAATTTTAGCATCTTATCACTGGATAGTCCTTGAGGGGTACTTGCAGGGCTCCAACAGTTAATCCAGTCCAAGAAGACAAAGGGACAGAAAAGAGAAGACTCTCCGCAACATCGGGGTGGGGGGGGGGCGGGGAAGGAACGAGGCTTCACTAGAGGCCTTGTATGTTCGGGGTTTAATTCCAGATCATTGCTACTTTAACATAAAACATCTGGAATGTTTACAGCAAATGGTGCTAATTGTGCTGGAATTCCTGCTTCTTGCCTGGAGAGGCTTCAATCAGTGGAAGCTTCGCTTCCATCTCATGATCCCGCGTCTGTCTGGGCTGATTCAAAATATAGCATGAGTTAGAGGGGAAGAAAAAGTCCTGAGTGTTTTCAGATGCTGAGCTGTAGTGTTATATGTCACCACAGCCTGACTTAGCTTACCCTGTCAGAATGCCAAGTGATGGAGCGTAAGTTATATTTAAAAATGGATAATACGGCTAAGGATGTAGCTCAGTTGGAGGGGCGGTTGTCCAGCATGCAGGAAGCATTAGGTTTGATTTCTAGCACGATACATAGCTGATTTGATGTCACAAACCTATAATCTCACCATGTGGGAGGTGCAGGTAAGAGAAACAGAAGTTCAAGATAACTGTTGGCCACTTAGTAAGTTTGACAGCAACCTGCACTGCATGAGGCCCTGTCTTAAAAAGAAATAGACAGACAAACCTGGAAAATAAAATGTTTGCAATTTAGTAGAAAGGCAACAGTTACTGGAAATTTGGGTGAGTCCATAAGAATCACCTTTTGTAACTGGGGTAAATTTGGCTTCCCTGTTGAGGTTCTTCGGTTTGTCAGTAAACGTTTAAGAATGGACTCAAAAAAGAACTGAAAGGACAATGTTGATGGGGGAGGGACACCCCAGGGCAGGCAAGCTACGAATCTCAGAGGTGGAAAATGGAGAAAAGAAAGAGAAAAGGCCATGCTGATTGTATTAAGCTAGCATGGAGGCAAGCAGCCACATGGTAGTGGTGAGCTTTAAAAGAAAGAGTGAAGGGGCCTCATGTTGGCCACACATTCTCTGTGACTTATTATTAGAGTCCACTCTTAGTACACATGAAAGAAATTTGCAGACACCTTACATTGGCTCATACAATGAGCAGAAAACTAGCTTTAATTGTTCTGTGCATCCTGCACACCTCATGCAATTATAATGTTAGAATTGTATAATGTTTGTGAGAAATTATGTTTTCAAAACAAAATAACAAGACACTGATGCTGGATCAGACCTGACAGGATTTATTCCTCTCAGCACGATGGGCGCTGACATCCTGTATCCTCCTAGCTCCAGGCCCGGATGACTCTGTTGCTGTTACCCATCAGATTTGGACAGCTTCCCAGACAACATTGTAGAAAACTTCTAATCCAATTTGGACCACCATTTCAATCTCCTAGTAAGCCTGGAATATCTCAACATTTAGAAACTGGACCACAAATGCAATCCCTGGCTTGCTTAACCATTTTCTCCAATCTTTTTGGGCCCCTTCCAAGGTATTATTTGCCCCAATTCAGCCTGAAGAAACCTTAAGAGAACAACACCCCATTCCCTCTAAGCTGGAGGGGGGTGGTCTTATAGGTTCTGCTTGCTCTCTTGGTCTACAAAGGCTTATTCTCATTGGGAGGTGGTCATAAGTCATTATTGGTCTTATACAGAGAAAAAACTAGGTGAAACTCAGGGACATTTGAAGGAGAGACAAACATGTTTTTTGTTTAGATCACAAGTGGAGGATGAGAAAAAGACTTGTGAGAGAGCAGGTGATGTTCATCCCCTTAGAAGTTGAACCACCATGTGGGGGAGATTGGTTATTAACCAGCTGAAAAAACATCCTTGAACAAATGCTGAGAGGAGGTATGCAAATGAACCAAAACAAGAGGCAGGGCCTCTGGAGACTTGGGACAGTTTTGGCTGTTCATCGCTCCACTTCCAGACGCTCCTAAAGAGAACCGCTCGAGGGAAGGCTTCAGGTCTCCGGGCTCCTGCTGAGGTTCCAGGTTCTGGTTACTCTTGGTTCGAGCAGAAGTCCTGCTGATTATGCCAGGAGAATCGTCCCTCAGAACTGATATCCTTATGGTTTTGTTATTGTATTCTTTATTGGGCCAGGAAGCCAAAGATGAGGCTCCAACATTATAGAGAGTGTTAGGTGACTGTTCAGGCAGTAAACCGTCTAAGTCAGTTTGTTCATTTTGGAAGCTGCTAACCTGCACTGCTGGTTCACTCAGGAACTTAAGTTTTATTTCTTCTCAAGTCTCTGAGGAGCATTGAAGGCTAGATAGTATAGTTTTACAATCAAATTTAGTTGGTTAGAGGATAAGAGCTTTTTAGATCAAGATAAAGAAGTTTAGTTATTAGAGTTGAGGTAGGATAGATATTGAATTTCATTCAGAAATTTAGACCCAACAAAACAAGAAAGACGTTTACTTCAAGCTGGACAAATACAAATAGCCAAACCACTATAAATGTAACATTTATAGAACTCATGATCGTCACATGGTTCTCCCTGCTGTATGTAGTTTGTTTTATACATGTGTAATAAAATATATGTATTTTTAAAGAAACAGAAACAAAAAAGAAAGAGTGAAGCCCAAAGAATTGGGGAAAGCATGCATAGAAAACAGACAGAAGAAAAGGAAAAGTTACATTTTTAAAAAAGTAATTCAGAAAAGTGGGAAGATTTACAATGCTATGTGGTTGCTGCTCTGTAATCACTGTGCTAGGGGTGGTGATACTGGGCAGGAAGAGTACATCATCTCATCAAAGGGATAATTATTCCTCCTCTCTTTGATGTGGCTTCAGGTGCACCCATCTCCCTGGAGGGTGGTCCATTGCCCAGGTAGTTGGCCAGGCCACCTGGGGGATGAACTTTTATGTCTCAGGTAGCTTGGTGTGTTAGGTCTCTGCTCAGCCAAACCTTTTGTTCTCTTGACCAGAAGGAAATAGATTTTGCCTAATGAGCCTTTACTGCTATTGTGACATAACCAGCTCAGATTCAGCCTTCAGTCAGTGGCTAGACTGGTCAGATCAGAGAAGGCAAGGATCCAGAACCTGGGCAGAGCCAGAGCTGGCATGGATGGTCAGGGCAGGTGCCAGCCATAGAACAACCACCAGGAAA
The DNA here is from genome assembly GCF_903995435.1 of Acomys russatus. Lineage (NCBI taxonomy): Eukaryota > Metazoa > Chordata > Mammalia > Rodentia > Muridae > Acomys > Acomys russatus. Next base: position 62,934,439 of record NC_067149.1, on the reverse strand, counting down.
GCCTTGAGACAGTGTCTTCGGGAAAGTGGACTTACGGCTGCCAATCTGACCTGGTAGTTGGGTCAGGGCCCAATAGTGGGGGCTTTGGCCATTAAAAAACAACAAAAGCAAGAATAAAACATCTTATTTAACAGACAGGGTTTGATCATTGTCCAAGTAGATTAGATGATTAACCCACGGGAACAGAGCTTATTAAACATTCCCATAGCAGAAATGGCTTAAAATTTGGTACTTTGGGGTGGAGCTGAACTGAAAAATGAAAAATAAATGGCTGAAAATTAGAAGAGTCTAAAGGAGCCAAATAAGTCATTACAAATGAAAGATTTTGTGAATGACTGGAGAATGGAAAAGGATTTTGAAATATATAGGAGCGAAATGAAAGGTCTTCTTGGTCTGTTACATGTTAACACAGAGATACAAACAAGTAACTTTAGATGTGGTTAATTTTTTTTAAGCCTTGGGGGTACTTCGTTGAGTGTTCTGTCTAGAAGTTCCTTTATGGACTTGGAGCTCCATTTCTACAGGATGCATGGTATTGGGCTTACAACCAAACAAGACCATCTGTGGAATGGCTGCAAAAGCACAGGCACTTGTTTTCTAGGCAGCTGAATCTAACTAGTACACACACTGGATGCCTTGGATGAAGTGGATTTATTCTGTCACAGTTCTGGAGGCTAGATGTCAGGTGTCTGCAGCAAATGGTTCTGTCTGAGGAGTGATATTTTCCAGGCCTCTTCTCTAGCTTCTGCTGGGTTTCTGGCAATCTTTGGTCTTCCATGGTTTGTAGATGTATTAGTGACACCTCTGCCTCTATAGTCACATGGTCACAGTCTTTTCACCATGGGTAAGCATGTCCCCTGGATATTCTAATCATAAACCATAAGGACCTCATCTGAAATGCAGATATCTTTAATCATTCTATTTGAAAATAAGTTCACATGTTAGGAGACTGGAGATTGGTGCCCCAGCCTAGGGGGCTGTGTGCCGTGACTCCCTTGGGGTTCATATCAGATATCTTGCGTATCAGATATTTATGTCACGATTTGTAAGAATAGCAAAACTGTAATTGTGAAGGAGCAATGATATAATTTTTCTGAAGCTGGGTGTGGTGGTGCACACCTTTAATGCCAGCACTAGGGAGGTAGAGGCAGGTGGATCGCTGTGAGTTTGAGGCCAGCCTGATCTACAAAGTGAGTCCAGGATAGCCAAGGCTAACACAGAGAGACCATGTCTTGAAAAACAAAACAAAACAAAACAACAACAACAAAAAAAAAAAACAACAAACTTTTCTGGTTGGGGGTCACTACAACACGAGGTCGTAGTGGTCGGAAGGTTGAGACTCACTGCTCCGGTAGACCTAGGAAGCTGATGCTCTTCCAGACGAACCTTAAAGACCATAGAGGGTCACAGGGTTAATCTGTGGGCAAGGCAAGGGGGAGTCCTCAGGCTGGTAAGCCTAGAATATTCTGTCACTCCATGTCTAGTTATGCACATCTATTTCTTAAAGAAGCTAAACACATGTGTGCATATATACATATGTATTACATATATTATATATCATAGATACAGATGTCTACTTATAAAAATCCTTTTGAGGAAGATTCCCCATCCTGCAATCTGTTCCTCATTTACTGTCATTTCTAAATGTTTTCAACAAGAGTGATGGGCATGCCAGCTGTGATGATGTAATGATTGAGAGAATCCAGAATAAGTGGTGTGAGGAGAGTCTCCTTTCCAAGTTCATAAATACAGGAGGAAAATTTCAAATGCTCTAGTGGTCACAGCCGAGACAGATGGCTGCTTTCCTGCCACACCCAAATAAATCACACCCGTCCCAACTTAAAAACGACTGGGAAGAAAGACTTACCATTATATACGAATGAAATATGCGTCTCTTTGTCACTTTACTAGCACTAAAAGGCTGGTAATAGACTGACTCAGTGTGAATGAACTCCAGCGATGATTTGGTGTAATCAAAACGCACTCGCTACAATTCTCAACGCAGTAAGTCTGGGCAGGCTTACAGAGTCTGCAGGAGGTGATCTTGGAAGACAACCGCAAGATCTAATGGCATTAAAAAAAAGCATTTATTTCTTGTTCATATGTTTACTGGTCAGTTGGAGTTCAACTGTTTAGTTCCTGGGTAAGGAGTGCCCTTGGGTCTCCTGTATGCACATTGCTTCCTGCGTTGGGTCACAGGGTCTTACAAATAGCACTCAGATGACAAATACAACTGCAAAGGCACAGGTCTCAAGTTTTCGCATGTTATTTCTGCTGAGTTCTTATTGGGCAAATAAATCACGTTGCCACAGGCAACACTGAGACGGTATGGAAGCATATGCCCCCTGCCCCATGGAAGGAGGAAGATTTGAGAGGAGAGATTTGATTTGAGTTAGTCTGTGAACATTGGTGTCATGATCACTAAGCCCGCAATCATGGTTGGCTACGGTCTGGTCTCACTACACCATTCTAGGTCTCTCACACAACTCTCTTCCATCTTTCTTTTTAAAAAAATAGAAAAAATGTTCTATTATGCTTTGACAATTATACATACACATATACATATATGCATATATACGAACATTGTGCCTTGATCATATATCTTTCCAAATCTACCTCCCAACCAAATATCCCCTCTGTCCTCTTTTCTTTTTTTGTAACCCACTAGGTTCAATTACCGTTGCCTTGTTGTCTTGACCTTGGACAGGTGGCAATAGCTGCAGTGAGTTCATGACGATAATGGCCACGTCACATCTAGAACACATTGCTCAGGTCGGAAGGACTTTTACATTCTTCCCAGTCTCTATTCCTCAGTGTTCCCTGAGTCTTATGCCAAGTGGTGAGGTGGTGGGGTAGCAGGATCAAGGGATGGTGGTTGTTAATCTGGATGTCCCACTTACGGCTGAGCATTCAGGAGTCCCTTATTCTTAGCATTTTGACGGGTGATGAATCTCCGCATTAACTCCTGACCACGGCAGAGAGGAGTTTCTCTGACCAAGGTAGAGGGTAGCACTAACCTATGTGCATAAATATAAATATTCAAAAGGTAGTTTGGGAACGTGTATTTAGTAAAACTATAGTAGGCCATCGCATAGGGCCTATCACCTTGCTAACCATGGGTTTTTGTCTAGGCCTTCCGTACCAGACATGAATTCCCTTCTGTGGAGAAGGGCTCAAATAGAACTTAAAAGTAGCTGGCTGCTTCTGTAACCTCTGTACCACTGTTGCACCTGTGGGCCCATGTTGCTCAGCAGGTCAGAAGTTAGTATTTGGGGTTTGCTGCTGGGGGATACCATTGATAATTCGCCCCCCCCCCCCCAGAAAACCAGAGAGGAAGCTTCTGGTTAGTTTCAGCTTGATTTCTCTATGTCCAATTATCAAAGTAAGTCATGTCTTCAGCAATGGGGTCTTACCATCTAGTTCTGTGGGCAACTACGAACGATTACAACAGCCTGTTTGTTTTGGGAGGCCTGGCACTGAGACTTTGATTTGATAACTGTGGGGGGAAAATTATCCAGCCATTCGGGGGACCTCCAATAAAACATCTTATTTTATCATATTACTTTTTAGTTGGCCTACAAAATAGCGGGTTTCTATAAAGGTTTTCCGTTCTTTTGGCTAATCTATTCCAATCCTCTCCTCTCTTCTGTTCTGTCATCCCAATCCCCAATTCAACTTATAACTGCCTGCCTGCCCCATAGCGTATGTGTTCTGCCGTCCCCTCACCCCTTGGTACCTCTTTTTCTCCCCCTCTCATAGGGCCTTTCCAGCTTTATGAACTTCATAAATGCTCCATATTAAACACACAACTCCAAAACGTCAAAGCTAGAGTTGCACATGAAAGAGATCCATCATCATCTGTCTTTCTGGGCCTTGGTTACTTCACCTAGTATATGTGGTGGTTTGAATAGGAATGGAGTCACATTTGAATGCTTGGCCCATGGGCCATGGAACTCTGAGGAGGTGTGACATGGTTGGAGAGGTGTAGCTTTGCTGGAGGAAGTGTGTCACTGCAGAGGCAGGCTTTGAGGTCTCGTATATACTTAAGCTAGGCCTACTGTGGCAGTCTGCTGCAGCCTGCAGATCAGGATGGAGAACTCTCAGCTCCTTCTCCAGCACCATGTCTCCCTGCGTGCTGCCATGCTTCCCACCATGATGATAATGGACTAAACCTCTGAACCTGTGAGCCAGCCCCAATTCACTGTTTTCCTTTATAAGAGTTGCTGTGGTCATGGTGTTTCTTCTCAGCAATAAAACCCCAGCTTAAGACAGTATAATGTTTTCCAGTTCCTTCAATGTTCTTGCAAACTTCATAATTTCATCCTTCTTTATAGTTGAGTGAAATTCCCTTGTGTATACACACCACATTTTCACTATGTAGTCATCAGGTGATAGACACTGAGGCTGATTTTGTTTCCTAGCTACCTTAATTCCGTTGTGATCAAACAGGATACAAGGAACTATTTCATTTTTTTCCTATTTGCTAAGACTTAGTTTGTACCGTAGTATATGATCTGTTTTGGGAAAAGTTTCATGGGCTGCTGAAAGAATGTGTATTCTTCAGCATTTGGATAGAACATTCTGTGGAAATCTGTTAAGTTCTTTTGATCTATGATGTCATTTGATTCAGATATTTCTCTGTTTATACTTCATCAGGATGACCCTTCAACTGCTTAGAATGGAGTATTAAATTTACTCATTACTATTGTCCTAAGGTTGACTTGTAACTTTACCTCTATTTTTACTTTTTGAATTAAATTACATTTTATGTGTATAGGTTGTTTCCCAGCATGTATGCCTGGTGCCAGCACAGCTCAGAAGACGGCGTCAGATCTCTTGGCTCTGGAGTTATAGATAGCTGGAAACCTCCTTGTGGATGCTGGAAATTGAACCTGGGCTCTCTAACCAATAAGCTGCCTCTCCAGCCTCCCATTTCTATCTTTTAATTGAAAAAAATTAAGAACATTAATATTTGAAGTTATTACTGATTCCTGCCATTTTGCTGGCTTTCTGGCATTTTATCCTTTTTCCTCCTTGCTTACTTAGTGTTAATTCTAGCATGGTTTTTTTTTTTTTTTTTTTTTTGTTTTTCGAGACAGGGTTCCTCTGTGTAGCCTTGGCCATCCTGGACTCACTTTGTAGACCAGGCTGGCCTCGAACTCACAGCGATCCACCTGCCTCTGCCTCCCGAGTGCTGGGATTAAAGGTGTGTGCCACCACGCCCGGCTTATTCTAGCATTTTTTTTTTCTTTCCTGTGGCCTCATGGATGGGTTCGAGTTCCTTTTCAGTCTGCAGGATATTATCAAATGTCATCTGTACAGATAGCTTAGTGGTCAGAAATTCCTTTTGCTTATTTTTATCATAGAAAGTTTTTCCCCCACTTTAGCTATAATATCTGGCTTTGCTGGGTGGGTACAGTAGATTGGATTTGGCCACTGGTGTCTTTCAGACTTTTAATGGTGAGGTTGACTAATGAAAAATAACTGCCATTATGAAGAGACTTGATACCCTATGAGCATATACAGGGAGAGGAGGTCCCCTCAGTCACAGTCATAGGGGAGGGGAGTAGGGGGAAAATGGGAGGGAGGGAGGATACAAGGGATGGGATAACAATTGAGATGTAATATGAATAAATTAATGAAATATATGTAAAAAAATAACTGCCGTTATTCTGATGGCCCTGTCTTTACATGGGACTTGATGTTTCTCTCTTGTGGCTTTTAATACACTGTCTTTGTTCTGTATGTTTAGTGTTGGAATCATAACTCTAAAAAGAAAAAAATCTGAGGTGCATAAAGTAGTGAAGAGGGGGACATTGGGATATTTGTAGGATTCATAGGTTTTAGAGACTGCTAAGGCTATTGAAGATTATAACTAAGAAATAAAGAGATGATAAGCTGGTGTGGTGGCACACGCCTTTAATCCCAACACTCAGGAGGCAGAAGCAGGTGAATCTCTGTGAGTTTGAGGTCATCCTAGTCTACAAAGTGAGTCAAGGACAGCTAAGGCTACACTGAGAAACCCTGTCTCAGGAAAAAAAAAAAGCAAATGAGAGAGAGACCTTGTGCTGGTTAGTTTTTGTCAACTTGACACAGCTAGAGTCATCTGGGAAGAGAGAATCTCAACTGAGAAAACATCTCCAAGAGATTGGCCTACAGACAGGACAGTGGGGCGTTTTCTTGATTAATGATTGGTGTGGGAGGGCCCAGGCTACTATGGGTAGTGCTACCCTTGGGCAGGTTGTTTCAAATTTTATTTTAAAAAAGCAGACTGAGCAAGTGATGATGAGCAAGGTAACAAGAAGTAAGCAACATTTATCCATAACTCTGCTTCAGTTCCTGCCTTGAGTTCCTGCCATGACTTCCCTTCATTATGGACTGTGATCTGGGCACATAGTCCACCAAGTTTGGTCATAATGTTATCACAGAAATAGAAAGCAAACTTGGATAGACCCCAACAGACATTCTGCAGTCTTACCCGTTCCTTTCCAACATCCTTAAAGAAGCCACTTTTAGAATTCCACAATAAGAAGTGACCTAAATCTAAAGTGTATGCAACCATATGATAGATTTCTTCCTTTTTTTGTTAAGTAATAATTAATATGCACAAAGAACCTACTATGTGTTAGAGTGCTGGGATTCATTCATAGCTTTTATAGTCTAATAAGGATCATTAATCAAGTAATACTATTTATCATTTTTAACAAAATCTCAAATGTTTGATTTTACCAGGAGCCAGATGCTGGGGTGAAAGCCTCCTAACTCAGGGATGTGGAGAAAGCACTGAACGGATCTTCCTACTCAGTCAGTGTCTCAGAAGGAAAAAGAAAGAAAAGGAATCTCCTTCCCCATGCTATCTCAAAACAAACAAACAAACAAAAACAAAAAACAAACAAACAAACAAAAAAACAACAAACAAAAACAAAAACAAAAACAAAAAACCCTAAAACTGAATGTTCCTCCCTTATAACTCCTGTGTATCTTCCTCTCCATCCTCCTGACTTCCTCTAACTCTCTGTTTTTTCCTATGTTGACTCCCTATCAACTGGTTGCTTGCTCCATCTCTTGATTCTGCTTATAATATGCAAGCAGAAAGCTCTTGGATTAAAGGTGTGTGCTAGGGCTGAGCCACATCATCACAACTACAAACTATTTTTTTCCCCAAGAAACAACACAAGTGTGACCAAGTATCCTACAACAACTATTCTTTTTATTTTTTATTTTTTCCTTCTTGTTTTTGGAAACAGGGTCTCACTATGCAAACCAGGCTGGCCTGGAACCCAGGGGCCTGGCTGCCTCTGCCCCCTGAGGCTTGGGATAAAGGGTGCCTTTCACTCCTCTTACCTGAGTGCCATGGCTTGTCTCCCACTGTCCTTCTGCTGGCTGTCTTGATTCTCACTCCACAAGGAGGGAAGGGAAATGGATATGAAAGTTGAGGCAGGAGGATTGCAAGTTCAAGGCTTGCCTTGTCCACAGACTGAGTTCAGAGTCACGTTGGACAATTGAGAGAAACCTATCTCAAAAAAAATTTTTTTTAATATACAATAATTAGTTCAGTGATGGCACACTTGGCCTAGCTGCCTTATTATTTGTAGGACTGTTTGACCCGCCCCATCAGTGTGCCTTGTGGCATTAGTTGAACCATATTTAATAAATGGCTATAACTAGCAGAGTTTTATTGACTACCTTCCACCTTCCCGCAGGTGAGGTAAATCAAAGAAATGATGTCGCATTAATTGCTGTAGAACAGTTTGTTTGAACTCACAGCCCACATTTAAAGGTATGCACATATATTTTCATAACTGCAGTGCTGGGGATAAAAACATCCAACATGCAGACGAGGCACCTGCCATGTTGGAAATGCGGCTATGGGGCTGTGTGGGACTGAGTGAATTTTGGGAGTCTGGGTTTCAGGTGACTGGTGTGCAGGCTGCACGCCCCACACAGATGAAAGCTGATATCCATCCGTTCCATCCATCTTCATTTTCCTTCTGTGAATAAAAAATATTCAGGCAATTTTAGAAAGACTTCCAACATGCCACAATCACTTTGTGTTTCCTACGCCCAGCAGCCTTTCCCTCACATTCTCCTTTTTCAGCTCTCAGGTCCATGAAGTGGATTATAATTACATTCTATTATATTAGAAACCTGCTCGTTATTTCCCCAACTCTAACTCAATTAGCCATATGTTGCAGGTAGCCAATACAATGGCTGTCAAGTGCTAGCAATTACCAAGAGGAAAAAAGATAGTATGGTCGAAACTAAATATACACACATACACATACATACATATTTATATTTAATATTGAATATTGTATGTCCTTGAAGTAAAGGGAACTCCCAATTGTGAAGCGTTCAGCAGCATTTGATCTATTTATTCATCAGTCACCCTCAAGGAAAGCTCTGGAAATAGCCTTTCTTTCATACACAAGGGACAGACTATTGAGGCCACAGAGCAAAAAGGTTCTAGAAGATGAAATGAGCAAATATGTAATTCTGTTTACATTCTCCGTCTCCACAATGAAGAGAAATCAATAGGTTTACAGAATATGGTAATTGTTCTTTTAAGCAAAGGTTTCCTGAAAGGAAGTCCTTCTACTGGAGGAGCTGATGATTCCCAATAAGTGACATATTCTTCAGGGAGGTTTCTATGCTTAATGAAGGCTGCGCTGGGTCAGCAGCACAGTGGGATGGCGTGAGAAGGTCACTGTCAAATCCATCCCACCTCAAAAAGGGCAGAATGAAATTTAAGCATTTGAAATTCAAAGCTGGGTTCATTCAGAACTTTTCTTCTCCTGTGACAGTCTGATTTGTTAGAGGAAGGGGGTTGGGTTACCTGGGGGTTGAGAACATTTTAAAAAACAGTTCAAAGAAAATGAGCATTGAAGCATGTGGTTCTTGAGTAAAACCTCACATAATCAGGTGGACCTGAGAGGGGATGCACTGCTTTATTAATTTTCAGCTGGTCTACTCGTTCATGCTCTTCTCTGTAGTTACAATACGGCCACTCTCCATTTAAAACGGTGCTTATTTCAATGGCAGGCTGGACTCCCATGCTCACGTCTTCATAGGCAAGCTCTCTTACAATCCGGATCATTTTCTCATTAGTTCTTCAGGGAGTGTTTCTTCATGGTGGGCTTGAGTGCTTTATCCCACTGTCATTTAAGTGTGTCAAACTATGTCACATCAAACCGCTTTTCACAGGAGGTTTCTCTAGTCTGAAAACTATCTTCATTAACGAGTCCTCTAGCATTTGGCTTACTTTAAAATGCTGCTCTATCCGGCCTCAAAAATAAGCCGTTCCCTTGACTATTAAGTCTGACCACAGAAGTTCATTCCTGAAGCTAGCATGCACTTCAACAAAAAAGCAGGGCATCTTTTCCTCAGAAAACCCATGGTTTGCACTTCAGTTCTAAGGAACACATCCAAGGTCCCATTGCTAGTGCTACAGGCATGCCTCAATGGTGAAGAGCCATGGATGCTCCTCCAGAGGATCCAGGCTGGCTTACCAGCACCCACACGGTGGGGATCCATTGTCATCGTGTGACTTCCATTGGTACCAGGCTCATATGTGGTACACAGAACATACATGCAAGGAAAACACCCACACATATAAAAATAAGTTAATAGAAAAAGCATCCCATTGGTTTGACATCTTTTGCTGTGGACAGATCACTCGCTTACTCTACTAGTTTTGAAGTTTGGGTTAGAGAAAAGCAGAAAATGAGGGAAAATGAACATTTTAAAGTACAGATTCACATTGTATGTATATATTTTTCACAGACACACAGATATATGTGTATAGTAACACTGGGGGGTAACGCCTATCAGGTGTGATTAAAACTGGAGAAACCAATGAAGCCACCAGAATTCAGATGTGACCTTTAGCATTTCTTCCTTCTGAGGTTAATGGACTGGGAAGGCGTCTTGCTAAGAAGTCAGGGTATGGGTCTTGAACCTTTATGAGGTTCAGCCATGGGGCTGGCTTTCTGTGAGTGAAAGCTCTTCTTGTCAAGCCTGATGACCTGAGTTCAATCCCTGGACAAGGTAGAAGAAGAGACCCCATTCCACTCCCGTGAACATGACCGCCCTCCCACACCCAACAAATATATATCACAAAAAATAAAACTAAAGCGCTTCCTTCTTGAATCTTTGGTTAGCATGTGCAAAGCCCTGGATTCGAACCCCAGCGAGGCCTAAAACTGGAATTGGTGGCACACACTTATGATCCTTGCAGTTTCTGAAGGTAGAAACAAGAAGATCAGGAGTTCAGGGCCACCCTCCACTTCATCCTCCTGGGATGCGTGAAACCTTTGCCTTAATCTAAAAGCATTAACAGAAACAGAATTTTTTCCACTAGACTTACAGCTTTAAGAGCTTGCACCTTATCTTTCATGTGCGTCTGCATGTCTTGTGTGTGAGTGCATGTAGAGGCATGACGCTGATGTTGGGACTCAGCCTTCTTCTTATTCGTTGAGTCAGGGTCTCCCAGTAAAATCCAGAGCACCTCTGTATCCACAAAATGCCTTCCTAGTTCATTGACAAAAAAAAAAAAATAAAATAAAATAAAAAATTAAAGGTCATACCTGTATTCTTGCAGCCTTATTGGTTTCTTCCCTTCTCGTGGTAGCAGATGGACGTTTATTCTATAGTCATGTCTGTGTGTGTGAATGCTTGGTCTCAATAGCCAGCCTGCTCTGGGGATCTCTCGTGTCTGCTTTTACATGGCTTCCAGGGGTCCAAACCTGAATTCTCACCCTAGCACAGGAAGCACTTTAATCACAGAGCCAGGTCTCTCTAGTTCCTGCACTTTAACTTCAATAACATACTAAGTATGGCGAAGGAGGCGATGGTTGCCAAAACCCGTGTGTCCAGTGCCTACTGAGGACAGCGAGAGGCTCAGTGGAACAATCTGTGGTAGCTTACCAGGCTTCAGGGCTTCTTCCTGCTGTGGCTGCCACGGGGGCAGTGGCTCTGTTGATGGGTCTCACTGTGTTGGCTGTGCAGCCAGCAGGTCTCCATGCCGAAGCAGAGCTCTCCTATGGAGTCCCCAGGAAACCAAATGGAGCAGCTGATGTATTTTCTCTACTTAGGAAGTGTTAATTAAAGCTACACGTGGTCTGAAATGTTTGCCGTTCTTTCTCCTCTGGAACCCTAACAATTTGCTTCGCACGAAAGTCTGAAGTCTCTCCACAAGTCACGATAGCTCTAGCGAAGAGCACAGTGTCACCCTGTGACACAGGAAGGTTTAAGGCGTGAAAGGAGAAGGCTGAATGTAATGGGCCAACTGGTTTAGGTCATATTTTAAGCTTTGAAATTAAAATACATACAAGACGCAAAGAACAAAAATGTGTTGCATAAATAAAGACTGATGTAGCCACACCCTGCATCCCAAAGCATCTGTTCAACCCTCCATCTCCCTGCAGAGATAACAGTAGTCACCTCTTTGTTTACTCTAGAGTTTTAGCACTAGGTAAACATTGTCAAATTCTGCAGTTAAATTTTTTTTTTCCTGTTTCAAATTTTATAGTAAACGAGATCATGTAGTGTGAGTACTTTCATGACTCGCTCTTATGCTCAACATATTTACCAAGTTTATCTTACTTTCTGATGAGACTGTGCTATTTTTTTCTTCTTCTTCTACACTGGTTTGTAATCTCTTGTTGTAAGTGAGCCTACAATTCATTTGCTTAATTTATTGGTTTTTCTTTCTTTCTTTTTCTTTTCTTTTCTTTTTTTTTCAAGACAGGGTTTCTTTGTGTAGCCTTGGCTGTCCTAGACTCACTTTGTAGACCAGGCTGGCCTTGAACTCACAGTGATCCACCTGCCTTTGCCTTCTGAGTGCTGGGATTAAAGGCGTGTACCACCATGCCCGGCTTAATTTATTGTTAATCAGCTCCTGTGTTTCCATTTGAGATGAGCTAACCAAATAATACAAGAGCTCTCTCTTCAGGGCTGGAAATGTGGCTCAATTGAGCACTGGCTTAGCATGTGTAAAGACCCTGTGTTCAGTCCCCAACACTGTAGAAAAACCAACCAACAACCCAAATCAAAACCAAAGCCCAAACCAATTTAAGTGTCTCTTGGTATACCTGTGTTCACGGTGACAGACATCTACACTTGTGGGTTTAGCCATCTCTGTAGACACTAGGTGTTACCAAACTGTTTCCCAAGCATGTGTACTAATTTTTGCTGTGGTTGTTATTGTCACTAAGTCTCTCTCACTCTGTAGCTCAGGCTGACTTGAACTAACGGCAACTCTACTACCTCAGCGTCCTCAGTGTTGTTTTACAGGTAAACCACCACACTCAGCGTGGGTTATACTAATTTTATGTGAAAATGAGAGCTTTTGGTTTCTGGTGCTTTATATTTACCTCATTATCAGTCTTACTTTTAGTTTTTTGTTTTTTGTTTTTTTTTTTTTCTTTTTTCCTGTTACTGTTATAGCATCTGCTACAATTTAAATTTAAATTTTTTATGATCTATTTATATATTTTTAAAATTTATATGTATGTGTGTGTATGAGAGAGACACACACACAGAGAGATGAAAGGATGAGGGAAGAGAGAAAGAGAGAGAGAGAGAGACAGAGAGAGAGAGAGAGAGAGAGAGAGAGAGAGAGAGAGAGAGAGAGAGAATGCCAAATGTGTGTAGGTGCCCAAGACAGTGCTGCATTCCCTTAACTAGAGTCAGAGATGATTGTGAGATGCTTAATGTGGCCACTGGGAACCAAACTCAGATCCTCTGCCAGAGCAGTGCATGCTTTTAATCCTTGCACCTTCCTTTGGGTTCTTATTACTTTATTGTTATTGTGTGTGTGGATGTGTGGACTTATGTGTGTGCACAGTACACACATGGTACAAGTGTGGACATCAGAGCGCAGCTTTTCGTAAATCAGTTTTCTTCTTCCCCTGTTGGGACTTAGGGTAATGGGCCATTCTGAAAAATTAGCTTTTTGAGCCCGGCATGGTGGTACACGTCTTTAATCTCATCACTTAGGAGGCACAGGCAGGTGGATCTCTGTGAGTTTAAGGCCAGCCTGGTCTACAAATTGAGTCTAGGACAGTTAAAGCTGTTACACAGAGAAAACTTATCTCAAAAAAACCAAACCAACCAACCAAAAAAATTTAGCTTTTTATTTGTCATATGGAAAGAATACATTCTCAATTCATATCACTCAAGATATTTTCATTTTGTGATCAGCATTACATCAAAGACATACACAATCAAATAAACTGTCAGTGTATATGAATCTCACATATGTATTGAGTGAATTTTGATAAGTTGGGGTTTGATCTGGTATTACATTGAATGTATAGAACACTTTGAAGAAAATTTCATTTTGACATTATTGAGTTTTTAAACTCATAAACATGGGAACTTGGGGTGTCTCTTTCCTTCTTAAGAAATGTTTTGGTTTGGTTTTTGCTGTTGTTTGTTTGTTGAGACAGGTTCTCCCTATGTAGCCCTAGCTGTTCTGGAACTCACTATGTAGATCAGACTTGTCTCAAACTCAGAGATCCTCCTGCCTCTGCCTCCCAGGTGCTCAACCGCCTTTCTAGTCTTCTTAGTGCCTCTCCATTATATTTTATTTTTCTTTATAACAGTCCTGCCTATTTCTGTTTTACTTAATATATCATGATGAAAGTTTTGTGTTTTTATATTTTGCATACTATCACATACAAAATATGTTTTACAGAAACTGTAAAAGAACAACACACTGTTAGCTTTCTTTAGAAAACACACACAAAATAAATGTCTCATATTTTGCATACAATTTTATAATTGTGTGATAATATAATTAAAAATATGAATACAATGATAGTTTTGTGTTTTGGATGGTATCTAAAGTTTTTTTTTTTTTTCTGGGAAAAATGGCTTTATTAGAGTGTCAGGATCACAGTGGGACTTAGGAATTAGCATTGGGGCCCTTCTTCTTGCCAAAGGTGGGCACGACATTGACAAAGCGACGGTTGTACTGCATTCGCCGCTTGGCCCGGCCTGTCTTCTTCTTCCTCTTCTTCTCCTCCTCCTCCTCCTCCTCCTTCTCCTGTTTGGCCACCTAGGGAATTTGACCTCTCACTTTTCTAGCACGAGCCAGGGAACCATGGACTTTACCTCCCAGCATGCGGCCAGCTACTTCCAGAGTGGTCAGGGCCTCTACACCACACTGGCCTAGGGTGGCCTCATCCTCCAGCGGCGAGCCTGCCAGAAGCATGACTTGCTCTTCGGGGGCAATACCTTCCAGTGAGGCCACATGAGCTTTGATCTGGGAGACCGTCTCCTGGCCGGTCACCTCGAGGGTGTGTAGTTCTTGGGCACGGACAAAGAGCTACATGTTGGCGACTAACCCGCAGACGGCACTGCTGCTACCGCGAAGATGGAGTCAAGAAAGAGAGTATCTAAAATTTTAATTTTTTCCGTTTATTGTTGGTTTAAAGAGACAAATGGAGGAAGATCTGGGAGGTCAAGAAGCTCTCAGGAAAATGGCTTATTGTCTGGGGTAGGAGGAGAAATGCATTAGAGAGCTGGTGTGACTTCTCAGTGGGTAGAGGCTCTGGGTCCCAATCTATTCACCTGAGTTCAACCCTGGAACACACATAGTAGAAGGAAAGAACAGCTTCCTGCAAGCTATTTTTTTAATGCCTACATATGTATGCACATACATACATACAATACAACATAATAAATGTTAAAAAAAATATATAAATGCATTCATTTGTGTTTTCATGTAGTAACTCTACTGTGGTGGTTTGAATAGGAATGGGCCTTATTGACTCATGTGTTTGAATGCTTGGCCATAGGTAGTGGCACTATTAGGGGGTGTGGCCTTGTTGGGGTGGGTGTGGCCTTGTTGGGGTGAGTGTGGCCTTGTTGGAGGAAGTGTGCCACTGTGAGGGTGAGCTTTGAGGTCTCCTGTGCTCAAGTTATACCCAGTGTGGCACAGTCTTTCCTTGCTGTCTGTGGATAAGAATGTAGAACTCTTAAACACCATGTTGGCCAGTATGCTACCATGCTTCCCACCATGATGACAGTGGAATAAACCTCTGAAACCAAGCCAGCTCCAATGAAATGTTTTCCTTTATAAGAGTTGCTGTAGTTATGGCTGTCTTCACAGCAATTAAATCCTAACCAAGACACCCACTAAACTCTCTTGTTAAAGCTAACAGTGTGTGTTGCGGGGGTGGGCTGGTGGCGGTATCTGGAGAGATGGCTCAGTGGTTAAGAGAACTGACTGCTCTTCCAGAGGCCCTGAGTTCAATTCTCAGCAACCACATGGTGGCTCACAACCATCTATAATGTGATCTGATGCCTACTGTATACATAATAAATAAATATTTTTTTAAAAGCTAACAGTGTGTTATTCTTTTATAATTTCTGTTAACACACACATAAATCACTTGAGTTTTACTTTTTCTCCTATTTCTGAATATAGGTATCTCCCTTTTCCCCGTTTCTTTCTCTTTCTTTCTTTCTATCTTTGAATTTTAATCCAGCAACATGGCTGCTCTGGCAAGGGATCACGTCAAGGACCTTCTAGGTCTGTGTGATCTAGTTGGAATGACACACCTTTAATCCCTCTGGCTAGAATACAGACATATCCTTAGTATACACATTTAATCCCAAATAATGAAGGCAAAGTTAATTTGTAAAAGGAAAAAGCTATGGTTGAAAGTGAGGTCTAATTGATGGGACAAAGTGATAAATCAGAGAAAGATTTGACAGAAGGACTCAGAGATCAGATATGCCCAACTCTCATGAGATTAGACAGGAAAAAGGGGATACTTGAGAGCAGTGCAGGGTTGGTGGGGTGAAGAAAGGAGTCAGCTGAGTTTGGTTGAGTTCAATCCAGAGGCAGTTTTACTAGGGCAGGTTACAGAGAGAACACGCTAGACACAGGTGAAGACAGAATGAGCCAGAGAATAAAAAGGAACCAAAAAGTTAGAGCACGTTGCCTGAGTTTGTTTGAGGCCAAGAGCAGCAATTCAGTGACAAGCTGAGGGAAAGCAGTTTGAATCAGTCATCTTGAAGAGGAGTTTGAGCCAAAACAGCTGAGTTCAACCAGCCAGCCAGAGATCAAAAAGAACTTGAAAGGGTCAGCAGTAAGCCTCCAAGATGGTAATTACATGTGGTGAATAAAAGTTGCTTTTATGCTCTCTCTCTCTCTCTCTCTCTCTCTCTCTCTCTCTCTCCCTTTCCCTCTCCTCTCTCTCCTCTCTCTCTCTTCTCTCTCTCTCCCCCTCTCCTTCTCTCCTTCTCTCCTTTATTCTCCTTTTCTGCATTAGTAGTTCCTTGTCTGTTATGGGACCTTAAATCCTATGTTGAATGCAACACTGGTTACACACAGGCTTGTTGCAGATCTCCATAGAAAAGTGTCCATCTGTTTGTTGTGTGCATTTCACATTGATTCCCTGTCAAATTCAACAGCTCCCCTTGTATTCTGACTTTGGTGAGACTTTGTGGTGAGCATCATAACACACAGCATTCACAATATTGTCTCCGTCTGTTTTGATCACCGCATGGCATCTCCTTTATGCCATTAATATTACAAACTTATTGAATGTTAACCAGTTTTTTATATTTTGCTAAATTTGATTTCTCAGGGCTTTGTTGGGGGTTTCCCAGCCTGTACTCTGAAAGATGCTGGCGAAAATTTCATCCTTCCCATAATGTTTCTATCATGAGAAATAGTCCCTGGTCTGCTGTTCCCAGGAAAAGTCTGTTTAAATGTTTGGTGGGTTCACCAGCAGAGCCATCTGGGCTGCTGTTTTCTCTGTGGGAAGGAATTGAATTGAGAGTGTAGTTTCTTTAATAGATCATTTAGATGATCCATTCCTGTCGTAGCTTTGATGACTTGTGTTTTCATCTGTATCAACTAAAATTTAAAATGTATTGGCATAATTTTTTTCAGTATCCTCTGAAGATCACTAGAAGTCAGAAAAAGATGGTTCTTGGGGAGAATCTTGCCTATGCCCTGTTTTTTTTGGGGGGGGGCAATAAATTAAGAATGGTTTTTGGATTTTGAAAGAGGTGTTAAAAACAGAACAACAGGAATATGAGAATATGTAACAGAGGCCACAATTTCTCATTTTAACTTTAATATTTATTTAGTTGAAGTTTCTTTGTAATTTATTTTCCTCTTCTTTTTCTAACTTCTTGAGAGACCAATTCTTGTAAATGGTCTGTGTGTCCTGAAAAAGGTCAGGCTTGCTATCTTGTTATTTGAAGTTTCTCTGTCCTTACTGACTTCTGTCTTTTTATTCCAACTGTTAAAATCCTCTTCTGTGAGACTTGTGTGATGCCTCAGTGGATAGAGGCTCTGGCTGCCAACCTGATGGCCTGAATTTATTCACAAGGACCCACACAATGGAAGGACAGACTGATATTTTGCAAGTTGTCCTCTGATCTCATTGTACACACACACACACATACACACACACACACACAGGCACACACAGAGGCGCGTGCGCGCGCACGAGTGCCATAGAAAAAGGGTAAAAGGTTTTCTTTGTTTCATTTTTTCAGACAAGGCTTCTCTGCGTAGCCCTAGCTAGCCTGAATTCACCAGGCTGGCCTCAAACTCAAGAGATTCTCTTGCCTCTGCCTCCCAAGCACTAGGATTAAAAGCATGTACTACCACACCTGGCCCCAAAAGTTTCCTTTAAGTGTCAGATGAAGGTTTTATATCTAAGTGATTCACAATTTTTTGAATATCCTTTTTCTCACCTAAATCCAAATTAGTCACAATCTAAGCAATAATAAAAACTTTGATTTCAGCTTTTCATATCTTTTTACACTATTACCTAAATCAATGGTTTTGTTTTAAACATTTATCTTTAGTAACTACCATTTTTCCCGTTCAGAAACAAGGAAGCAGATTTTATAAACAAAAGTAACAATATCAGCCTTTATTTACTAACCCTTGTATAGAAACATGTGTGCTTTGCTTTCTTCTAAACAATGGCTTTCGAAATAAAAGAAACTAACTGATGGAAGAAACAGAACAGAGTCTTGCCTCAGGTGCTGGCTGGGCCCCAGAGTTCTGTGCGCTCCAGTTTTACCTTAAGGAGTGGCCCACCTGTGGTTTTGAATTGGTCAATAGTGCATTTATCTGTGTCCTAGCTGCCTAGGTACTTTGCTCCACCGTGCTAGAATGGAAACTGTCTGAAGGAGGGTCTGGTGGGAAGAGTGGGCATCCTTTAGGTTTGTCCAACGGACCATAAACCACTCTGAACTTCAGCTGGAAGTCTGGGCACATCCAACAGTCCCTGAATCCACCGCAATCATCTACAGTGATGGTTGAAGACTGAAGTATCCATTTTCTCTTCTCTCAATAGGATCTCCTGTCTTTCCATCAGCAGGCACTCAGGGTTGGGAAAGAGGCAGGTCCCAGCTGAGGTGGGCGGGTGGGGTGCTCTTATCTGACAGAAGAGGTATCTATTACAGAGTGCATCTGTTTCCTGCTCAACCACCTCCAGGGAGTGAGGCCACAGAGAAATTGCTTTATCTGCCTCTGCTTTCTTTCGTTTCTCTATCTGTAATCAGAAGATAATGGAGGTGTACCTGTTCCCGACATACTCCAGTGACACATGTGTGCAGATAAACTGAAGGTGGATTATAATGTGACAGCTGTGTCTCATGAGAATAGGGGCTAAGGATAAATAAAGATGTATCATAAATTCCTGAATTTTAATACAAGATATCACAGTCCTCCGTCATGGCTTCTTGCATATTCACAGCTGCTAAATACTGAGTGAATTTTTTTCCGTGCCCCCAACTGTTATTACTGCTTTTAATTTTTTATTACATTTATTTACTTATTTATTTAATGTGTGTACCTGCATATATATGGGCATGAACTTGCCATGGTGTGTATGCGTGTATATGTGTATGTATGTATATACATGTGTATGTCTGTATGTCTGTATATGCGTGTGTGCATGTTATATGTGTGTATGCATACATGTGTGTATGTATGCGTGCATATACATTGTGCGTGTATGTGTGTGTGTACATGCTTGCATATATGTGTGTGTAGGGGAGGCAGGAGAACAACTTTCAGAAGTTGGTTCTCATTCCTGTGTGTGGGTCCTGGGGACTGAACTCAAGCACCTTTCCCTACTCACTGAGTACCTACTCAGTTCCTGCCTACCTTATTATTGTTAATTTTACTTATTCCTTGGCAATTTTTGTGTGTTTAGATAACGTATTTAATCATTGCCACTCTCAGCCCTTCCCTCCTACTCCGCACGAACCCCTCAACACCTGTTCTCCCCCTTCATGCCCTCCTTTCTGCTTGTTTGTTTGCTTTTAACCCGCTGAGTCTGACTAGTACTGTCTGCACACACGGACAATCTATTAGCAACTATACCCCAGAGAAAGATGGCTCTCCCTCCTCCAGCAGCCATGAACTGCAACAGCTTCTCAGTTAGGGATGGGACCTCATGAGCCCCGCTCCATCTATTCTAGACTCTTTCTCTGCCTGGAGCTTGCTCGGGTAACCACAGCTTCTGTTCCTTGAGCGCAAGGCCATACCACATGCAGAAGACGACACTTCCTAGCTCCCCAGCTCCCCAGTTCCTCCTCTGCGATGTTTCCTGAGCCTTGGTGTGGGGGTGGGTGGTGTATTGACAGATGTCTCATTTAGGGCTGAGCACTCAACAGCCTGCTCAGCTTCTGCTCAGCACTTTGACTCCTTAGGAGTCACTGCGTTGATTGCTGTCTCCAGCGGGGCTATCTTGGACCCTGCAGCGATAGAAATAGAGACACAGAGGCCTTTCAGCTAGGGCTTAGCCCTACTAATCCTGGTACTAGGTCCTGCCACGTGGCCAGCTCTACCTCTCTGCTCTGGCCCGACTGTCCCCCTCCCTGACTGCTCAATCCTCTCGTTTCTTCCTCTTCTCCCAGCGCTCCTCTCTCTGCCCAGAAGATCTGCCCTCCACTTCCTGCCCGTATGTTGGAGGAAGATCTGCCTTCCACTTCCTGCCCATATGTTGGCCATCAGCTCTTTGTTACCACCAATCAGATACAATTCAGGATTGCCTTAGGCAGGTGAAGAAGATGGATATTTACAAAACATCAGACTGATGATACGAAAACACCTCCACACAATGTAACCCAACAGCTGTCCACCGCAAACAGGTTTCTCTGACCAAGGCTGAGAGGAGCACTGATGGACACATGTAAACAGAACATTTAGAAGGCCATTAGACAGCACAGCCGTTTAACAAAGCAGCTGTAGTAGATTCCCACTAAGGCCCTTGTGGTCCCCAGCCACAGGCCTTTGACAAGGTTTACAGTCAGGTGTGAATTCTCTCCCACAGAGCACACATGAAGTCCAATAAAAAAAGCAACTGGTTACCTCCCAAATAGTCATGCCACTGTTGCACCCCCTGGCACTTTTTGCCTGACAGACCCACACTATCGCATACAGGGTCCACCGCCTCAGTAAATCCATTCAGAACGGTTCATCCCCAGAAACCTGCGCTATAATGTTAGTTTGTAAATTATCTGTTAGCCTCTAGGAAGTAACTTTAATGGCAGTAATGTTTGTTTCTGTGTTTCCAGGTTCTCAATTATCTCCTTCCCTCTCTTCCCTTCTTGTTTTATCGTTTTATTGGGGGGGCGGGATTGTTTGAGACAGGGTTTCTCTGTGTAGCCTTGGCTGTCTTGGACTCGGTTTGTAGACCAGGCTGGCCTTGAACTCACAGAGATCCTCCTGCCTCTGCCTCCCGAGTGCGGGCATTAAAGGTGTGCGCCACAACTCCTGGCTTTCTTTCTTCACTTCTTAAACAGGCTCTCATGTCATCCAGGCAGACCTCAGACTCGCTATGTGGCCAAGGATGAACGTGAACTCCTCATCCTTCTGCCTTCAATACTCGATTTTATGCTATGATGACTCAACTGAAAAGCATGCCCCAATCCCAGATTTTTCTCTTTATCCATTTTTCCTCCTTTTTTGTTTTTGTTTTGTTGTTGTTATTGTTCTGCTTTTGTTTTGTTTTGTTTTGTTTTGTTTTGTTTTTTGAGACAGGGTTTCTCTCTGTGTAGCCTTGGCTATCCTGGACTACTTTGTAGATCAGGCTGGCCTCAAACTCACAGAAATCTGTCTGCTTCTGCCTCCTGAGTGCTGGTATTACAGGCTTGCGCCACCACACCTGGCTCCATTTTCCCGTCTAAAGATAATTATTTTTTTTAAGTCTTTGGTTTTTAGGTGGGTTGTAGCCTTTCCTAGTCTTTCTAACCCACAGAGGACTTAATGAACATATGCATTGAGGTGTGAAAGACTGGCAAACATCATGTGGATCTTTCAGTGTTTTAAAAATACATAAAATCTTTTTTTTTTCCCAAACGTTTTATTCTAAGATGGAAATCTTGGGCTTTTGTCTAAGAGTGGCAGAGTGGCCAGTGCTGGGAAAGACAAGGAGAGAAAGCAAGTAATAAATGGGACTCCTGGAATCTCCATGACTAGGTACACATAGTAAAATGTAACTCTGGCCAGGCGTGGTGGCACACACCTGTAATCCCAGCACTCAGGGAGACAGAGACAGGCAGATCTTTGTGAGTTCGAGGCCAGCCTGGTCTACAAAGTGAGTCTAGGACAGCCAAGGCTATACTATACTGTGAAACCAGAAAATCAAATAAAAACAAAACATAAAATGTAACTCTGGCATTAAAGGTCTTGTGTAGTTTAGTGGGATGTATGTCGGTGCACATGTTTATGTGTGTATGTTTGCATGTGCACAGGTGTGATTTTAAAATGAGCAGTGTCCCTCACAGGCTCTGGTATTTGCACACTTGGTCCCCAGTTGGTATCACTGTCTGGGTGTCTGGGGAGGCTTAGGAGGTGCAGCCTTGCTGGCTGGCAGCGTATCACTGGGGCAGGACTTGAAAACTTAGGCCTTTGCCCTGCTTCCAGTTTGTTCTCCCCCCCCCCCCCAGCCCCCCGGGCTTAGAGTTGTTGAGAGTGCCAGCTTTCTGCTTCTGCCAAGAAGCCTGCTTGCTGCCTTGCCTTCCCCACCATGAGACTCTTACAAACCCTTAGCTCTTAGCTCGAATGAACTCTTCCTTCTGGAAGTCGTCTTGCTTGTGGTGTTTCAGCACAGCAGCAAGAAAGCAGCTAACACTACAGGTATGAGTATATGCGTGTAGGGGCTAGAGGACGTGTGTGTGTGTGTGTGTGTGTGTGTGTGTGTGTGTGTGTATGTGTGTGTGTGTGTGTGTATGTGTGTTGTGTGTGTGTGTGTTGTTGTCTGTGTTGTTGTGTGTGTCTGTGTGTGTGTTGTGTTGTGTGTTGTGTGTCTGTTTGTTGTGTGTGTCTATGTGTTGTGTGTGTGTTGTGTGTGTGTGTGTGTGTGTGTGTGTGTGTTGTGTGTGTGTGTTCTGTGTGTGTGTGTGTGTTCTGTGTGTGTGTTTGTGTGGTGTGTTGTGTGTGTGTGTCTGTGTGTGTGTGTGTTGTGTGTGTATGTTGTGTGTCTGTGTGTGTTGTTGTGTGTGTGTGTCTGTGGGTGTGTTGTGTGGTGTTGTGTGTCTGTGTGTTGTGTTGTGTTTGTTGTGTGTGTGTGTGTGTTGTGGTGTGTGTGTGTGTTGTGGCGTGTGTGTTGTGAGTGTGTGTGTGTGTATGTGTGTGTGTCTGTGTGTGTGTCTGTGTGTGTGTATGTGTGTGTGTGTCTGTGTGTGTGTGTGTGTCTGTGTGTGTGTGTGTCTGTGTGTGTGTATGTGTCTGTGTGTGTGAGTGTGTGTGTGTGTGTGTCTGTGTGTGTGTGTATGTGTGTGTGTGTCTGTGTGTGTGTGTATGTGTCTGTGTGTGTGAGTGTGTGTGTGTGTGTGTGTGTGTGTGCGTATGAGTGCAGATGCTCAGAGAGATCTGAGCCTTCAGATTTCCCTCACTAAAGCTGAAGTTATAGGCAGTTGTGAGCTGCCCTGACATGGATGCTGGGAATCAAACTTGGGTCCATTTCGAGAGTAGCAATTGCTCTTAACTGCTGAGTCCTGAGGCAAGGTTTCTCCCTGGTCTGTAACGTACAACTAGGCTAGGCATGCTGGCTATTGAGCCTGTCTGTACTTCCCCATACCAGGAGATGCCATCATACCCACAATTTTTACGTGGACTCTGGGAATTGAACTCAGGACCTCATAATTGCAAGGCAGGCACTTAACCAACTGAGCCATCTCCCTAGACCCTATTATTAAACATATTTATATTACAATAACATGCAATTCTTACCAGAGTAGACATTTACTCCACTTGTACAGGAAAGCACCAAAACATAGAGTAGTTAAGCAATAGCTTGAGGCCATATTTCTAGTTAGCAAATAACTAAGCTAAGCTCCAATTCAAAGCCATGCTTATTTGATTCCAATGGGCTGTGGTTATTTTTCTCTTTGCTGTGACAAATTTACTAATGAAAGCAACTTAAAGGAAGGGGTTTGCTTTGATTTACAGTTCAAGAAGGAGTACAACCCATCAAAACAGGGCAGGCATGGCAGCAGGAGGATGACGTGAAGTAGCACACTGAGACTAAAGTCAGGAAACAGTGAGGAGACAGGAAGTGGGTCTGGAGTAAGGAACTTCAAAGCTAGTTTCCACCATCCATCTCACTTCCTCTGGCGAGACTCCATCTCCTAAAGGCTCAGAACCTTCCAAAATAGTGCCACCAGGTGGACTGTTCCAACACAAGAGCCCATGGGAACATGTCTCATTCAACTGCAACAGTGCTTTTCTTGTTGTGTAGGATAATGAAATAAATCATAAAAATAAAAGCTAGGTGTTGGGGTCGGTGGAGAAATGAACCAGCGGTTGAGGGCATTTTCTGCCCTCCTGGAGAGTCTGAGTTTGGATATAAGGTGCCTTACAACTGCCTGTAATCCTGCTTCAGGAGATCTGATACCCTCTTGTGGTCTCTGCGGTACTGCATGCATGCACGTACGCACGCGCGCGCGCGCACACACACACACACACACATTATTATAAAAATGTAGACTATTGTGACCCCTCCTCCTCCTCTTCTTTCTCTTCCTCCTTTTCTTTGGAGACAGGGTCTCATTATGTTCCCACTAGCTGGCCTAAAACTTGCTTTGTCAACCAGGCTAACTTTACACTCACCTGTCTCTGCTGTTTGGGTGCTGGGTTTAAAAGTGTGTACTATCATGCCTGTTCTTCTTTTTAAAAATGACTTATTTTACAACGTTTACGTTTATTTATTGTGTGTATTTGTGCAAGTGGGCCATGGGGCTTGAACTTAGCCATCAGGCTTGGTGGCAAGCACCTTTACCCACTGAGTCATCGCATCTGCAACTTTTGTTTTTGATGTGTGTACATCTGCATAGAGGTGTCCAGATGCCCTTGGAGACTAGAAGAAGGTGTCAGGACCGCTGGAGCTGGAGTTGTAAGTGGCTGTGAGCAGACATGTGGTTGCTAGGAGTACAACTCAGATCCTTGGGATGAGCAGCCATTGCTTTGAATTGCAGAACAACCCCTGTAGTCCTTGTCTTCTTTTCTTTTGTTTATTCTAGGTTGGTCCAGTGCCCGTGTGTGTGTGTCTGTGTGTTGTCTATGTGTGTCCGTGTGTGTGTGTGTGTGCTATTGGTTCTTCATGTCCCCGACTTTGCCATTTTTCTTATGCAAACAGACATACTTGTTCTCCAAAAATAATTGACTTGTGATGAAATGTCAAAATAGACCATTGGCATCTTCCAGACGCTTTTTGGTATTTCACCAAATTTAGTGGTGAATGTGTTTTGTTTAAAAAAAAAACAGAGAGCATGATTAATGCTGCAATAATATGCTGTGTGCACACCAATCTGAAAGCCTTTTCTTTATCAGAAGTTTTCTTGATGTGTGGCATTTTCTATATGCACAGAGGTTTTAAAAACGCTTCTTATTTTCACTGGAGCCCATGCAGTTTCTAAGTTCTCTCAGTGTGTCTGTGAGCCCATCACCCACCTGTTTTGCTGCCTTTTCTTTGTCTGTGTATGTTTCCCCCTAGTTCTTATGCCAGAGTCCTTGGGCTTTTCTCCCCTTCAATTTTCAATAATCATTATGTATGTGCAATTTCTCATTTATTTACTCAAATCTATTTTATTTGGGGGGAGGGGACACAGTCTTGTGTGTCTCAGGGAGCCTTGAGCTCACCATGTAGCTGAGGACGGCAGTAAGCTTCTTGATCCTCGTGCCTCCACCTTCAGGGAGCTGGGATTACAGGTGGACACCTTCACGTGCCATTCATGTGGTGCCAAAACTGTACCGAGGGCTTAGAGCGCGTCAGCAAGCAGTGGACTAGCCGAACTGTATGCCTGGCCCCTGACTAGTACAAACCTTGGCTTGCATTTCTTGCCATCATGAACTTTATTTTAGGCAGTTTAACCTTAGAATTCCATTTATTTATCTGTTTTTCTTCTCTCTCTCTCTCTCTCTCTCTCTCTCTCTCTCTCTCTCTCTCACACACACACACACACACACAGATTCTATTCTGTCTATGCCTTGTGTTGTCCATGGTTTAGTAAAATACTATAACACCAAATTCACCACTTTTAACTTTGCTCCTGAGATATAGGAAAAAAAAAAAAAAAAAAAAAAAAAAAAAAAAAAAAGAAAGAAAGAAAGAAACATTAAAGATATGACTCAAAGGCAATTTTCTAATAACATCAGAGACATGGAGTGGAAGTTTCCAGAAGACTGATAACAGGCAGAGTACTAACATGTGGAGTCTTACCAAGTTGTGTCTTGTGTTCCTGAGGTGTCCTCACCCTTGGGCCTCTCTCTGCTCCTTTAAGGTCTTTAAGTACTTTCATGACTCAGCTGCCTGTCAACAGATGGACTAACAGGGGCCACTTACAGCAGGTCTGTTTGTCACATCCAGGCACTGCACTGTCATTTCTCTGATCCCTCATACAGCACTCTTCCTAATTCAGAGACATTTAGAATTTTCAAACTTCACACTATGCCATATTTAAAACCTTTGGCTTTTAAGCTATTAATACCTTGCCTACCTCTGCCATAAAGTGGAGGAACAGTCTTTCTCATAGCAAACTACCTGTGCTGGATAGTCTTAAATCAACTTGATACATGTTAGAGTCATCAGAGAGGGCAGAGCCTCAGTTGAGAAAATGCCTCCATACAATTGGGCTGTAGGCAAGCCCGTGGGGGCATTTTGTTAATTAGTAATAGGTTGGACGCCAGGCATAGCAGCGCACGCCTTTAATTCCAGCTCTTGGGAGGCAGAGGCAGGTGGATCACTGTGAGTTTGAGGCCAGCCTGGTCTACAAAGTGAGGCCAGGACAGCCAGGACTACAAGAGAAACCCTGTCACGAAAAACCAAAAAAAAAGAAGAAGAAGAGAAGAAGAAGAAAGAAGAAAGAAGAAGAAGAAGAAGAAGAAGAAGAAGAAGAAGAAGAAGAAGAAGAAGAAAAGAAAAAAAAGTAGTTGACGTGGGAGGGCTCATTCCACTGTGGGTGGGGCCACCCCAGGGCTGATGGTCATGAGTTCTATAAGACAGCAAGCTGAGAAAGCTGTGGAAAGCGAGCCAGTAGACAGCTCTTCTTCCAGGGCCTCTCTATCAGCTCCTGTGTCCAGGTTACTTCCCTGTTTGAGTTTTTGACCTGGCTTCCTTCAGTGATGGGCTATGATGTGGAAGTGTGAACCAAATAAAGCCTTTTATCCCCAACGTGCTCTGGTCATGCCATTCATCACACAGGAATCGGAACCCTGATGAAGATGCTATCCCTTTCGTTTAAAAAAAAAAAAAAAAAAAAAAACGGCTCTCATTAAAAAAAAAAAAAAAAAAAAAGATTTCTGCATATGAGTGTTCTGTTTTCATGCACACCAAAAGAAGGAAATCAGATTCTATTACAGATGGTTGTGAGCCACCATGTAGTTGCTGGAAATTGAACTCAGGACCTCTCGAAGAGCAACCAGTGCTCTTAACCACTGAGCCATCTTTCCAGCTCCATGGCTCCCATTTTCACAGAATATGTTAGAATTATTTAAAGATTTATTTATATTTATAGGTGTGTGTGTGTGTGTGTGTGTGTGTGTGTGTGTGTGTGTGTCTGTCTGTCTGTCTGTCTGTGGCTATATACTAAGTATGCAGGGGCCTGAGGGAGCCAGAATGGAGCATCTGACCCCCCCCCAGAGCTGGCTTACAGGCTGGCAGTGAATCCCTCTGTGAGGCACTGAGCTGAACTTGGGTCCTCTGGAAGAACAGCAAGCACTATTATCTACTGAGCCATCTCTCCAGCCCTTACTGTTCCAAGTGTGTGCTGTCTGTTACCCTACACTGCCATGTAACAATGTCACGGTTTCTTCTCACATGTACTTTAACTGAAATTAGACTAGTCGCAAATTATCTTTTAGAGAGTCGCTTTTGTGGGGAGATTTGCAACTGTGATCAACAGATAGGAACTTTGAATCGGAGGCTGACCATCCGCAGGGTTGGAGAGGCCGGATGGCGTTTCTGACCACAGGGAACACAGGCTGGGAGCCTCAAAGGGGAGGCTTGGGAGCAATGGAGGATTTAGAGGACCAAGAACGAGGAGGAATGGCAACCATCTCTCAACCAAAAATACTTAGTGCACCTCTTGTCTCAGTTGCCATGGAAACCACCTCCACAAGGTTCTCTTCATTTTGCCAGTCACTTGCTGAGTATTCATAGTCTCTGGGGGGGCCGGGCGGGGTGGAGGGGGAGAGGAAGAACCTGGTTGGGTGAATTTAAGTCACACCTCTGACTGAGGTCTAACAGGAAAAAGGACCAGGGGCACCAGTTTTCCCCAAAGGCAGTTGTGCTTTTACCATGAGCACATACTGTGGAGAAGAAGGGGGTGGGGGGGGGGGGAGGTGAACAGTGAGTGACTGGCACCACAGGAAAGATCCATGTCCACTAAGGACCTGGTGTCATGGTTTGAATCGCTTCTTTATTAAAATCACAGAGAGTAGCAGAATCTAAGGGGAATGTCACAAACACAAGCACCCATCCATTCATCAAGTGATGTCCATCGGCACTTACTTGTCGTGAAAAATAATCTAAGTAATATGAATTTACAATAAGATATACAACAAAGAGGGCGTAAGAGATCTGTTTTTCTCATTGCCTTTAGATTATTTAATATCTATAAATCTCTATGATCTATCTATCTATCTATCTTTTGCTTTTGAGACACAGAGAGAGAGGAGAGGAGAAAAAGACAAAAGAGCTGCATGGGGAACAAACTGGGGGCTGTCAGCCACTGTGCCACCTGCTAGTATAGGACACGGTGGACACTCCTGTAAACTGCATCACAAATCTTTTAGGAGACGCCTTTTGTTTTCTCATTGCTCAACAACTCCCTCGAGCCCCCGCCTCCCCTTCCCGCCCCAGCCTCCTCTCTATCAGGTAGAGTTTTCTGCTTCCTGGATCAAACATTCAGATAGGTGAAAAAGCCACATATTTTAATTATCCTCTCTTAAGCAATTTCTCTCCCTATCAAGTCCATTTTATGCATGCTGCTCATGGGTTTCAGTAGTAATAATGGCTCTTTTTTTTTTTTTTTTCCCCAGGAAGGAAGGTCCAAATTAAGAGAATTGTGAGACCATTCGCCAGCCATGATTTTTATAATTAGCAAGGGATGGGCTGAGGGCAGGAGCAAGCCTCAGCACGTCTGACATCTTTGTCTTTGGATTCTTTTCTTGCAGATGACAAGGCAGATTTGGTTGCCTCTTGTCTCATCTGACAAGCTGACTATTGTCAGGCAGATGTCCTCATTAGATCTGTGTAGGTAGACGAGAGAGAAAGAAGGGGAAGAGGCAAGCACTTTCCTGCAGGAACCCTGCACAGGAATCGTGGTAGGATGATCTATAAACGAGAGTACCTTGTTCTGGTTTTTCTGTGTGCGAGGAGAATTGATTTGTGATTAGAAACACCTGTGCCAAACATCTGTTGGGCCCTGGCACGTCATTTAGTCATCTTGGAATATGCACCGTTATGCCCTCCTTCAGAAAGCGTAACAATCGGCGTATGTAAGTCATACTGCTTAGCAGAGGGGAGTTGGGGAATCAACGCGAGATGAATCAAAGATGGCGGAAACGGAAACTGGAGCAAGAGCAACAGCCTTGTGGCATGCTGTTTCCTGGGGAAGTCTTTCCCATCGGCAGCATCCATTTAATGTCAGCCTTGTCGGTTTCGGGCAGAGATTAACTAAAAGTGAGTCCTTTGGACATTTAATATTCCTCCTTCTCCATACTCAGCGGGAGGATGGAAATCACCTCTCCTGTCTCGGCTCGTGCTTTGCTCTTCTTCTGTTTCTAAAAGCTTGTCAAGTGCCTCTTCTTTGGATTTATCCTCCGTTTTGATTCTTCGGTGCATATTCAAGTTATCTCGTATCCTTGCAGAGGTCATATTCTAATCTCTCTTTAAGTAGCAGAGCACTTGAGCACGTGCGGAGGCAGAGACTCATCGGGCCTGAGATAGTGGAAGCCCAGAACCAGTGAAGCACCAGGGGTGACCAACGGAGCAAGACCCCGGAGATCAAACCAGAGTGGCAGCTATTCATCAAATCCCCGGACTATTAACCGACTTCAACATTCTAATAAGTACATTTGGTTGCTTGCTTATTTATTTATTTCACTTACCTTCTTCCAACTATCTATGCAGACAAGGATGACCTTGAATTCCCGATTCTCCTGCCTCCCCTCTGCCTTTCAAGGTTTGTATCATTTTGTGTAACAAGATGCAGAGGTAGTTTTTGTTTTGTTTTGTTTTGTTTTTGTTTTTGTTTTGGTGCTGAGCATCAAACCCAGGACCTCACACATGCTAGGGGGGAAATGTCCTACTATTGAGCTGTGTCCTAAGCCTTCTCTTTTAAAAAATAAGACTCCATTTATTTTTCTTACATGTATGTGTCTCTGTGTGGATATCTGCATCGAAGTGCAAGGGCTAGGGAGGCAAGAGGCATCAGATTCCTGGAATTGAAGTTACAAGTGCTTGTGAGCTGCCTCATGTGGATGCTGGGAACTCAATTTAGGTACGCTGCAAGAACAGAATGCACTTTTAACCTGTGAGCCAACTCTCCACCTTCAATACTCATATTTGTTTGGGTTTTGAGACAGGGTTTTTTCCTATGTGGCCCTGGCTGTCCTGGACCAGACTGGCCTTGAACTCACAGCAACCCGCCTGTCTCCGGCTCCGCTCCTGAGTGCTGTGACTACTGTAGTGTGCTGCCGTGCCTGGCCAGCCCTCACATGTTTGATGACGAGCTTCAGATGGTGAACCGATAGCCCTGCAACCTAATGACAATGCAGACGCCCATTTGTAAGAGCTACGCAATGTAGGATGTGACCAGAGAGCTAAGAAAGCAGGGCTCACTCTTGCGATCTCTCCCCAGTACCTTCCCTATCCCTCTCCCACATCTTCTGCCCCCCCCCTCCCCCCCGCTTGTGCTACAGACAGAGCCCAGTAACTTATGCATGCTGGGCAAGTGCTCTCAAATATACAAACAAAACAAAACAAAACAAACCGGAGTCAGTGAGAGGAGCACCAGCAGTTAAGTCTCCCTGTCTGCTGAGGGTGGTGGATGTCATGTGATCAGCAGGCTTCCTCTTGTGTAAAGTGCGGCTTCAACCACCAGACATCCCCTCTGTCAGCTGTGATGACCGTAGCTGCTCTTACTTCTTATCTTTTGATTCACAGCTATTTTTCTGGGATGGTATATTCTCTCTCTCTCTCTCTCTCTCTCTCTCTCTCTCTCTCTCTCTCTGTCTTTCTGAGACAGGGTTTCTCTATGTAGCTTTGCCTGTTCTGGACTCATTTTGTAGACCAGGCTGGCCTGGAACTCACAGAGATCCACCTGCCTCTGAGTGCTAGGATTACAGGCGTGTGCCACTGTACCCGGTGAGGGCACACTATTATAGGGAGAACTATATAGATTTCTAATCAATTACTATGTTTTCACCCACAAATGTAGACTCTATTGGTGGTGATGGTTGTCCAAGTTATGCCATCTACCACATGAAAGCTTTTCTACAGCGCCCACCCCCCACTCTTCCCTCTCTCTTCCCCTTTCCCCTTCTCTCTTCTTCATATGCTTTCTATCTTAATATGAATCCATGTGTTATTTCCTTCCATGTGTTTGTATTTTATACTTTTTTTCTTCTGAGCATATACCCATATTTGGCTATATAATACCTTCGCAAGCTGGCTTCTGTATTCCTTTGACGACCACGTTGTTTATGAGCCACTTCCTGACTGTCTGCCTCAGTAAGATGTTCCAGGTTCATACAATCCTTCTAAATTCCGGCTGCAGTAACAAGAGCTTATGTTACGGGAAACTGCATTCGGAAGCCTAACTATGACCGGTTCTCATTGCTACTGGGTAGATTACTTCTAGGCGGTCCCAGGGTGCGCACACACACACATTCTTCCCTTATTTCTTTATATCTCTTACTCATTCACAATAAATATTAAAAGATGCATATTCAATGTTTAACTACAGTCTGTTGTCTTCAGAATGAAGGCATGGTGTCAGAATACCGTGTTCGTGAATGACTTGAATCGCCTCTTTCTGCCTTTATACCCTCTGGTGTGTGTACGTTATCCTTTTGAAGCGGAATACGGTTCACTTGTTTTAGTTCCTCTTCCCTTTAGAGGATAAAATAGATTCATTGTTATTTTATGACTGTTAAAACATTGACATGGTTCAGAAGTCAAAGTGATAAAAATGACAGAAAATAACACTGCTCCCAACTTTCCCCTCTCATTTCTACCTCAAAAGGGTTTTTCAGAAGTTTAAAGTGACCACGCTTCCTTTTGTTTCAAACTCCGGAATTGCTTCCCTCCTCAACCCTGGCATGATCTGACCCGCCTAATTTCTAGTTTCCGCCTGTGTAGGGCCTCTCTGCTCCTTCTGTTCTAGCCATGCACATTTCCTTAGTCCTTTGAATAGTAATATTCCTTGTTTCCTAACACATTCTCTCATACTCTACCCTATCTCCATCCATTTCTTATGGATATAACAGAAGACTGGGATTGGATAATGTTTAGGAATGAGGCTGTCTCTGGGTGTCATGGTATGGGCATTTCATCCCAACATTATTGGAGGCAGAGTCTAAAGTGAGATCCTTTCACCAACAAATAAACACCCACAAAACAAAAAGCTGGAAAATGACTCAGTGAGTAAAAGCACTTGTTACTCTAACAGAGGACCAACGACGAGTTCTCAGTGCCCACATCAGGAGGCTCATAACCACCTGTATGTATACCCAGCCAGCTCCAAGGGATCTGATACCTACTTCTAGGATCTGATGACACTGGACTCACACACACACACACACACACACACACACACACACACACACACACACACACACACTTAAAAACAACAAACATAAATAAAACCAGAGCTGGGCTGGCTGGCTGCCTTGTAGTTGTAACAATTTGGGTGTCTGAGGCAGGAGGATGCCTCAGCAGTTTTAGAATAGCTTGGGCAATGTACTGAGCCTCCTTCCAAATAATCAATCAGTCAACAATCTTTTACAGTGGAAATTTATTTAGCTCCTGATTTTAGAGGCTGAGAAGTTCAATATCATGGTGCTGATATTTAGTGAAAGTTTTCACGCTGTATTATAACTGGTATTGTAATATATATCACATATAATCCATGGTGTTAAAATACCTACATCACATGATGGGATATGGTGACAAACTAGAGAGAACTTGCTTTTATGATAAAGTTACTCCTGAGTAACCCATCAGTCCATTTATGAGGACTGTTGTTCGGACCCAGTCACTTGGCAATAGTTCCATCTCCAAATACTATTAACACTCTAATTTGGACTCG
The DNA here is from genome assembly GCF_903995435.1 of Acomys russatus. NCBI lineage: Eukaryota > Metazoa > Chordata > Mammalia > Rodentia > Muridae > Acomys > Acomys russatus. The sequence continues at coordinate 62,901,631 of NC_067149.1, read as the reverse complement.
AAGTTTGCAATCCTTGAAATCTGGGGAACACATTGAAGCCATATCAACTGTCAGTCTGTAATCTTCCTTTTTCTTTTCTTTTCTGGTACCATGTGGATCCTGCGGCTCAAGCTCAGGTCCTCAGTTGGCAGTCCACACTTTTACCCCTGAGTTACCTTGCCAGCCTTAGATGACTTTTTAATCTATAAATCTTTTAGCAAATGTATAGGTTTTTTTTTTTCCCAAATCATATTCATTTGTTTATTTCCCCACTCCAATTAACATTTTAAAAAACAACATGCCTTAGATGATTAAGGATGAAACGCTGAAGTTTTATTAGCAAATTCTAGGGCATATGTTTTAAACAGTAAAAAAAAAACTAGGAAAGGGAGGTATGTAAGAAAAGGAGAGAAGATAAGAATAGTGATTCCTGCAGTTCTTGTTGCTAAGTACAGGATACAGATGGAGCAGCTTGATGGGTGGAGAAAGCCATTGTTTGACATCACACACATTTGTATTTTGGTATATGACTACCATTCCGTCATATTATTTTTTGCCATGTTTGTCAGTACGTTTGTAAATATGCTTCTATATCTGTCAGTTTACTTTCTGTTCCTAGTGATATGATGATGTCAGAGGCTAGGTAAGCTATAAAGAAAAGTGATTTAGGGGCTGGAGAGATGGCTCAGTGGTTAAGAGCGTTGGCTGTTCTTCTAGAAGACCTGAGTGGTTCTCAGCACCCCTTTCGGGTCAAGCAACCCCTTGTAAGTCTGGCTCCAAGGGATCCGTAACTTCTAGTCTCTGACGCCACTGCACTTATGTGTACATACCCACCCCCCAAGACACAGACACATTAGCATACATAATTAAAATAGCATAACATCTTTTTTGTTTGTTTACTTTTCAAGACAGGGTCTCTCTGTCTTGCCTGTCCTGGATTAACTTTGTAGACCAGGCTGGCCTTGAACTCACAGCGATCCGCCTGCCTCTGCCTCCCGAGTGCTGGGATTGAAGGCGTGCACCACCACCACTCGGCTAACATAACATCTTTAAAAGAAAGAGAATGGGTTATTTTGGCTCAAGGTTCTGGAGTTGCAACACTGAGTGGTTGCATCTGGTGATGGTCTTCTTCCTGGCAGCGGCCTCCGGTGGTGCAGGATGTCTCTGGTTAGAGAGGAACTGTGCATGTTTGTCTTCAGCTGCCCTGGCCCTTCTTTTTGTTTGGCCAACAGGAAGGTGGAAGGGGCCTTATCAAGTCTAATCACTTTCTCATGGTGTTTTCTCCACCGCTACAGTTGGATCAAATTTCCACCCATGAGATCTCAGAGGACAATCAAACCAAGTAAGACAGATTCTGGGACTCAATGCTGGACTCCAGGTGAGAGTGGCATGGAAGAATGGGGGGACAGAAGGACCCAGAGACTCCAGGAGCCCCACAAGAAGACCATCAAGGTTGACAGACCTAGACCCAAGGGGGCCTGCACAAACTGCTGTCCTAACAAAGGACAATGCATGCAATAAATTTAGACCCCTGCTCAGATCTAGCCAATGGACAGTTCATTTTCCACGGTTGTGGAGAGAGCAGGGACTGCCTCTGACATGAACTCTGGTGCCCCCAATTTGGTCACTTCCCCTTTGTTGAGAGGCCTGGCAGCACACAGAAGAAGGGAAACCAGGCTATCTGGATGAGACCTGATAGGCTGTGACCATATGATGGGGAAGGATGTCCTCTTCTGTCACAGACCTAGGGGAGGGGAATAGGGTGGAAGAGGGAGGGAGGGAAGAACAGGAGGATACAAGTGACAGGATAACAATTTAGATATAATCTGAATGAATTATAATAAAAAATTTTAATAGAAAAAAAAAAGAATAAATGGCTGTAATTTCTATAGCCTACCTACAAAACATACGCTTGTATATATCTACATATTAACACATATAAACCCACAATAGGGCAACCATTCCATTTTATTTGCAAAGATGCATCTGTTTTTCTCTATGTGTATTGTTATGTGGGTGCTGGAGCTGAGCTCTGCCCCTCAGGATTATGTAGCAAGGGCTCTTACCAGCTGACCTATCTTTTCTCATTTCATATCCAGCCATCATTTCTCCATTTTAAAAGAGCAAGCCGAGGACTCGGGGTGTAGCTCCATACCCTAAGTTGAATCCCTGGCAGCACACATAGTAAATAACAGGAGATCAAGTTAAGTTATATACAAAACTTTATTGCAAGGCTAATGATGTGTTGGGGACATTCCCTGCATGGCTTATCCCAAATTCCTGGGAAGGATCCCATCGAAGCCTTACCAGGGCCATGTGTTGGTAAAATTTGCAAGCCTGGTATGGTGATTCATCTCTTTTCCAGGATTTTACTATTTAAAAGCTATATGGTGGAATTTGCTGATAAAACTTTATCTTGTAATTATTAACTACTTGAGGCCATGCCCATTTTGTATATTAACTGGGGCAGGAAAGTAAACAAATGAACATGACTTGTATAAGGTGTTAACAATGAACTGCTAAAATGTTTATAGATAACAAACCATCTAGGGCTATGTGTTTATACATTTTTGCAAACCTGGTATGGTGGTTCATGTTCAAAGTTCCAGGCCAGCCTGTTCTACATAGTAAGAACATCTCAAAGTAAACAAATGAATAATAAAAATTGCAATCTCCCCCCGCCCCAGTTGGTTAAGACCACTGTTGAGCGCAGACTCGCCTCTCTCCCACACTTGCTCTGGTGTACAGTTTGGTAATTGGTGGTGTCCTTACGGACTGTGGTGGATCACAGCTACTTCTGGGTGTAACTAGGCATTTCTTAAAAGATCTGCTTTCAGGAAGCCTGCGCTGCTCAGTTGGCATTGTAACACGAAAGCCTAAGACCAAAAATCCTAATGTGATCTGAGTGTGTCCCAAAGTTCCAGACAGCAAAGCACGTGGACAATGAGAGGAGATAAGGGTCTAGAAAGTATGGAGCCAGGAGCCGGCCTGCGGGACAATGTTCTAGTTGACAGATGGGCAAGATTGACTACCCCTTTGTCATTACCCTGTGAAGATTGACAGTCTCTCCTGTCAGAACACAGTGATAATCGCACTGCTTTGTTCCTCTCTTGGATGACAATTGTGCCATATATAAATGTTCTAATCCCTCGTGTTATTACATCGTACACAGGAGGATTGTCCCCCACACTGAGTGTGGCCCTTCTCAGCACACTCCTCAGGCACCCTGATCATTGGGTGGCCCTGGCATGCCTAGGTGTTTAAAGTGAACTTGATTCAAATGAAGTAGCACTCAGAATTAGATGTGTGTTGCTGCATATCAGGAGGTTTAGCTACTGAGAAAGCAAGGCAGGAAGATAGATCAGCCTAGGAATAGAGCAAGACCTTGCCAACAAACAAACAAACAAACTTGGATGGTGAGACATCACTCACTCAATCAGTCAGTGGTAGTGTGGCTTGTCTAACATGCTTGCGAGCCTGGATTCCTTCCCCACCATTGTATATGCACTCGTGTGTGTGCACGTGAGTGACCACACACACACACACACACACACACACACACACACACACACCAAAAAAAAACCTTAAACAGATTATTATTAAAATGTAGCGCTGTAGTGTTGGCAAAGGTGGCTCAGCAGGGAAAGCTGCCTCTGCAGCTTGACACCCTGAGTTCAATCCCTAGAACTTGTTTTGAGATGAAAGGGGAAACTTGACTGCCAATGGAGGCCATGGCATGTGCAGGCCCTAAAATCAGGAGTGCTCCCACAATAAGTAAAATCTAAAATTAAAAAAAAAATGTAGTAGTAGAGAGAGGAAAAAGTGCTCCATGACAAAATCCCCACATCACTTCTCAACCATCTGCAGTGAGAGTAATTTGATTACACATTTATACATCTCAACACAGTGTGGGGATGACTTGAGTAGATAAGCGAATTCTTAGTTTTTGTGTTTTTTTTCCTTTGAGTATAAAGCAAACAACAACAACAACAACAAAACCAAAAAAATTCATGCAATTTTCTATATTTTGTTTCTTTTATTTATGTTTAGTATGCTTGCTGGGTTCTTTGTTTTGTTTTGTTTGTTTGAGATAGGGTCTCATTTTGTAGCCTTGACTGGTGGCCTAGAACTCACTATGTACATCAAGCTGTCCTGGGACTCACAAGAAATATTTCTGCCTGTGCTGTGATTACAAGCATGTGTCACCACACCCTGGGTGCTTTTGGATTCTTAAGTTGTATTTTTTAAAATAATTTATTTCTTTTTCCAAGCACATACTGTCCTTTGTTCCTGCTTTTATATTTGTAATATTTATAACTTTTCATTCTTCTTTTTCTAAACAGTGCGTGTCTGTTTGTGTGTTTGAGAGTGCATGTGTCTCTGTGTGTGTGCACACGTGTGTGTCTGTGTGTGTGTGTGTGTGTATTTGAGTGTGTGTGAGTGTGTATATCTGTAAGACCTACCTGGAGGTAGGGAGGGAACAACATGACACCAATGTCTGGCTGAGAACCCAGGTATGGGGAGATAGTAGGCCCATCTAGGAAATGCGTTACGATGGCTAACTAACCTTGCTCTCTGAAAACCTGTGCATATAGCCATCTATATGGAGAGGAAGGAGGGAGAAAGAGTAGAAGGGCTATCAGATGCCCAGAATTAATTCGGTGAATTAAAAAAAGAAGAGAAAAACACAAATCACTGAGCTTAATTTCAGAAGGTATGAGAATCATAGGCTTAAATCTCTATTTAAAAAAACAAAACAAAGGAAATAAGAATGAACAAGGACAAAGGAGCCCTGAACGGAGGGCGTACATTAGGTAAGAGGCCTTCTTGGACATTATTTGGGAGGGACAAAGGGTTCCCTCCCAGCCTATTGTGATCTGGAAACCATAGCTCTGGCCTTCACCGTGCAGGCTGCTCACATGTCTATTGGGTAGACATACCATTGTTCTTCCATAGTTCCCATGGGGGCCTTGCCACTGGGGAGGCTCCCACTTGCCTCTCCCCTGGGACCTTATTGATTTCTCCACTGGTGGAGCAGGGAGCTGGAGTTTCTTAAGTGGGCACTCTGGAGTTGGGGCCTCTTTGCTGTTCCAATCTGCAGAGAATTCAGCTCATTCACAGCAAGTGTTCATTGGAAAAGTCCTCACACCTGCGGGTAGACAGTGTGGTGGCTGGAACTCCAAAACTCAACAGAAGGCTACAAAATCGAAGCACCTGAAGCCACTGCTCACTCTTGTACGTCAGCATCACCACCATTGTTCTACTCTTCCTTGTAATTTAAAGTTTCATATGAACCAGGTGTGGTGAGACACACTATTAATCCCAGCACAGCAGTCAGGAGGCAGAGGCAGGCAGATCTCTGTGAGTTTGAGGACAGGCTGATGGTCTACTAAGCGGGAGTCAGGCCAGCCAGGGCTGTATAGTGAGGCTATGTTGTGTGTGTGTGTGTGTGTGTGTGTGTGTGTGAATGATCTATATATAAATGTATATGCACATATATGTGACACACACATTTATAATCAGTGTGTATGTGTATATATATTATACATACACATGACACACACACACACATATATATATAGCATATGATTTTTTTAGAATTTTAAACACTATTCGGCTTACTAGAATACAATAGAAAATAAGTGCTAAAGGGCCAGGCATAGGGACACAGGAGGCAGGAGCAGACTCAGGTGGCCTATGTGGTAAGGCCTTGTCTTGAAAAGGGAAAAAAGGCCAGGCAGTGGTGGCCCATGCCTTTAATTCCAGCACTTGGGAGCCAGAGGCAGGTGGATCTCTGTGAGTTCGAGGCCAGCTTGGGCTATGAGATGTGTCCAGGACAGCCAAGGCTACACAGAGAAACCCTGTCTCAAAAAACCAACCCCCCCCAAAAAAAAAAGGAAAAGAAAGAAAAGGGGGAAAAAAGGGCTATTTTTTTCCTTTTTAGGTTTTATTTTTTGGGGTGTGTGTGTGTGTGTGTGTGTGTGTGTGTGTGTGTTGCTTGTAGGAATATATATGTATCACATGTGTGTCTGGAGCCCACAGAGGCCAGAAGATGGAGTAGGGTATCTAGGAACTAGAGTTGGAGGTGGTTGTGGGCCACCACGTGTGTCTTCTGGAAGCGCAGCCAATGCTCTTAGCTGCTGCGCCATCTCTCTAGCCTCAAAACATGGCTAAGTTTGAACTGTATTTAGACAGTGTTTGTATTTTAGCATAGCCCTAAAGTTTCCATTTGACAGGGTCCCTCCCTAGGAGAGCAGTAATAATACGACTTAGCCTGCCAAATACCACATGGTGCTTGTTTTGAAAATATTTTGCATGTTTTAGGTGAAGGGCACACGTTAGCACTTCAGATCACAATAGCACGGGCTCACATTTCAGTTACTTTAATTCACATCTCATAACGCGGGCAGAAAACATTCCCCACCCCCCACCCAATCTTCATTTGTTCTGGTCACTCTGAGAATCCTATTTTTAGCAAAAGATTTTAGAAGGAAGTGCAAAGGAAGATTTCAAAAGATATTATCTTGAAGCCTATGAATGCTTTTCAGATTTTTTTCCCTTTGGCAACGAGCTATTTGTTGATTTCATTGGAAGGGCCTTTCTTGTCTGGACTAGCAAAACAGAGAAAGGAACAAAAGAAATGGAAATACGTATGGTCAATTCAGGGAAATCTTTTCTCTTCTTAATTATTTTCTTCTGGGAGTAGAGAAAGTGTGAAAGTGAAGAATTGTTTGCTGACTACCTCAAGGATTATATTTCATTTTTTAGTTTAAAATTTACCCGTATGCTCAGAACTCTTTATAAGGAAGTGGGGGTGGGGTGTTCTGAACACTGGAACTAAATCTAAAAACACACCTGGTCCAGATGACTGCAGTAGCTCCAATGCTTTTCAGCCTCCGGTGTCCTTTCCCTGGTGGGGGTGTAGCATGGTGTGGCATGCCTTTATGTTGTTTAGATAAAAGGAAAGATTCTGTGGCTCTTCATTTAGGAAGATTTGAGACACATCTTGGGGGACCGGAAGCTGAGAGAAGCCTTAGCAGGAAGTGGCCAGGCAAGATATGATCAACAAACATATGGCCCGCCCCCTTCCCTCCACTCTCTCCATAGGCCCCACCTCCCACAATTCCACCACCTTCCAGTGTTTTTTTTTTTTTCCAGACTCTGAGTTTGTTGGTGGATTAAATAATTTTTTAGGTTTCGTCTTTTCATGCTGTCCTTGATTTCTTGCTTATAAACGAATTTTAGCCATATAGTACAGGATAAACATACTACAATGTACAGACCCAAAGAAGATAACTAACAAGGGGGCCCCAAAGGAGGATGCTTAAACCTCACTCAGAAGGGAAAGTAGAATAGACGGCGGAAAGGCAGAAAGGAGGGAACAAGGTAGGAGAAGGAGCGCAGAGAGAAATGAGGGTGGAGATCAGACCTGGGAGAGCAGGGATGGGAGGACAGAAGGCCTGCAGAGAGAAGAGAAAAGGTGGGCAGAGCATCTCTGTGACAAGCCTGAGACCTATTACAGCCTAGGCTTCTGGGGAGGATATGGAGGTGACTCTAGCTGAGACTCCTAGTAACAGGAGCCATGGAGATGGAAAAGGTCCCATTCTATCTAGACAGGACTCCAAGTGGAGGGAGGGAAACACCAATCCACCCTCAAAAACCTCTGATGCAAAATTTACCCTGCCTACAAGATGTGCAGGGATAAAGATAGACCAGAGATTGAGGGAATGTCCAACCAATGCCTGGCTCAACCTGAGATTCGGCCCAAGGGAGACATGCAGCCCCTGACACTGTTAACCGATACTCTGCTGTACTTGCAGACAGGAGACTAGCATAGCTGTCCTCTGAGAGGCTCCACCCAGCAGCGAATCCGAGCAGATGCTGAGACTCACAGCCGAACACTGGGCAAAGTATAGGAAGACTTGTGGAAATGTGGGGGGAAGGATAGAAGGACCTGGAGGTGACTGGAGCTCCACAAAGAGACCAACAGAGCCAACTAACTGGGGCCCAGAGGGGCTTGCTGAGACTGAAGCACCAACCAAGGACCATGCTTGGACTGGACCTAGGCCCCCTACACAGATGTAGCCAATGGACAGAAGCTCAGGCTTCATGTGGGTTCCCCTGCTCCCCTTACTAGGACTCTGCTGCCTGCTTTTTGATCAGCCTGGCGGGGCTGCCTTGTCAGACCACAGGGAAAGAGGATGAACTGAGTCCTGATGCAACTTGATGACCTGGTGTGGGTGGGTGGGTGGAATCCCCTTTTCTGAGGCATAGTAGAGGGGAATGAGGGAAGAGGGAAGGGGGGTGGGACTGAATGGAGAGGAGGGAGGGGGCTACAATTGGGACATAAAGTTAGTAAATAATAATAGGCTCAGGTCACACGTCGTAGGTCACATTCTTTTGCCTACTTGGTACCTAATGAACACGAGACTTATTTTGCAAAGAGATATTTTGCAAATGTTGGAATGCATGGCATAAAGGCTGGGTGTGTCACCACTGCATCCTAACTCATGATAAAATCAGGAGTCAGCTCTGTCCTCTTGTGAGAGTGCAGTGTGAGAGACTGTCTTAGCAATGTGTGTCACGCCACAGCAGAGACAGTGTAACCGAAGAAGAATGCTGGTGTCTGTGGATCATTCAATTCATTTTCTATTAAATCCGTGTTTCCCAAGTTTCTTTCTGTTTTTTTTATGTCTACTAGAATTGTTTTTTTTTATGTTGTAGAGGAGTTTATTAAATGAGCATGGGGGTGGGGGGAGAAGGAAAGGGGGAAGAGTGGTACCCCAGAGAGAGAGAGAGAGAGAGAGAGAGAGAGAGAGAGAGAGAGATTTTAGAGCTGTCTACTAGAATTTGAACTTAGGGGCTCATTCATGCAAGCTAGGCCAACAGTCTACAATGGAGCTATAGCCCCACCCCTTCTACACTCTCCCTCCTGGCTCCCTCCCACCCTCCATTGCCCACCCCCTTTGCTTTGTTTTGTTTTGTTTTGTTTTGTTTTGTTTTTTGAAACAGTCTTACCAAGATGCCCAGGCTGACTTTAAATTTACTTGGTAGTCCAAGCAAAACTTGACCTTGAATTCCTCCTTCCTCAGACTCTCCGGAGAACTGAGACTACAGGACTGCACCACCAGGCAGGGCCCAAGTTTATTGTTTTCCAAGAGTTGAACTAAAATGCTACTTTTAGAAGATAAATGAGAAAAATATCATTCTGGAAATGATAAGCCAAGTGTATATTGTGTTGGCTATTTCTTCCGTGGTCAAGTTACTGGATTTAATACAATCTTCTATAAGATCTCATTAGTGAACAAACTGGTAGCCTCCACATGGCAGAAGCATGGGAGCGTTACATGAAGCCCTGTGTCATCTCTTCATGGTAATCACTGTAACCATGGGAGAAAGGAAGTCCACCAATGGAAGAGTAAACATGCATTGGTTTCCAGACTACTTTGCCAGATTGTCTGACACTGCTGCTCTTGTGGGCTGGCTGAAACTCAAGCTCTCTGTGTCTCTTGACTGTTATTGTTGTACTGTTGTGATACGATACCATGACCAAGGCAACTTAAAAAGGAAAGACATTGAGTTGGGAGTTTGCTTACAGGCTCACGGGGTCAGCTCATGACCCACACAGGCAGGAGTGTGGTGGCAGGAAGGCATGGCTCTGAAGCAATGGGTGAGAATTCACCTCTGCTTTGCAGGTTGCAGGCAGAGGGAGAGCTCGCTGAGCTTTTGAAGCCCCAGAGCCCACTGCTAGTGACATACTTCTCCAACAAGGCCACGCCTTCTAACCCTTCCCAAATAGTTCCACTAACTGGGGACCAAATATACGCGGCTATGGGGGCACTCTCACTCAAACCAAGCTGTCTTCCCTCTCCTGCCCTGTCTACATTTCCACTCTCAACATCTTGACTTAGATTCTTTAAAACAGACCCTTTTATCAATCCAACAAATCCCCTTCCCCATTCTGTGTCTCCTTCCTTCACTCTTTCTCTTACTTTCTCTCTAGAGTCAGCTTACTAAAGCATAAATAGGGTCATTAATCTTCCCTTGTTATAGATCTTCTGTGACTGATTCTTGGCTGCTTACATAAGTGATTTTAAAATGGAAAACATGACAACTGGGTCCTACCTTCAAGCTAAAAATGGAAACGAGAAGAAAATTGAAAACATATACAAGATAGAATGGGTGAGGATGGCAGTCGGCAGAGCCTTAGCTTTTTGACCCATCTCCTGTGCCTTGGTCTATTTTCTGTTGCCTCAACAAAATACTTGGTAACATATAAAGAATAGAGTTTTGGAGGACTGGAGAGATGGCTCAGTGGTTAAGAGCATTGTCTGGTTTTCCAGAGGTCCTGAGTTCAATTCCCGACAACCACATGGTGGCTCACAACCATCTATATTGAGATTGAGTGGCCTCTTCTGCCCTTGGACATACCACGGATACTCCCTGAGATTAACCTTGAGATAGACTGGGTGGAACCATCCTGGGCCAGGAATTCAGGAAGCAGACCACAGGACCCCACCTGGACTATTGTGTTTCTAATCGACCCTTGATGGGAGGAGGAGACTGGCCCTTGCATGTGAGAGACAGACAGGCAGAAAGGACAGAGAGGAGCAGCAGGTTCAGACCTGGCTTGAGCGCTTGTGGATCAGGAAAAGGATCAGCTAACAGGCTGGACCAGTGCGCAGGCCAGAGACACCTAGGGACCTGTCCTGTGGGACGGATACCAGAAGATTCATTCTTTTTTCCCTTTAACCTTTTTTTCTCTCTTGTGTAAGCTAGTCGGGTTGTATAGTAAAGTTTAATTGTTAAGAAACAGAGCCAACAGGTCTGGAATCTGGAAGCTGAGGATCATGGTACTTGAGGGCCTTCTTGATGCATTGTAACAGGGCAGAAGAAATTATGTATGGAGACAGATCAAGTGCTCAATGTTGTAGTAAGTATAAAATAATATTTACTATTATATATCGATTGTTATTACAGTGGTAATATCTAACCCACTATCATAATATAAAAAGACACAGAAACCTGTTGTATTTTAGAATCCCATGCCATCTGCGTTAACCATTTCTATCTGGGCTATTTTCCATCCAAAATCCCAAAATTCTTGCTTATGTTGTTCATCTGGGCCACTTCTTTCCATGCGAAACTTTAGAGCTCCTCCTCCTTGCCCGTGTAGCTCTTCTCTATCCCATGGCAAATCTGCTCCTTCTTCCTCCTCTGGTACCTGTCTCTAACTCAAGATCCTTCGCTCTGGATGAACATTGGCCACACCTCCTCACTCTGCTCTGCCCATGTGTGTAGGCATTTGTTGGTCAAAGGAAGAGGCAAGGTCAAACAGCAATACCTGGGGTGCCTGACAGTAGGCTCGCAAACAGTTAGAATCTCAGAGGGCAAGCGACTAATGAACACAAAGGACCAGACCGTGTCCCAGCAGATCCAGCTTGTATATATAAAGCCAATAAAGCAATCAAAGATGCCCCCAACCTGATCTCATCTAATTCTTGTTGCTTAAGCCTCCCTTCTAAATACTATTAACAAAAGAATTTGAAGACTGGGTTTTGGAAACATGAAGGTTTGGGAAATGCGTTTAAACCACAGCACTGGAGTTTCATTAGGACACCACTTTGGAACCTGTGGGGCTGTGTGCTAGAATGCTCGCCTCATGTAGACTGCTCTCTTCAGGAAGGTGTCCACGTCTGCTGAGCATCTGACTGTACACTGTGTGTCCCGTGCTGGTCTACCCACATCCTTTCACCTTGGATTTCTTACACTTTTTAGCAGTCCATACTTTTCCTTTCTTTCACACCGCCTGGAAAGGCCATGCCTTCCACTACATGGTTTTAGTACTGATTTGAGTGAAAATTCTTTGGAAAAGTTTTCTGATCTGCAGCTGCCTGCATAGGCTCTATTCTTAACTCCACCAGTGCTCTTGGCACATGGCATTGTCTGCTTCCCTTGTTGATATAAGATAATATTGCACTATGGAGAAGTGAGTGCCTTCCTCACACAGTGTCTGGCTTATAGTTAGGTATTTCTTGGATGTGAGATGATTTCTTCGGAATATCTTTGAAAATAAGATTCAACTTGCAGAGTCAATATAAAATTCATTTGTCACCATCTCCTCCTTATTGCAAACACACCTACATTATTTAAGATCCGGTCTTTTCTTCTGATTTGAATAGCGTGATATTGTAATTTGTAATAATTGTTATACATCTGGTTTTTGTCCTTGCTTTCTGGCACACAGATCCTAAAAACCTAGAATCTCTGAAGTGATGAGTCTTTTCATATGACAAAAAGATGACTGATGGCTGGGGATGCCTCCATAACCTCATGATGGTTGCCATGGGAACCAGTTAGTGATTAGCGGGCTGGAACTTTCAGCAACCCCCTTAACCCCCTACCAAATGGAGAGAAGAAGGGCTGCGGGGCGGCCGGGGGGTGGGGTGGTTGTTGAATTAATCACCAGTGATTAATGATTTAATCAACTATGCCTATGTAATGAGGTCTTCACAAGTACCCCAAGGGTAGGGTTTAGAAAGCTCCTGTTTGGTGAGAGGCTTCACAGCATAGTGGCTTACACTCTGGCATCTCAGAGCTTCTGCTTGGCTAGTGGCATCCCTGGATAGGGCTTGGCAGCTCTTTGTCCCTTGAACCTTTCCCAGCCCTATACATCTTTGCTGTTCTCCTGCTCTGGAGTTGCACCTCTTTGTAGTAAGCAAGACCTAGTTAATAAAGGGCTTTCTTGTGTTCTGTGACCTCCTCTAGCAAAGACCCAAGGCGAGTAGGAAACCTCCTTGGATTGAGAGGAGGCAGTTGGCCAAGACACAGGCAATAACTTGGATTCGCGGTAGACACACGCAGTGGTAAGGTCATATTAGATCTGATGCAGTGTCCAAGTGGCTAGTGTCAGAACTGAGTTAAATTGTGTGACATTAGTAAGTGTCCTCAGAGAATTGAATTATTGCTCAGTATAGGAAAAATTCACAAATTTTCTTACAGAAAAAAAAGACTTGTCAGCAAGACATTAATACCCATCTCTTGACCTTCAGACTAGATTTCAGATCACTAAAAAAAAAAAAAAGCCTGGGGACAATGAGGTCACTGCTGAAGAATGTGTAAAGAATGATGAAGCAGGAGATGTGACAGAGTTGGCATCAAGTCTTAAATTGTGTGGTCAAGCTTTTAATCCCAGCACTCAGGAGACAGAGGCAGGCAGATCACTGTGAGTTTGAGGCCAGCCTGGTCTACAAAGCCAGTCTAGGACAGCTAAGGCTACACAGGGAAACCCTGTCTCCAAAAAAAAAAATCTCTAAGATTAAAATGAGAGAGTCCCAACATTCTTCTTCTTGCTTGGAATGGAGTAAGTATAACTTGCTCAGAAATTCAAACTTAATAGCCGTTTGGAGAACCTATTCTTCTTGGGGTGGAGATAAAATATCAGTTGATCATGGGCAAGTTTCACTCCTTCTGACTCAGGTTCATGGAAGCTCAAACTCAGTTGCTGTCTTTCCTTCGGGATACAGATTTCAGACCTGGCTGATTTTCACATGAGTTCATTACGTAAGTGTTGACACAATGTTTTTGTGGACTGTGTACAGTTTACCCTTGTTCATTCAATGTGTAGAACATCTTTTTTTTTAAAAATATTTTAATTTTAATTTTAATTTTAATTTATGTGCATTGGTGTGAGGGTGTCAGATCTTGGAGTTACAGACAGTTGTGAGCTGCCATGTGGGCGCTGGGAATTGAACCCAGGACCTTTGGAAGAGCAGACAGTGCTCTTAACCACTGAGTCAACTCTCCAGCCCCCGTAGAACATCTTGAATGCCACTAATTTCCACAGCAAGACTCTTTCTAACGATCACCACACTAATACGAAAGCTTCTAGTAGTGATGGAAGTACGGATGACCTAAATAAGGTACCTGTGTTTACATTTTTGGTCCCCGGCAGTTGATTCCTACTGACCGATTTGAATGCCAGCTCACTGCTCCTGGTATTCCAGTTTGTGCTTTAGGGAGATAACCAAGCCTTAGATTATATCATAAAAGGCCACCACTTTTTAATGCTATCTCGTTGGTTGTGGCTGTGTCAGCAGGACTTAAGACTTTCCTGTCGACATCTGAAGGCACGGGAAAATGTCCTGATCTCTCAAACAATTCTGGTCATTTGTTCTGCCCCTTAGTCTCCTCTGTTAGCGTTTAAACAGTCCTCTCTTCTGCTAGGAGATGTTGCAGCTTGTCTCCTGAAGGCCCTGGAGGGAGGGCTGCCCAGGCCTCCTTAGCTCTGACTTGAGGCGGAAGCTCGCTGTTCTCTCCCTCAGAGAAAGCAAAGGCAAAGCATCAGAAAGCAGGACAAGGGTCCTGAAGTGTCTTCTATCACGTGCTCCTGGGATCTGCCTTCTACTCAACTCAGAAGGGAAAACAAGCCTACATTTAACTAAAACAAGGGGAAATTACAACATAAGGAAACTGGAATTACACAGCTGGGGTCAGGAATGCCAATGTGACAAGGAAGCCACTGTAGAGCTGGGACTAGGTCCACTGAACGCACAAAATGACCTCAGCAGATGACAGCGGGCACTGCTTTTGAGTTTTGTTGTCCACATCTGGACTATTGCCTGAAACCCAGCCAAGCACTTGTCACTTCCGTGCTCTGGTTCTACTGCACTGATGATCCTTAGGGACCGTGGTAGACTCTGCTAGACTGTCTGGATTACAGGAGGATGAGGAGGGTGCTGAATGAGCTGAGGACACCACACCACAGTGTCCTGCAGGAGAACTCCTCTCAAGCGAGGCACAAAAATATGTTTTCCCAAAAATCACCAGTAGGAGGTTAATAATCCTTCTAGACAAATGCCAACATTTTCCTTTGTGACAAGAAACCGACCCCCCTGCCACCCTCCCCCCCGACAGATTGGGTAAGAGAAATGTTTCGATTAGCTGGCTATACATTTTTATAAGTAAATCTTAGCACTTTTTCTTTCTTAAAATAATGTAGCTTACTTTCATTTTAAGGTGATGATGCAGGTCAGAAGACAATCTCTTGTGTTGGTCTCTGTTAGGTCCCTACCTGCCACAGGGCATCGCTGGCATACCCTGCCCCTTTACCATGAACTCTCCAGCCCAGAGGTGGGGGCTTCCTCTCTCTCTATAATCCAGACATTTTGATTCCTCCCTCTGTCCTCTCTCCCTCCCCCTCCCCTGCTGCTCCCAATAAAGCTGCATTTATATATAACTTCATCTTGCCATTAGCTCATTCCATTATAACTCATCATATGCAGCGGAGATAACCCATGAATCTCCATCTTTCACCTCATTAAAGATGTTTTCTCTCATTGTTTGCTGCTGCATTTGGCAGGCCAGCTGGCCTGTGAGCTTCTGGATAGTCTCCTGTCTCCACCCGCCATATGCCTCCGGACAGAAGCAGTGGGACACAGATGGCTGGCTTCCATGTCTTGCCTTAACCAGAGGTTCCTGCATTGGAGCTCAGGTGTGGCAAGTACTTTGCCCACTTCCCATCTCCCCAGCCTGATCTACGTTTATTTTGACTGTTTTGCTTGGAATGTGCTGTGTTTGAACACATTCTAAACTCACTTATATCTCTTGCACTGTAAAAATGGAGGCAGTGAGATGGCTGGGAGGGGAAAAGTGCCTTCCATGAAGCCTGACGACCTCAGAGTTCATTCCCCTCAAGCCACAGATGGAAAGAGAGAACCAACCACTAAATACATACAAATAAAATGAAATAAAATGGAAAATAAGTGAGCTAGATAAGTTACCGGAACATGTTTGGTTTTTTTTTTTTTTTTTTTAATGGAGAAATAGAGAGAGGCCTGCGTATCTCCACTGGTGTTGGATCATTTAAACCCTGATGAATAGTAACTGCTTAGGGCCGTTAAGATGGTGAAGACGCAGACAGTAGGGCCTCACACTGGGGTTCTGCCTCAATAACCCGACGTGAGGTCCCCTAATTTGCATTTCAAACAGTTGCCAGGACTGGGCCACAGTTGCTCGGGAAACCGAAAATGCTGCGGTAGCTTCCTGAGAAACTTGGGAGGCCTGCTCATCCACCCAGCATCTTAGCAGACCAATACTTTGCATGGAATTCCAAATGGAAACATCTTTTCTTTGGGAATTCTGAAGCTGCCATTGAGCAGTGAGCACTCACTCCTGAGCACTAACTCCTGAGCACTAACAGAGTGATTTTCTTTTTCCTTAAAGATGATTCTCTTGTCTTTTTTCTGACTTTTATTGTCTAGGCTTCTCTCATCCGGGAACAAATGAGAAAAACGCATTCATGTTGCTTTTCAGGTTGGAGATTTTCCGTTTAATTCCAGTTTTCTTTATGGCACACACCTTCCGGTTCCCAGTAACCCTTGGGTCTGTTTTTGTTTCGTATTTGAGACAGAGTAGGCCCCTCTGCCCTTGAATTTGCTCCATGTCTTTCTGAGTGTCCTTGGGTGGGTCCTCACGTCTAGCTCCAGAGTTTTTTTGACCTAGTTTCTTTGGAAAGAATATTTTTCTGCTGGGCTGGAGAAGGGGGTCACAGACCCAGCCAAAGGAAGTTGGGAAGTGGATTTAGAGACTTCATTGCATATTTTTGCATCAGATTTTCAACCAATAACCCTGCTTTCTTACCTGCTCAAACACCCCTTCTCATAGGCTCCTTGCTCATGGCAGGATTCACTTATCTTTAATTTAGCTCTTCCTTTGAGTCACCACTCAAGTTCTAAACACTAGGTCACTCTGAATGTCGTTTTGAGGCAGGATGGGAAGATGTGAGTCCCTTACTCAGCAGCCTGACTGAAGTCTCTCACCAGCTGAAGACCAAGACTTACAGCACCATTAACCACCTTTGTTATGCAGACTGTCTGCACGGAGACATACCTGTTTTATATATGGCTAACTCAATTAAGAACATAAAAGCACCGAAGAAGCCTGTTTAAAGCCTGGGTGGGTTTTGACTAGCTAAGTAAGGCCTTTCTTTCTTCTCAGCCAATCACAAGCCCGAAATTTTCTAGGACTCTCCCAAGCGAGATTGCAAACGTCCCTGGTAGCAAAAGTCTTATCTTAATCTCTTGTCACTCATGCTCAGTTTTTAACTTCTTGGATTGTGAGCCTACCCAACACACCTCAGCAAACACCCTGTGATCTCATTTCTGAAGAAACGAGATAGGGGAAAAGGTGAAAAGAAGTCTCTTAGAAGCCCTTTGAGCAATGCCAAGCAGACGCCACCAGAAGTGTAGGTGTGACGTTGCTACGGCACTACAGCATGTTCTTTTCCGGAGGCCACACCCACACTAGGATGCTGCATGTCTGCCATCCTTTTCCTATGCCCCTCTCTTTCCATTAATACTCCCTAGAAACACTGTGTTAAAACCTCTTTTTTAAAAAATTAATTTATTCAGATTACAACTCAATTATTCTCCCATCGCTCGTATCCTTCCGTTCCTCCTACCCTCCCACCCTCACCTTATTACCCTCCCTTAGGTCCGTGTCCGAGGGGGCTCTCCTCCCCCACTTTATGGTCGCAGGCTAACAAATCTCATCCTAGTATTCTGCCTATTCTTTCTTTGAGTGCACCAGGGCTCCCCATGAAGGGGAGGTCATCAAATATGGGACACCAGAGCTCATGTCAGAGTTAGTCCCTGCTTTCCATATAACTGTGGAGGATGTCCTGTCCATTGGCTAGATCTGAGTAGGGGTTTGGTGTTTACTATTTGTATTGTCCTTGGTTAGTGCAATAGTAAAACCTCTTCTTAATAGACTCCATTTCTTCACACTAGCATACTGAAATCCTTTTTTGCAGTGTAGTTGAGAGTCCTGGTTTCACCAGAGCAGAAGACTGTGGGAAGAACTCCCGGGCAGCTGCGTGCCACGTCGAGGAGCCCTGTCTCCTCCACGTTACTGCTGATAGTTCCTCACGTCTTCTTCAACCTAGCGGGGTCTTGAAGTTGTACTCTTCTTGCCTCACCCACCCAGCTGCTGGGATTACAGGCATAAACCGCCACATCTGGCTTTGTTTGGGTATCTGTTCATTTTGGAGTGGGTAAGGATGGTGGCAAGAGACCTCTGAGCTAACGTATTAAGTTGCCATATTTAACAGAAGTTAGGTAAATGTATATTTTTTCAATATAGATGGAGAAATATAAAATGTATCTTCACCGTTGAAATCTCATAAATGAAGCATCTTTTATAAATATAGGGACTTTTAGAGGAACCAGCAGTGCAATTTGTGGTGATGATGATGATGATGATGATGATGATGATGATGATGATGATAATAATAATAATAATAATAATAATAATAATAATAATGGTATGAGTAATGAATACATGTTAGAATTGTGAGCTGATTTCAGAGAAAGAAAAATTAAAGGGAAAACATGACACGATTTCTGGGGAGTTGTGAACAAAATGTCCATTCACCTAGATAGGGAGCTGACGAAAGACCAATGTAAGGATACCACTGAAGTCTAGCTTGAACCAATGAATTTATCAGGTTCCTTAAGGGGTGTGGCTGGCTCAAGGGCACCATGAAAGCCCACCTGGCACTGCTGGTGACTCAGCGGAGCTGGGATCCTGATCTTGTCTGTAGACTTGCCAGCAGCTCAGCAGGCCTGAGAGTCTTCTTGTTGGTCAGGGAGAGGCTTCATGTACCAATCTGGCTTCCAGAATTTTCTGGAACTTTTGTTGACTTTTTTTCCCACCCCCAAATACGTAGTCTTTCTCTATAACAGCCCTGGTTGTCCTTGAATTCACAGAGATCTGCCTGCCTCTGCCTCCCAAGTGCTGGGATTACAGTTGTGAACACCACACCCTCTCCGTAGAAATTCCTGAGTCTTTTTTATTTATTTATTTATTTATTTATTTATTTGGTTTTTTTATGAGACAAGGTTTCTCTGTGCAGCCTTGACTGTCCTGGACTCGCTTTGTAGACCAGGCTGGCCTCAAACTCCGCCTGCCTCCTGAGTGCTTGGGATTAAAGGCGTGTGCCACCATGCCTGGCTAGAAATTCCTGAGTCTTAATGAGCTTTCCTAAGGGATGGAGTGCTTCCATTCTGGGAACAACGCCTGGTCATTTAACTGCTTGCTTTTTCTATACCAAGCAGTTGTTCAGACTCAACCCCTTGAGTCTCTTACACTCATCTTTCTCATCTTCATTTTAAATTATTCCCTAAACCTCAACCCCATCTCTCCAGTATTCGGGGCTTAGTCTGGGCCTACTTAATCTCTTAGACAGGAACTAGCGATTTTCTGAGACACTTAATCTCAAGTTTCAACACAACTGAGACAAGTGATGTCTAAAGAATTGGCCAACGTTATTCTGCATACTTCTGTGAGGGTCTCTGGGTTTCTCCCTCACCATGGTATACACACCCTATTAATTCTAGCGCCCTCCGATAGAGGAGGCAAAAGCAGATGCTTAAGAGTGTAGGATGCATCTGAACAGGAACTTCAGCCCTGATGCTGCACTGACTGGCTGAGCTGTCTGGGGCCCCTGGACTCTGATTACAACAGTCCCCTTCTAATTTCAGCTTTAATTTATTCTCCAAATGACACCATTCAGTTGTCTTCTATCTATCTTCAATAGGATGTCACTGCAAATACCTTCAGTACCTTTGAAGTCTTTTGTATTCCCAAGTTCTCTCTTTTGTATTTCCAAATTCTCTCTCTCTCTCTCTCAAACACACACACACACACACACACACACACACACACACACACACACACACACACACACACGAGACAGAGACCCAGAGAGACAGAGAGAGATATCTATGTATGTGTGTGTTCCTGTGTGCACTCCAGTCAGTTTAGAGGACAACTTTGTCTTCTGTTGTTGTTGTTGTTAATTTACCAGTATGGTCTAATCTTTGTTTATTATCAGACCTATAATTATTATTACTACGGTAGCATTACCTGCTAGCAATCAATCAAGACACAGATACCTGTTGTATTTTAAAATAACCTTAGTTAACCTGGGGCAGGGAAGATATCAACTCTCTAAACTACTTTCCATAGTGGGGCAGGTATCCCATACCTGCCTAATTCCATAGTGTCTAGTTGTAATAATGTCTATCAAGCTACCTTCCATCCATAATCCCAAATACTTGCTAATGTTCTTCACCTGGGCCAAATCCCCATCCACGCCAGCCACGTGCTTCTCTTCCATCTAACCTATGATGGCGTGACCTTCTCTTCCTCTCTCCTTCTCCAGTCCTTCCCAGGATTCTCGCTGTCTCTCTCCAAGTTTGGGAACCTTAGCCACACCTATCTCCTTTTTGTCCTGCCCAGGCAGTAGTTAGCATCAAAATACATCAGACCATCCTCCAACATTCTGTCTCATTTGAGAGCATTTTTCATGTTGGACACTGGATATGATGGGGTAGCTAGCCTGGGAACTCCTGGGAATGCCCTTGTCTCTGCTTCTTGTCTTACGATAGTGTGGTAGTGTGCCACAGCGCTCCGTTTTAAAATCTATGTTTAGTGTATGTGCATGTGTGTGCACCACATGCATGTAGTGCCTGAGGGGCTGGAGAGAGACATTGGATCCCTTGGAACTGGGAGTACAGATGCTTGTGACCCACCATGTGGGTTCTGGGAAGTGAACCTGAGCCCTAAGGAACAGCCAGTGCTCTTAACTGCTGATCTACTTCTCCAGCCCCAACAGTCAGCTTTTATGTGCTTTCCTACGTGTTCAACCTGGATCAGCATGTTTATATGCCAGTCATTTTACCCACTGAGCCATTTCCCAGTTCCTCCTAAATTATTTTTATCATTAACCCCTTGATGGTATCAGTTGCCTGGACATACTGTGCTCTCTCTTCCTCTGTTCTTTTTCATGCATGGTTTCTTTTGGGACTCCTTTCCATGGAAAATTGTTCTTCCTCATTAAATCCCAGCCAAATGTGACTGTTACATGAAGTAGGGCTGGCACCTTTCCCCTCTCTCACATCCACGGTTTCTTTTTCTAGCCTCATAAATCCTCCTTCATAGTGCCTATGGAAAGAAATGTTACCAGGATCTATTGTATTGCTCTGAGACTGTCTGCTTCTATTTCCTTTTCTTTTAAGATCCGGAGACCTTTCAAAAGGGCCCAGTACCTCAGAGGTATCATGGCAAGGACATTTATTGCATTAATGTGCCTGGGACTGCCTGGATCTGCCACACTTCTTACTGCAGCTCAAGGGCAGATGGGAGACAAAAAGACTCGAGCCACTGAGACTGGATTTCTGTTTCAGCCCTGCATGCCCCGTGTAGATGGCAGGAGGGGAAGGCTGCCAACACTGAAGGACGGAGACATTGTCCCTCTCTACCCCCAAGAGGGTTGCCCACTTGTGCTCCCCCCCCCCCATCTTCTTTTACTGCTGCTTTAATGTTCTAATTGTTTGGTGTTTTAGCTTCTATTGTATTGATGCCTTGATGCTTTTTGGTTTATAAATAATCAATACCCTAAAGTAGCTTTTGTGTATTTCCCAAGAGATTTCATGTTTAAAACAATCATTACTGCCCTCCCTCCCTCCCTCTTTTCCTCCTTCAGAGCCCACCTTTCTCCTACAAAGGAATGTTACTTTTAAGGTGGACTCCAGAAGCTGAGAGAGAGAGAGAGAGAGAGAGAGAGAGAGAGAGAGAGAGAGAGAGAGAGAGAGAGAGAGAGAGAGAGAGAGAGAGAGAAGCTTTTTAGCTTGTCCTTCACTTGACCCCACCAGGCATTCAAAGCAAAGAACCAAACTGCTCTCCAGCTTCAGAGCTCGGTAGAAACGGACCCCCAGCCCCACCCCCAGCCCCGCCCCCAGCCCGGGCCCCTCCTTTCTCCCTCCGTCCAGCAGCTGTTCTGCGAGCACATCCAGAGCCCTGACTCCCTTCGGAGGCACACAAGTTGGCGCCTTGGAAAAAACCCTTTTTCCTGACTCTGCAAAGATTTCCGACACTGTCTTTACTTTCTTGGTATTAGAAAATTTCTGTCTCCCTCCTCCCCTTCCAAGTTTGGGTTAAAGTTTCAGCCTTTTGTTATTCCGTTCTTAAGGCAACAGCTGTGCAAACCTGGCCTCTTCTTTGTTGCTTGAGCCAGAGCCGAGGAGAGGAGGGGGAGCTGTCAACCATTTTATTAAGGCAGATCCTTAATAAAGCAGTTTATTTGTTTAAGGGAACCACTCCATCTTTTTTAATATTAATTTTTTTTTCTTTTTTAGAGTTCTTACTGAGTTATTGAATTCAAGCAGCTTTAAAGATTCCTTATTAATCCCAATACCTTCCTCCTACTCTTTCAGGAGCTTGGGTTGGAATGAGTTCACCCTAGGAAGCAGGCACAAACGCAAACCTACAGCAGGCCCCGCCATATAATTCCTTTATGCGGCTCTTGAGACCTCTCCGTAAGCACTGCTAATAGCCGCCCAGGAGAAAGCTTTTCTCTTTAGGCCAGGATGAATGAGAACCGCGCAAGCCCTGAGCAAAGAAAATCACAGCACTGAAAAAAGTTGTCTTTTTCTAGCTTCCAGGAAAAGGAACGCGAAAGTTTCCCGGAGAATATTGGAGCCCGCTATTTTACATCTGTTGTGGTCAAAGTTGATAGCAACCAGTTTCTCCCTCAACTGCATTTGGACAATATCTCCATTCAAGATCACCCTGGGACACAGCCTTGTGGCCCAGTGAATAATAATCACGGGAAAACGGATGCTTAGTGTGCTTCTGATGAATTGTTGCTTCAAAACGGAGCTCGAGGTTAAGGCTGCGCTTCTTTCTTCCCGGTGTCTCTAACCTTCCCCATCAACCTTTGCGGTGTCATTTCATGAACTGCTTTTCTTGCCTCTTAGCTTTTCCTGAGCTGAAACTCAAGCTCTTGTTCTGCTGAAGAAAAACTATTAACTTAGTACAATGCCTTGTAAATGGTAGTTTTATTGGATAGAAGCAAAGATGGAAAATATTTCTGTGTCCGTTTTGTCATTATGTCCTTGAGGCATTGAGGGCAAAAGGTTTTGGTAGGAAATATGGAAATCACTTCCTTCTGCTGAAGGAAGAGAGACTCAACTAGCAAGAGTTAGAGAGCCGACCTGTAGGCAGATGGGGGGGGGGGGGCACAGCTAGATGTGGTGAATTTCCAAGATGGCCAGCTTCTTCTTCAACTGCCTGACTTGAGACAAAAGCCTGGCAGCTTTAGTCCCCACCAGCAGCCTCCTGCTGAGAGATTGTTGGCTCAACAAGTTCAAGGCCAGATCAGGACAAGTCCATCACACCAACCAACCATCCTGTCCTCAAACTGAGCAGCCCTAAGTTAGAGGAGGAGAATTCTTCAGAAGCTTCAGCAGCTCAGGGTCTGGGTTTTTGCATTCTAAGTTCCCTCTCCTCTGCAGAGGGTCTTTTCTCAGTATGTCTGCCATGTGTGTGTTTTCTCACCCACAATAAATGCCTCTCTTTAATTGCTGATTCTGTTTTCGGTGCTGAGTTCAATTCCCAGCAACCACATGCTGGCTCACAACCATCTATAATGAGATCTGGTGTCTTCTTCTGGCATGCAGGTGCACATGCAGACAGAACACTGTATACATAATAAATAAGTAAATATTAAAAAAAGAACTAATTTCTTATTTTTGCCCTCAGCTTCCTGATATGATTTAATAAAATTATTAATGAGTAGATGAGCACCTTTAGGATTTAAAGTAGAAATGGCTGATTACTTTTATATTGAAGTTTAGATTTGTGATTCTTTTAAGGTCTTTCTAAGATTACTTTTTAAAATTTTTATTTGTTTTGGTTTTTTGAGACAAGGCTTCTCTCTGTAGCCTTGGATGTCCTAGACTTGCTTTATAGACCAGGCTGGCCTTGAATTCAAAGCAATCCACCTGCCTCTGCCTCCCAAGTGCTGGGATTAAAGGCATGTGCCACCATGCCCAGCTCTAAGGTTACTTTTTGAGATACTTGATTCTTTCTTTGTAAACCGCAAATGCAGCCTGCCAGTAAAGAAAAGCAGGCTGAGAAATTACCTTGCTTGCTTATTCTTTGTCAATATATAACAAATGGCTTAGTTGCAAATGTATGTAAGTTCTGGGAAATAATTTATTTTTCATGTTTGTTTCTCACCCATAATACAAAAAACATTTGATCATGTGAAGGTATTGAGGAACATGTTTTTCTTACGTAGACTCATTGTAATTATTCACTTAAAGAGAAATAGAATGTAAAAACCTTGTGATTTTTGTACTTCTTGAAAGATCTTGCTGGGATATATAAGTTTTGGGAGAAATAATGAAGTTGTTACACTCTTTTCCCATCCACAAAGATGGGTGTGTGTATGTGCATAAGGTTGTTCAGACTTGTTCTTTGGGGTTTGTTTCATCCACCAAAGTGTATATGCACATCTACAAAAGCTGGTTGGGCTGGAACTCCTTCTTCAGAGTTTGGAGCTGGTTTCATCAACCACGGTGTGTGTGTGTGTGTGTGTGTGTGTGTGTGTGTGTGTGTCTGTGTGTGTGTGTGTGTCTGTGTGTGTGTGTGTGTCTGTGTGTGTGTGTGTGTGTGTGTGTGTGTGTGTGTGTGTGTGTGTGTGTGTTTATGTAAAGTAAGAGAAACTTTAAAGAAGCTTGTTGAAATTACTTGCTGGAGTCTGTCTTACTTCGTCATCAAGTGTAAGTGTGTTTTTGTGTTTCTTTTCTCTCCTTCTTACCCTTTCTTTTAAAAAAAATTATTTATTTATTTATTTATTATGTATACAGAGTTCTGCCTGCATGTACACCTGCAGGCCAGAAGAGGGCATCAGATCACATGATGTAGTTGTGAGCTACCATGTAGGTGCTGGGAATTGAACTCAGGTCCTCTGGAAGAGCAGTCAGGCTCTTAACCTCTGAGCCATCTCTCCAACCCCTCCCTTTCTTTTTTAATGCTTACAACCATCAGTGGAAGCTATTGCCGGTAACAATCAGTTCCGGCCTGGGAGGTTGCCCTCAGAGAACGTCTACAGGGTTGCCAGGCAGCCTTGGGATCTACGCCCCACCTCAGTTTCCCAGTTGATGTCAAAGTGGAACTTTGATAACAAAGAGCATTTATTGTGTGGAAACAGCCTGCATGCTGGGCTCAACCATCTGTACAAAATGGCGGAGATGTGAAGGAGGAGCTCGCAGGCCTTTTAAAGGCTTTGAGGGTGGGGGTGGGGGAATCCTACCATTGTGACCCCAGTGCCCTTGGAGGCTACTTGACTCCAGCAATGTCCAGTCCTCTCATGTCAAACTAGAAGAGGCTAAGAAGCTACATGAGGGACACAAGATGTGGAGGAGGAAAATCCTTAGTTACTGTCACACTTGCCTTATTTAACGTAACCTGTGAGAAAGTTGTTCACTGCAAGTTCGTAGCTGCTTTGGAATGGTTGAGCTAAACTATGTTTTCCTTCAGCAAAGACACAACTATGATTCGTCTTCACTGTCAACTTGTCTGGACTTAGAATCACTTAGAAGACTTACCTCTGGACGAGTCTGTGGGTGATTTTCTAGGCTGGATACACTGAGGTGGGGAGGGCTAACTGACTGTGGGCAGCACCACCATGAGCTGCAGTCCTCCCTGACTGTGAACACAGTGTGGCCAGCTGCCTCATGCTCTTGTCACAGTGACTTCCCTTCATGATGGACTGAACCCTCAAAATGAGGACAAGTAAGTCCTGCCCTCCCCTCCCCTCCCCTCCCCTCCCCTCTCTTTCTCTCCCCTTTCTTCCCTAAGTTGCTTTTATCAGGAACATTGCCACAGCAGACATCAGAGTACCTATCGTAACTGGTCTCCATTTGACCTTGCTTAAGTATCTCTAAGGACAAGTGTGTGTATATATGTTGTTTTTGCTTGCTTTTCCATTGCTGTGATAAAAATGCTGTGACCAAGACAACTTGTAGACATGTTAGGTCACCAATAGTGCCCCTAAGATGGCAGTGCAGCTGTCAATAGCCTAGAATGGCTACCAGAGCTTAGCTAGGTCAGAGGCAGAAACAGCCCCAGCATTTCTCAGAGACCCTGTGACTCAGGGCCCTTGTGTTACCAGATGACTGTAGTTTCCTCATTCCTCTCTAAATGGCCATCTGCCGCAGGCAAAAGGACATCTGCGACCCATAAACTGGCCTGACTGCCACAGGCACAGACCCCTCCCTTCCAGCCTGTTTTATCCAAGACAGGATCTAGCCAGGCATGGTGGCACAAGCTTTTAATCCCAGCAGGAGGATCGCTGTGAGTTCGAGGCCAGCCTGATCTACAAAGCGAGTCCAGGACAGCCAAAGCCTCACAGAGAGACTTTATCTTGAAAAACCGAAATAAATAAATAAATAAATAATATAAAAAAAAAAAAATAGGGATCTAATTGCCTGAAGCGTTGAGGAACCATATAAAAGTCTACTTGCTCTCCCTGGCTGGACTGCTGCTCTACCCTTGTGAGAGTGTCCAATAAACTGTTCTTTTCAATTGTTGGAGTTGTCCTGTTGGGTGGTTTCACTGTGTTCATTGCCAACTTTTTGCCTCACCTGTCCAGATCTCATTTGCTGGACCTGGGATCTGAAGACCTGAAAGAATGGGGCAGACCACAATCTGAACCTTACCTCAGTTTCACTGTGCATTCATATACAAATGAAACAAAGAAAGCAATAATCCATGGAGGGTTGCATGAGTTCAGAAAAACATGATCAGAAATACTCGTAGGTAAATGCCAATAAACAGATACTAAATAGTAACAGAGCAGCCTTTATCCAGAACTTTCTCAGGACAGACGAATTTAAACACAATTGCCTGGCACTCACTATAATTATATCTTGGAAGGCACACATACAAGGCAGAAGGTCATACCCAGATTCAAGACACACTGAGGACAGCCCTTATCATATCCTTTCACTAGATTGGGCTCTATAGCTATGGTCCAACAACCAACAAGAATAAATGTCTCTTAAATTGAATGTAAATGTTTCTTGCAGGAGGCATGCAATCACGCCCGACAATAACCCAGGAAACAAAATGCCTTTTTTCCTGGCGCCTCTCTTGCAGTTCCCCAAGGCATTGTGGGTCAAGCACATTCTTTTGACCGTCTTCTGACACTCAGTCACATGAAGAAAGCACTTATTTGGGTGTATAGGTCCAGACGGATAAGAGTCCATCCTGGCGGGTTAGTCGTGGCAGCAGGAGGCAGACATGATGGCGGCAGCAGTTGAAGGTTCACATCTCCGACTACAAGCAGGAAGCAGAGAGAGCACAGGACACCAGAGATGCTGCCAGTCTTTAAACTTTCCAAGTTGGCCTCCAGTAAAGCCACGCCTCCTAAGCCTTCCCAAACAGTGACACCAACTGGGGACTAGGTACCCAAAGGCCAGAAAGCATAGGGGGATATTCATCCAAACCACCCCACACTGGCTTTCTAACCAAGTACTAAGTTTCTCTTTATCTGGCTTAAAAAAAAAAAAAAAAAAATAGAGGGAAGGGATAGCTTATGCACAAGATGAAAGGTTCATTGTGATGGCTATTCTTGGTTGCCAGGGTAACTGATCTGAACTAAAACCCAATTGGCTGGTGTAACCATCCGGCTTGCCTTCACTCTAGCTCTCTCACTTGCAAGTCCATTCCTTCATTGCTGCTAGAGCCTACTTCTTTTTTTTAAATGTATATTTTATTTATTATAATTTATTTATATTACATTCTGATTGCTGTCCCCTCCGTCTTACCTTCCTGTTCCTACCCTCCCTCCCTCTTCAGCCCTAGTCCCTTCCCCTAGACCTCTGATGGGGAGGCCCTCCTACTCCACTGTCTGACCACAGCCTATTAGTTCTCATCAGGATAGCCTCAATCCCCTTTCTCTGTGTGCCTGCAAGCCCATCTTGCCAAGGGGCAGTGACCAAATCGTGGGCACCAGAGGGCATGTCAGAGGTTCAGCCCTGGCCGTCCCCCCCAGCCTCCCCCTGCCCCCGCCCCGCCTCCAACATGGAGCATCAGCTGTCCATCAACTACATCTGAACGGAGGTGGGGGGTGGGGGGCGGGTCTTGGTTCTCTGCATTGTCCTCGGTTGGTGCATCAGTTTGTGCAGGTCATTAATAGAGCCTATGGCATATGCTGAAGATGAGCCGAGAGATCCAGGCTGCTGGATTGAAAAGCTGCTGGGTTCTTGGCCTTTGCATTGGTAGACAGTCACTGCTGGACTAGCTGGACCACAGCCTGTGAGCCACTCTAATAAATCCTCTTTACATATAGGTTCATTCTATTAGAGAACCCTGACTGATATCTTCAGGCGTGTTATTAAAAGGCTGCTACTTTCCATTAGGATCAGCTTAATGTCACAAAGCAGAGAAGTCTTCCATCTCACAGGTAAGGTGATACATCATCACTGTCTAATAGGACCCACTGTGCACTTGGCATGATGCTAGGACAATATATGTGCGGCTTGACTTCGTTTTCGCAGTCCATGGCATCTCCATTGTGTATGTGAGTGCATGTTTATGTGTGTGCATGTACATGTGCATATAGAAGCCAGAGGTCAATCCTGTTATTGATGAGCCTCGGCATTTTATCTACCTTGGTTCATTTTCTAAAATATCCTATTTTTGTGTATGTGTGCACATGTACACAAGTGCAGTTTTCAGGTCCCGTGCAATCGAGGTATGCTTAACCACTGAACAATGTCTTCAGCCTTTCACCTTGGTGTGTTTGTTTGTTTTAAAATTACATGTGTGGGGCAGTGGTGGCTCACACCTTTAATCCCAGCACTCTGGAGGTAGATTTCTGTGAGTTTGAGGGCAGCCTGAGCAACAGAGGAAGTTCCTGACAGCCAGGGATACATGATAGAAACCTTGTCTCAAAAACAAAACAAAACAAAAACAAAAAACCCAGCCAACTATCAAAACAAAACAGAACAAAATCCTCAGTTTTAAAGCCAACTGTGGTGGCTCATGGTTTTAAACCCAGCACTCTCAGGAGGCTGAAGCAAGTGGATCTCTGTGAGTTCAAGGCCTGCCTAGTCTACATAGTAAGCTCCCGGACAGCCAGGGTTGTTACACAGAAGAGACCCTGTCTCAAAAAAGCAAGTCTGTTTTCTCTTTCTACCATGTGGGTCCTTGGGAAGGTTTGGTGGCAAAAGTGCCTTTACCAACTGAGCCTCTTGGCAGGCAGATCACCTTGGTTTTGTTTGTTTGTTTTGTTGTTTAAAGCTTTTTATTGGTTCTCTGGGAATTTCAATGATGCACTCCAAGTCCACCTATCTCCCTCTCCTGATGTACCCACTTTCCACCTGTGCCACCTCCTCCAAAATAGATTAAAAAAAAAAAATCTTGTGTTACTACATGCCCCTTCTCTGCTCTCATGCCCCCAGAGACAGCTCTCCCAAAATGCTCAGGTGAGGGCTGGGGCCAGCTTTGCCCAGCCCTCAGACATTAACATCTTCCTATGTGCCTGCCCAGAACATGCTCTTGTCCACACTTCCTTGCTTGCAAATGTTTATTGCAAAGGTCTGTTGTGAGGCCTCTGGCTTCGGCTACATCGTCAATGTTGGCATCTCACTGGGACTCCTCTTGGATATCCTGTTGTTGCCCTGTGTCCTGCAGTTTTGCATCTGTAGGACAGGCCCCTTCATGGGATGCTGCAGTTTATTGACAGGGTAGATGTTGGGGTGTGGCAATTTAAAGTCCTGGATCTGGGCATGAGAGGTATATGAGTATGTCAGCCCACCATCTCTCCCACGCCCACACCACAGGGCAAGCTCTCCTTCCCTGTCTCAGCTGGCCCATCCATCCAATACCACAGCCAACAATAAAACCAGGTCCAGCTCTACTGTGCTTTCTGAGCAATATGTGAGCCTGCTTTCCTGAGTACTGTAGCTGGCTAGGGGCAGGGTCAGCTTTCCTGCTCTCATGCCCCCAGGGTCAGCTCTTCCACTATGTTCAGGTAAGGGGTGGGGCCAGTTTTGCACAGCTCTCAGACACCAACATGTCCCTAGGCAGTGTCCCAGATGAGGAATGTCTGCCTGGTAGTAACAGACCTCTGCTGATGCAGGGCCATGGACCCAGTCATCACACAGGCCAGGACCCTATTCCCTTTGGCCCTGCAGTTCTGCATCTTGTCATTGTGCCCACATTTTTCTGTTTCTCTTTCTCTTCTGTTTCCCCACCACTTACTTATTCTTCCTAGTGGTGTCTGGGTTGCCTCAGTGTTATGCTCCTCTTCTGTATTATAGCACCTGGCAGGGTCATCTGGGGCATGGTCTGCCCCAGGTGTGGGGGGCACAGGACTGGTGGTCATGCCAGGCTAGCTCCCTGTCCAGGCCCCATGGTGCTAGACTGGTAGTCATCTTGGTCTCACTCTTCACCTGGGCCACCCAAATGGCCCCATGTGGGGATCATTTGTCTTGGGAGACCACCTGGGGCCCAAGGTCCAAGGCAGGGTCTCTCCCATTTTTCGGTTTGCTCCCACCCCAGCCTATAGGGACCTAGGTGGTGGTTTGTCTCCAGCTTCCTCCACTGGGAACATTAGCTTATCAATCATTCAGATGTTCACAAGTCAGAAGACAGGGTAAGTCAGAGATGTAGCATAGCTTCTTTCCTCTCTGTCACCTACTGATGCATAGGTGACACACTAGCCACACTTCTAGGTGCAGGTGGCCCCTTCCCTTTTTTTCTTTTTCTTTTTATGAGACAGAGTCTCATTGGCCTGAAACTTGTCAGTTTGAGTAGATTGGATAGCCAATGGGTCCCTGAGGTCTATCTGCCTCTGTCTCTGCGAAAGTGGGATGACAACGTTGGCTCTAGAGTTAAGTTTAAGCTGTTCCCAGCATTTCATCGCCTGAGTTGTCTCCCAGTGTCAGCATTTCCATCTCTTTTTTTTCCTCTGCAAAATTTTAATGCTCAGTTTTCATAAACACAAGTTTCTTTCTAATTTTATGACTTACAGTAAAATGTAATAGTCTGTAAAACTGTGCATTACTCAACTATTCTTTGTAACTCTCCCAATCTTTTAAAACTGATCACCAGGAGTTTCTACCTAAGTAATGCTCTACTGTATTTACATTTGAATTGCATGTCTTAAGAACAAATGAAAGCTATCTTATTTTGGCTAACTCAGTGTATTTATAAAATGAAAAGCTCTATCAAAATACTTTTCACTGGAAAAAAGTATATAGAACAGACAACGGGTCTACTCAAAGCTCATTCACTTTGGTAGACTTCAGCGTAGGACAGTTCTTAACAAGCATATTTGCCTTCATTCTCCCAGAACCGATAAGCTTTCAAGCTAACCGTTAAATCATTTAACCGAAATCTTATGATGTTAATGTCTGGGCTCACTCTGCATCATCTTCAGCCAAGCTCTGAGCACTGACAGTGCTCTGACTAATGGTTAGAAGCTTGGTCAGAAGCATCTGGAACACTGGTGGTAGAAGAGTCAGCTGGAACACTTGCAGCTGCTGCTGAGGCTGTCTACACACCACAGTTGTGTTGTCTGTGGTCTGTGTCCTTCTTGTAATCACCTTGTGCTAGTAACTCTTCACCAAGCTGTATCTCCCACTCACAGCAATCCACTTGCCTCTGCCTCCCAAGTGCTGCGATTAAAGGCGTGTGCCCCCACCACCTGGCAAACTTCTGTTTCTTAATTCTTGAAGCCCGTTCTTGAAGTTGAGGTCACTCCGCCTTTTGCAGATGTAGTAAGTACCCGATGAAGAGGGCACCACACACGCCCTCGGCGATAGCACTGTTTGGACCCACCATCTTGGATCCACTAGGCCGTGTGCCGGCCCCGGTGGCCTGCCAAGTTGCAGTTAGCTCCTAGAGGCCAGAGCTCTCCAGCCGCTCTAGCATTTCCATCTTCTAAAGAAGAGAACAATATCTTTCTCAAAAATTGGTCCCCTGCTTGGATAATCGGTTCCAAATGGTCAGTCCTGTAATCGTGTACATACAAGCTAATTAAAAGGACTTAGCAGGACAACAAATACACGTATGTGTGTGTATGTGGTGTCTGTGTATGTGTACACATGTGTTATGTATATATATATACATATATTTATAGTTCAAAATATTTTTAGAGATGCTGGAGATGTAATTCACAGAGAGAAAGAGAAAAAGAGGAAGATACAGGGTGGGGTGGGGAGAGAGAGAGAGAGAGAGACACGGAGAGGGAGAGAGTGGGGACGGGAAGAGCAAGAGAACTCGGGGGTGTAGCTGTCCTGAGGCTGCCTAAGGCCCCCAACCCAAGTAATTTATTAGTAAATTTATTAGCATAAACTTGGGTGAGATCAAAAGGGACTGTCTAACAAAAGGCCGTCTAGTCACTTAGGAAAACCTAAGAGAGTTAAATGGCAGGCACTAGGGACAGAAACCAAATATATGCTGTGTCATACACACAGGCTAACATTCTTTCAGTTTAATAATTACTGAGAGTCTATTGTGTTAAGATTTGTTAAAACAAGTCTTGATGTCCCAACAGTGAAAGCTGGTAGGCTCAGTGGTAGGCCCTTGTCTAGCAACCTGGAGCTGCAGCAGCAAACTAGCTCACTTACAGGATGATTTTTGTTACATAGTCCTGAAAAATGTGGCATTATATATTGCACACTGACCTTGACTTTACACACGTCTCTTCCTTTCTTCGTTTTAGTTTTTTTGGAAAAAGATTTCCTCTTTGTAGCTTGTCTTAGACTCCTTTGTAGACCAGGCTGGCCTCGAACTCAGAGATCCACCTGCCTCTGCCTCTCTGAGTGCTGGAATTACAGGCATGTGCCACCACACCTGGCTTTACACACTTTTTGAACAATACATACAAAAAGATCTTTACCAGTTATCATTTACCAACTTGCATTTCATATCAAAATCTCTA
The DNA here is from genome assembly GCF_903995435.1 of Acomys russatus. Taxonomy (NCBI): domain Eukaryota; kingdom Metazoa; phylum Chordata; class Mammalia; order Rodentia; family Muridae; genus Acomys; species Acomys russatus. Next base: position 62,868,846 of record NC_067149.1, on the reverse strand, counting down.
ATTAAGAATGTAGAAGAACCATAACATCTGAGGAAAGTGTTAATATGTGTCTAATTCAGATTATATGTCTATACCTTCATAAACTTTATCCTGACATTTACTAGAATAGAAATCAAACCATTGTGGTAGGAAATTGCGTTCTATTAAAAACGAAACGCATTATTGAGAAGAAGATCTTGTTCTTGATGCATTTTCACAGTTTCTCCCTGGGATCCTGACTGGAAAAACCAGATTAATAAGAGAGCAGACAAACAAACAGGTTTAACTATACAAAAGAGTTGGAAAAAAAAAAAAAAAGAGCAATTTCTCCAGAGATCAAACTGCATTTTGGAGGTAGGCTCCCTTAGAAACAGGATGTTCTAAGGGCAAGTGAAACATTTCATCCTTTAAGGAAGGCTCCTTAATCTCAGTAAATAAACTACTCAAAAGTTTCTGGAAGTCCCTGGAACTGGGCAGATGTTCTAGGCTCCCTGAGTAAGGACAGCTGAGAGACACATTCAGACTAGCTGGATCCCTAGAAGAGACTTATTCCACTTAACACATTGAGAAACAGCTACCAGTCAAGTGACTGCTGGTCCCAGTCGGGTGACTGCAGGTCCAAACTTTTTTGAACTGTCATCCATGCTAGGTGGGCTTTGCTGATGCAGCTGTCTGAGTAATTTTTGCTCCTGTAAATAACCCCTTGTTCATATTTCATTTTCTCTGTCCACTACCATGAAACAAAAAATGATGATCTTTCTTAGTGATGTTTTACATCATCAAAAAGCACTGTGTCCTAAGGAAGTGCCTTTGCTTTTCCTATGAAAAGATTTTTGAATTACTGCAGAGGCCAGGAGGACTGGAGCTGGTAGGAGTTCCTAATGGGTAACAGACCCCCGTAGGACTCGTCTTTTTAAGGGTAGCATTCAGCAACTGTTTGTCAGGGAGTAGTGGTGGGTGAGCCCACAAGAGAAACCGATGCTTTTAAAACTTGGAGTACTCAATAATTGAAAATGATGCCACAGGCAGGAAAGACGTCATACTTCTGCAAATCCATCATCCCCTTGAAGTCTGAGACAGGAAGGTTCCTGGTTGAAAGTCAATCCAGAGAACGCAGCAAGTCTGAACCCAGCCTGAGCTATGTAGATCTTGTGTCATAAACAAAATAAATGGTAACAACAAACACACACAAAACTAAAACAATAAAGAAAAAAATTAAAGGGAAGAAATTATTTGTTCATAGGTTTCTTTTTGTACTTGCTCTTTAAAAGGGGTAATGTTAGCTGAGTGTGGAGGTACACATTCATGACTGTGGGGTTATCAACACAAGTTCAAAGCTAGCCTGAGCAAGTTCTAGGCCTACTGGTGGGCAAAGCAAGTCTTTTTCTCGATAGATAGCTAGACAGACAAACAGACAGATAGATGATAGATAGATAGGTGATAGATGAATACATAGATTGATTGATAGACATATAGATAAGCTGAAGAAACGGCTTTCAGTGGACAAAGGTGCTTTCTAAGAAAGCCTGATGTCATGAATTTAGTCTTAATAATCCATACGATAGAAGGAGAAAATTGACTTCCACAAGTCATTTTCTGTCTTCACACATGTGCTGTGGCATTTGTGCCTCACATACATGCACAAATAAAATAAATTTTATTATATTTTTTTCTTTAAAAATATCTATTTTTGTTTTATGTGTGTGGCTGTTTTGCCTGTATGCACGTCTATGCACCACATGCATTCCTGGTGCCCTTAGAGGCAAGAAGAAGGCATTGGGTTCCCTGGAACTGGAGTTGCAGACAGTTGTGAGCCACCACACAGATTTTTTTGAAACCTAATTCAGATTCTTTGCAAGAGTGGGAAGTGCTGTTAGCTGCCAGAGTCATCTCTGACAGATATTGTAAAAAATAAAAACAAATAAATGGAAATAATAAAACAAAAAGGGAAATGTTCACTAAAGATTTGGGATAATGTCATAACCTAGTAAAGTCACAGAAAATCTATGACAGGTATACAGGGAACTACAGGTGACAGAAGCTAATTTTTCCCCTTAGGATGTATAATTTCTCCAAAATATATCTGAACGTCATTAAGAACTAAACCAAGACATCGAATTCAATGATCCAGTGAAGCAGTGATTATTTTTAACCAATTTTTTTATTTAGATTAAATTGAACAAACAGTCTTGATATCGAGCCTTTTCTACTGGAGGAACACACACTAATCAATAACTCTTATTTAAGCTATTAAGACTGTTGAGAAATGTAAATAATCGAAAGAAAGAACGTTGGAATTTAAAAGGGTTTGACATACTAGACATCTGTGTAGCTGTTCCTTTGGCCAAGTGCGCCACATGGATGCTACCTAGGGAAGGAGATTTGATGACTACATTACAGTGTCTGATAAAAGGCTATAAAGTGATTGCTGGTGAAGTCAGTTCTTTTATTACTCCTGGCTGAACTTTCATATTTCCTCAAATCCACACGTGGAATGTAGGGAAAAAAGACTTCTTTCTCTCTTTTCCTTAATTTAAAATTTTCTTTTTAAGTTTGTATTTATGTGCATGTGTGTGTGTAAGACTTATTTTTCATTTAAATAATTCTTTTAAAGTTTGTATTTGTGATACACACCCACACCCACACACAAGTGTGGGTCAGTAAAGGGCATCAGATCCCCCACAGCTGCACTTACAGGCAGTTGTGAATTGCCCGCTGATGTGGGTGCTGGGAACTGAACTCCAATCCTCTGAAAGAGCAGCAAGTGCTCTAAACCACTGAGCCATCTCTTCAGCCCTTGGAAAGGTGTGTCTCCTCACTCATCCTCAAGATGCCTATCACAAGTCAAGTTAACCAAAGAAGAATGTGCAGGTTGAAGTGATAAGGAACCCCCAGAGGAGAAGGCACAACGAAATGGGTGGAAACAGTAGAGATGTAGACAGTGGTGTGCCTGTGTGCTCGGAGGATGAAAGGTTGACTTCATGGTAATAAACTCGGAGAAGTCAGAAAGATTTAACTTTCAGCTCCCTGGAGGTTCTTGTCTTTGGAGGTGGGTGTTTCTTTGCACAGAATATAGGAGAGACATCTGAAATGAAGATCTACAAATTTACTTATTTTTAAAATTTTAACGTAGCATACTAAGTAATGGCTTTCATTATGTAGAAACCTGCTTTAGAGCAAACTCAGAAAACCCCTCTCTCCAATAGGATGGGGTGGGAGACAGTCTAAGCCCTGTCACTGAGAAAGAAGGCTGTTACTCATTTGCCCATCAATCTGTCCATCCATCCATCCATCCATCCATCCATCCATCCATGCATCCATCCATCATCTGTCTACCCATCTATTACTATGTCACTCATTTATTCTTTCTTTCTTTCTCTTTTTTAGTGCTATGGATTGAGTCCATGGCTCTGTGCATATTAGATAAACTACCACTGAGCTATCATCTTCTGAACTGTAAGAAACCTATTTTTTACTTCAATAGTGCTTTAGCCAAAGTGTAGAAATGTCTACTGTTTTAACAACCTTTTCAAGAGCTCCAGTGACACTACACATAACTACATACATAAACATGCACTATTTAATCAGAAATAAGCACACATATCTACACTATTTCCTTTTATTTATTCTCCTGGGCTAGGTGAGTGGAAAAATTTTAATGCTTCTCAGGAGCCAAAACAGTTTTTTTTTTTTCTTCTGTACAATATAAAGAAGAGAAAAATTGAACTTTCCATGCTGCAGGCAGTCAAAGATTAATGAGAATGTGAGTTCTTGCCCCGTAGCTTCTGCATTTAATATTATCTCTCTTGTTTGAAGATGATCCTTGACGGGTTGACCATGACACCCCAAACAAGAGCAACTTCCCTTGTTTGTAGGGAGTCTTTGGCAGAGTTAATAGCTAAGTGGTTCCACCTTGGAACCTCAGAGTAAAATACTACAAGCTAAATAAAAGTTTACCTCTCTCTCTAACAGTTCAGAGGTTGGGGGGTTGTCCAGGGCAAGTGGACAGCTCTGATCCACAGGTGGGGTGGGGGACGCAGGTGTACAAATGCGTGGAAGCATCATCCCTCAGGATGTCTCATGGCGGACAGATCGAAATCCCAGCTAAAGAAAAGAGGGGCAGGGGAGAACGAGCCTAGCGCTTTCCTTCTAGTGTTAAGACAATATGGGAGGTTATCAGTTGCTGGAACCCTTGGAAGCATCAGCCCAGTAGAGATACGGCCTTTTATGTGCACTTCCAAAACCTCTGCCTTCTCAGTGGTCAGCTCAGCCTCCTGCCCCACTATCATAGTAACTCCGCCCCAGACAATATCAATGGGAGGGAAATGCACACTAACAAACTTCTCCTGCCTCTCAACCCTGACTTTGGCTGGCTTTGTCTGAGATAGCATACAAACCCTGCACTTATGTATGTAGGTATGAAACCTTCTCTGAAGTGTTAAAGGCCTGTATAAAGTTACAGGTTCTTGTCTTCTATGACAAAGAATTGCATTAGGGACATATGGAAAGATAACAGAAGTAGACACAATTTATTTTAAAATTATTTATTTTATTTAAATATTATTATTATTTTTTAAAGATTTATTTATTTATTATGTATACATTGCTCTGCCTGCTTGTACCCATGAAGGTCAGAAGAGGGCATCAGATCACATTATAGATGGTTGTGAGTCACCATGTGGTTGCTGGGAATTGAACTCAGGACCTCTGGAAGAGCAGTCAGTGCTCTTAACCTCTGAGCCATCTCTCCAGCCCCTATTTAAATATTATTTTAAAATTATTTATTTTAATTATTTAAGGTAATTTTATTCCATTTATTTTTTTATTTTTTATTTTTTAAAAGGTTTATTTAGCTGGGCATTGGCGGTGCATGTCTTTAATCCCAGTACTCGGGAAGCAGAGGCGGGCAGATCACTATGAGTTCGAGGGCAGCCTGGTTTACAGAGTGAGTTCTAGGACAGCCAAGGATACACAGGGAAACCCTGTCTCAAAAAACTGGGAAAAAAAAGTTTATTTATTTATGTATATGAGTACTCTATTTGCATATATGCTTGCATGACAGAAGAGGATATCAGATCTCATTATAGATGGTTGTGAGCCATCATGTGGTTGCTGGGAATTGAACTTAATACCTCCGGATAAGCAACCAGTGCTGAGCCACCTCTCCAGCTCCTCCCATTTTTTTTTATGTGCAGGGGTATTTATCCTGCATGTGTGTCTGTGCACCATATGTACGTAGTGTACTGAGAGGCCAAAAGAAGGCGTCAAACCCCTGGGGCTAGAGTTACATGTGGTTGTAGCCACCATGTAGGTACAGAGGATTGAACCCTGGTTCTCTGGAAGAATAGCGGAGCTCTCACTTGCAGAGCCATCTCTGCCACTCAAGACAAAGGTACTCTTTTTTTCTTTTTCTTTTTTCAAGACAGGGTTTCTCTGTGTAGCCTTAACTATCCTGGACTCTCTTTGTAGACCAGGCTGGCCTTGATCTGCCTACCTCTGCCTCCCAAGTGCTGGGATTAAGGGTGTGCACCACCACTACCAGGCCTTTTTTTGTTGTTGTTGTTTATTTAATATGACCATTTGTTGTAGTTGAAATTCTTTCTCTGGGCCTGACATGGCCATCATGACCCACAGAATACCTTAGCCACATAGCCATGGCAACAGACTAAGCAGAACAATGCAGTGATGACTAGGGCCATGGTAATGACAGTAACAACTGTAGTGGTAACGGTAATGGGACTGTTAATATCCCTCTTAGGGCAAGGGAGTCCATATGCTGGTCAGCTGCACTTAGTTTCAAGCACTTAAGAGCTAGAAAATCAATGGAGAGAGGACTCAAGTGATGGAGGACTCTAGTGATGCTGTCCCTGGCAGTGGGGTCACACTGTCATCGGTACAGCTGCTTTGAGTTGCTGTGCTCCTGTATGTGACCACTCACCCATGATCCAGTTATTGATTGATTGATCGATTGCAGTTATTTACTGCAATAAACCTATTAAGTTACCGAGCTGGATTTTGATGAAATTATTTCTTTGGTTTGATGGCACCAAATCTGGGATGAATAGACGTTTTAAAAATGTTTTCAGGAAAAGTAATGTAACACAAATTCACACTAGAAGTTTCACAGAGTGGACTGGAGCTGTAAAGCAGCCTGGTAATCATACCATCTAATGGACCAGCTAAATCTACCTCCAACTCAGGGAGGGACTCTATACTAAATAAACGAGGTCGCTAGCACTTACACAGAACAGTTGCCAGTATAAGCATATTCTTCATAAGGTGGGTATCAGCCGTGTAGGGGACAGAGGCTCTGCTTTGTCACCAACAGCAGCCTGAAGAGGGCCTCTGTTTAGGGACCTGGGATAAAATGGGATTTATAGCTCTGACTCAGAACAGAATTCAGGACTAGCCAGTACGAAGCCGAGTTGAGGTTTAGTAGATACTTTAACAGATCTGAGCCCGAGAAAGGTGCTCGGAGAGAGACACACACCTCGCAGGGAAGGGCGTGGTTCCTCTGAGAGTGGTGTTTGTTGTCTTTACAACAGCCAGAGATGGATTTCTGGTGGTTTTGAAGCTATTATCTTCGAAGCGTTGCTAAGAAACCTAAAGGAGATCACAGGGCAGTTCCGAGGGGGCACTGACAGGGTTATAGTTGATCGGGTACCGGAAGCTAAACTGTCTTTACTGTAAACCAAGCTGATAATCTTACTTGAGATTCTTAGGAATGTGTGTAGAACACAGTGAAGACTTACTCAAGCTTATTCCGTTAAGCTGTAAGCCCAGGTTCTGGCTATTTTTTTCACACGAACTATCTAACCGTGAAAGGTATGTTACCTTCGTGATAGCACTCACCACAAATGTTTTGGAGTTCTTGCTTCTCTCAGACGGTTAAGAAACTTTCCTCAGACTCCATAGTGAGGGTTTCCTTCCCCTCTCAAGTCTTTCAAATTTCCCTGCTTTTCTTTCCTGCTGCAGGAAAGTGTTCCATAGCTTTTCTCAGATTGTCTGATGATACCTTTACCCATAATTCAGCTATTTCTGTCATGCGGCTTTTATTGTGATTACTCTACCATATTTCTGGAAATATGCTAGTAAGACACTGAAAAAAATTTAACAAAAAGAAAGAAAAGAAAAAAGAAAAAAGAAAATGAAAATGAAACAAAACACTCCCAGTCCCAAACACAGTATGCCAATGCCTTCTTTTTTTCAAGTAAAATGCTTCTCAAATTCAGTTTAGGACATCAGTTTAGGACTTTGGGATTTAAACTTAACAATTTAAACTCTAATCAAATATTGGAAAAATGTATTTTTCTTTGGCAGGGGGAGCAGAGAGGGAATTTAATCAAGAGGATGTACATAATTTTAGAGTAAACAGCTCTTCAGAGACAAATAGATATAATTTTAAATTCTGGTTCTGCCAATTAGACATTGAGGAAACTTAGGCATGGTATATAATGTCTTATTTATATCATACTGACCTACATTACTGAGTGCTGAGAATTAAAGATAAGGGGCCAGTGAGAGGCCTTAGCAGACAAAGGTACTGTGATAGTAGTTTTATGTGGACTTGATACTAGCTAGAATAATTTGAAAGCAGGGAACCTCAACCGAGGAAATGCCTCTATAAAATCAGGCTGTAGGCAAGCCTGAAGGGCATTTTCCTAATTAGTGATTGATGAGAGAGGGCCCCGTCCAATTGTAGGTGGTGTTCCCGGGTTCTGTAAGAAAGCAGGCTGACCGAGCCATGGGGAGCAAGCCAGTAAGCAGCATCCGTCCATGGCCTCTGCATCAGCTCCTGCCTCCAGGTTTCTGCCCTAACTGCTTTTGTGATGAACTGTTACATGGAAATAAAATGAACTGTTTCTTCCCTAAGTTGATTTTCGTCAGTGTTTTCACCACAGTAACCCTTATTTGGACAGGTAGCTGGCTGCCAAGCCTGATGCCAGTCTCTAGAATGCAGATAGTGGAAGGAGAGAACTGACCCTCACATGGCTGTATGTGTGCCCAACACACACACACACCACATGCATACACGCATGCATGCTGGGCCTTTGCACATTGAAATTGCCATTTAACACTTTATCGAGCATTCCCCCTATTAGCTATTTTCTGCACATAAGTAGAATCTTTAGAACTGTGTCATCCCACTTATTAAAAAAAAAATCCCCCCCCCCCCCAAAATGCTGAAGTGTTCCTAATATATTGTATAACCTGCAGGCCTGCATTTTGATGGCTCTTATGCATAAACATCATTGAGATTAATTACAAGGAAAGACGGGATTATTCCTAATTGTTCATGGTACTGAGCTAGTCAGATGGGCGAATAGGCATGCATTGCTATCTCAGATATATGTTTTAGAAATATTTTATTTTTTAATTTGTGTGTGTGTGTGTGTGTGTGTGTGTGTGTGTGCCTGTGTGATTATGTCCACCTGTGTGCAGGTGCTGGAGGAGGCAACAGAGGGCACTGGATTCTTGTAGGTGGAGTTAGAGGTGTTTGTGAGCTGCCTAATGGTGCTGAAAACTGAGCTCAAGTCTTCTGCAAGAGCAGAGCACTGAGTGTTTTCCTATAGCTTCAGGCATAATAGTAATTTTAGATCTGCAGGTCACAATGTGGACATCGTTAGGTGCTGTTCCATTGTCAAGTCCTGTCATCAAATCACTTGTTTTTCTAAGAATAACCCTCAGTCTTTGCATTCTCGCCATATCCAGCCTTAATCGCTATGCAACCAAATCCTTGGTGCCATCTGTCAGTATTATTTACAAGGGCCTGAGCCCGACCACATATGCATTTGCAATAAAAAAAACCCAAAACTTTGAAAAAGTCGTGGAGCATTATATAAAGATCCTTGCAGCTTTTAGGTAAGCTGGAAGCCAGATTTCTTATGACATTCAGTAATGAACATAGGTGGGATTGATAAAGTCTCCAGATGCTATTGGTCCTCGGGCTCTGTGGTTGCTACAGTCTGCAAGTGAAATACCACTCCTACTTTGGGAAAACTTTGAACACGTGGTCCTTATTTATGGTGTCACTTGGTGAGGTGGTGGCAGCTTTGGACAGATGGCAGAGCCTGGCTGACAGAAGTCAGTCATTTGGGGGTGGGTGCGTCTTGAGAGTTATAGATGTAAGGTGGGTGGGAAGGAAAGACAGACGGGAAGGAACAACTTGATAACAGAACAGGTTTAATGGGGCATGAGAGGAGGACCAGTAGGAGCCAGGCCTCTATCTTGCTGCCATTTGCAGTCTAGAGGTAGTTATGGAGCGTGGGGAGGTGCTGGAGGAAAAGAATGAAAAGCTGATTTTCTTGGCTGGAAACTGGCCGTTTCTAGGAGTGACGAGGACATGTGAATGAAATATACCTCTTGTAGGGAAACACATTACTTTAATTCTGGAAATGCAAATGATGTAGTTCGGGCAATTATTGCCATGTAACCAAACCAGAGGAGCCTTACAAAAATGTCTGTGCTGTAGCTACCCACAGCGCCTCCCCTTCCTTCCACCTGTTTTCATCCAGATCTGCGCATCAGATCAGGAGGCGGCCTTACAGACCCACACTTCCGCTGCCGCAGGCGCTCTGTGGTTTTCCGCTCCGCGCCTTGCCCCACGATGAACTGCACTGGTAAGCTCTGAAAGACACCAACTCTTCCCGCCTTAGCTCACACATTTGACCACAGGGACTAGAAGCGTAACTGAGCATTTAATGTCAACATCCCTGTACACTTCTAATAACGAGCCATCAGGAGGGAGAGGCAGGCACATCTCTGTTATTTAAGACAAGCTCCAGCTATATTGAGAGCTCCAGGCTAGCCAGGACTATAGAGTGGGAACTTTTTAAAAAATTGTTTGGCTATACTCCCCTTTGGGGGGAACCTAAAGGCTGACTGGCACAAGTTAAAGGGGTGACCACACTTAGGGAAAGCTCACGTTAATCACAGCACTCCTGACCCCTCTTGATAAGGTTTGGTTTCTCTATGTCTCCAATATATTTAGATTTTTATGTCTCTCTAGAACCCTTGCCACTAACTCCAAGTCTCCTCTGTTGCCTGCTTGGAGTACTGTAACAGTCTCAGTCTTTTTCCACCCACTTCTGCCTTTTGTGTAAGTTATCACTGGATAGCCAGGGACATTTCCTAAACTAAAAAATAAAATCATTCTTCTCTTTCATTAAAACCCCCAAGTGTTTTCCATCAAACTTAGAGGAAGATGGGCTTTTTTTTTCTATGTCGTTGAAGGGTGGGCTTTTTCCGGCTTCTGAAGGCTTTCCATCTAGGCAACAGTCTGTCCTGAGTGTTGCCCTAGACCCTGGACGTTCGCTTGCGCTGCGAATCTGCTGAGCACATCCCTGTTCCGCCGCCATCCTAATACCCTCGTTGCAGTTTAAAGATACCTTTCTCATAGAGACCTTTTCTGATCACCACCCCCTTCCCCCAAAGTGGTTTCCACTCCTGTGATGGTTTAACGTGAATTGTCTTCCGTACGTTCCTGTGTCAAGCGGCACTATTTTAGAAGGGAGTAGAACCTTTAAGAGGTGGAGCCTCATTTGGAGGAAGTGAGTCACTTGGTTGTAGCCTTGAGGTTTGATAGCTTGGCCCCACTTCCTGCTGCGCTCTCGTTCCTGACCGGGGAGGTAATAAGGCCAGGCTTCTCATGCCGCAGCTTCAGTGACTTCCTTACTACTGTAGACCTTAGTCCCTCAAACCAAAAGTCAGAGCAAACCCGTCCTCTGTTAAGTTGCTTTTCGTTAGATATTTGGTTACCGGAAGGAGAAACGTACCAAACACACCTTCCTTTGGTCAATCAAAAGCAGCAGAAGTAACAGATTTCGTTGCAGTTTTCTAAACTAATTGTCATTTGCAACACATTTATGAGTGGGATTACCAGATGACGTTTGCAAAGCCCCTTGGAATCAAGTAGCCATGTACTGCGTGCCCCACAGAGGGCTTTTATGGTAAGGACACATTGGAGACTGTTGAGTGATCCATGGGAGGGGGCCCTGCCTTGAAGGAACCCATGGGCAGGTTTGGAGGAGCCTGTGACTGGCCTCCTTCTGCTACCAAGGACAGTGACACACCTTACCAAGTGATGAGGCTGCTTCCTGGGTGTTAGGAGTACCCAAAATCAAGGGTTCAATTCTACCATTGAGGAAACTAGTGGTAATATTTACCTTATAAAAGCACTCGGGAGTCAGAGGCAGGCAGATCGCTGTGAGTTCGAGGCCAGCCTGGTCTTCAAAGCAAGTCCAGGACAGCCAGGGATACACAGAGAAACCCTGTCTTAAAAAAAAAAAAAAAAAAAAAAAAAAAAAAGTTGATGGCTTTTGTAGAAATAAAGAGTCATTGGAACTATTTGAAAGTGTCCCACAGCTCTGCTGATGGGCTGTAGCAATGCAGATGCACAGTAAGATTTGCGAAGAGAAAGCAGGATGTAGGTCTCAGCGCTGACAGCTCATCTTATCTAATGTATTTCTCTTTGAAGGCCCAGAGGGAAGCACTTAGCCGTTGCTCTGTCCTTTGGTTATCGATAGAAGTAAAATATCCCACATGCAATCATATTAAAGATGAAGACTCCTAAACTAAAGCGTGGCAGACCCTTTCCAAGTGGTCAAGCCTCAGGAAGCAACTTCAGGGCTGGAGACTGGGTAAAGGTGCCCGCCGCCAAGCCTGGAAACCTGAGTTCGGTTCCTGGGGTGTACATGGTGGAAGGTGAGAACTGACTCCCATAGTTGTCCTACGGCCTCTTCCTATGTTACTCAGGTGTCTTCACCCCATACCCCCACCTCCCACACATAGATTTTAAGAAACAACTTCAGAGATTTTCTTTAAGAATGAACCACAAAGTGGACATGGTGACTTGTACCTGGAATTCCAGCACTGGGGAGGCAGGACCATGAAAGTCACTGCAAGTCTGAGGCCAGACTATGGTCTGTGGAGAGAGATCCAGGCCAGGTCAGATAGAACTGCATAATGAGACCCATCTCAAAGGGAAAAAAAAAAATCACAAATGAATGATTTAAAAAACATACTTTTCTACCTATCTTTTAACAATTGTAAAAATTATTATTGTTTGTGTTTGTTTCTGCATTCCTTGTGGTGTAGCTAAGTGATAGAGCTAAGATGCAAGCTTAGTGCTGGGCCAAGAAATGCTTTGTAGGAAGGTACGTTTCGGTTAAGTTTAGCGCCTGCAGTTAGCTGTTTCTTTGTAGACCGAGATGGGACATTTCTGATCGTGATTGCACTGATTAATGCTGCTCACCAGTAAGGAGCAAGGGACCACAGTCAAACACCTGATCCACATGGTCTGTTGGCTTTTATGTTGAGTGAATTATGCATGAGTTTGGCATTTATATTTCTTGGGGGAAATTACAGTGCTCTTTTCCTCAATGAATTGTCTACACAAAGCATATTTCATTTGTGAATATGAATACAAATCTATAATCCCTGATTTTTTTTAAATAAGCAAGCATTTCATAGAAAGCTTCTGCAGTCTAGCTGGAGGACGCAGGAGAGTCTATAGCACTGTTACCCATGAAGCTCAGGGGTGTTATAGACTATAAAGAGACACCCAAAACTCAGTAAAAATAGCTACTTTGGGGATTCAATAGAGAAATTTGCCTTTTGATTCTTCTAGGTGAGGACAAAGAAAATATAGGCAACCACTATCACTAATATTTCAGAAAATATTATTATTTGAAATAAGACATAGCCATAAAATTCAAAATTGGATTTATGAGTACTAGTAGCTATGTTATTATTATTTTTCTCATTTCACCTCTAAGCACTGAAATTGTTATTCATAGCATGACATGAACCTGTGGGTTAGCCTTTAGGATTTATTGTTCCATGGATCGTTAGTTTTCACTTTCCTTTCTTCATTTTGATTTTTTGAGACAAGGTTTCTCTGCATAGCCTTTTGGAACTAGCTCTGTAACATACTATGAGAAATATCAGTCAACTGGCCAGTCTGAATGCCAAGGCCAGAAGGGATTTCTGAGGGAGCCCAAAGGCACAAACTGCCACATTCTGTTCAAAACAAAGCACAACAGAGCTCTTCACCCACTTTCAGTTTTTGTTTGAAATAGGATCTCATATAGGCTAGGCTGGCCATGAAATTGAAGTTGAGAATGACCTTGAACCCCTGACCCTCCTGGCTCCACCTCTTGAGTGCTGGGGTTACAGGCCTGTGTCACCACATCTGGTTTTATGTGTTGCTGGGGATCAAATGCAGGGCTTTGTGCATGCTAAGCAAGCACCCTACAAACTTTACTATATCCTAGTGTCTCTGTCTCTGTCTCTCTGTCTCTCTGTGTATGTCTGTCTGTGTGTGTATGTCTGTGTGTGTGTTTCTGTGCCCTCCCTTCCTCCCCCCTCCTCATAGTTAAAAGGGAATGTTTTTATTGTAGATATTGGAGAGAACAGCCAAAGGCATCTGGAAGAGTCTAGAGCAGAGAGAAAGAGAGAGAGAGAGAGAGAGAGAGAGAGAGAGAGAGAGAGAGAGAGAGAGAGAGAGAGAGAGAGAAGTGTACTGAACATGGCCATCAGACTGGAGCTGGTCAGGAGAGAGGCTGAAGCCAGACGCGGGTAGGATAAACAAGATGGAGACGGGGTGGGTGTGTCACTTTCCTAATCAGGACTCTTTTGAGAAAAAGCACGGCCGTGCTTATATTATTTATTCACTAACAGGTCTCTTATAATCCAAGCTGGCCTTGAACTTGTAAGTTCAAGGATGACTCTGAATTCTTTGACCCCTTTGTCCCTACCTCCCAAGTTCTGGGATCACACACCATGTCACCGTGCTTTGATAGCTCACAATTTATGACCGGCTACGTTTCTAGCAGTAACAAACACTCCCCAAGTTTAATGACCTCAGAGCTCAAGGAGCTTCTTGCTGTGGTCAGTGTTGCCCCATGCAAGTCAGAAAGGAGGCTCACTCCCTGTGGTCTCCTAGTCACATGGGATGGTGGGTTTGTACTGAGCTGCATCTTCCCAGTGGCCTCAGCAGAAGGGATAGTGTGCTGTCCTATAACCCATTAGCAAGTCCCCAGGAATGCTCCTGTCTCACCTCAGCGCTGGAACTACAGGATCAAACTCATGCCCTAAAGCTTTTATGGAGGAGTGTTTTACTGGTAGAGCCATCTTCCCAGATGCCGCCTTCATTTTAAAATAACTGGCTCTGTTGCCCCTTCCTTCCTGCTCTCACTCTATACATATTGTGCAATTGGGGATTTCCTTTAAGGGGCAACCTGATTTTCCAGGTTAAGATTGGAAGCTGTTTGTGACTCCTGTCCTTCCTTCCCTCCCTCCCTCCCTCCCTCCCTCCCTCCCTCAGTCTCTCCCTCCTTCCCTCCCCATTCCCCTCCCTCCTTCTGTCCTCTTTTTCTTTCCTTTCTTCCTTCCTATTTGCTTCTATAACCTCTCCATTTCCACCTGTATCGGGTCACATTTAGAGCTATCTTGGGCTAGCCCGTGGGCTACAAGTTGCCATAACCGTGTCCCACTGCTGAAAATATTCCCCACAAGAGCTCCTGTGTCTTTGCTTTTGTCTTCTCTCTTTGGGGCTAAGCCTTGTCCCCTGTTATCTGGCAGCGACAGCTCTCGCCTTCGTGTCTTTGTCTCAGGGCATGCCATGCTTCTGTTCATTGTGCACATCACTTTCAGAACGGCCTTCTCAGAACTCTGACCTCTGTACACCACGTCTCTTTTTGATTCAGACATGGTCTGCTATTTCTCAGGTTAGGCACTTCTGGGCTCCTTATCTTCCTACCTTCTCTCCGGCCTCTTTCTTGATTTCCAGTATAACTTAACTAGGTAGCACCCCTAGAATGTGTACATGAAGGGGGCTCATTACCGTATTTATCGGAATAATTTTACCTCAGTGTTTGACATTTCTTTCATGAAATGGTCTCCCACACAAGTTACGCCTTTTCTAGTTGATATCCCAGAATCACTCCTCTCAGGGAAACTTAGCAGACAGCGTTGTCCATGTTACCTTTATCATTCTCAGCAGTCATTGAGTCTATGTTATTATTATTATTACTGTGAGCCAATCATTGTGCTAAGTGGTCTATATGAATTATTTAAAACAATTCTCTTCCCAGAACAGTTAAGTACAAAGTATTAGTCATGCATTTTAGCTAAAGGTTCAGGGAGGTTAAAAGCCATTGAATCTTCTTTAGCTACTGAGAGTGATTTGGACTTTAAAAAAAAAAAAAAGACAATCACTGTCTTAGCTTTGTTCTGCTATGACAGAACACCTGAGCCTATGTAATTTATGAAGAACAGAGGTCTATCATAGCTCACAGGCTGGGAAGCTCAAGATCAGAGGTGATGGTGTGTATGTGTAGGATCTGTTTTGCTAGGTCGTCTATCCCAGGGTGGAAGGTGTCTTACGTTAGGAGAGCAAGAGAGACATCTGGGAGGAGGGAGGAGGATTCATCTTTGATCAGAGTCATTTTCATTTCTCTACTTGCCAGTGATGTGAGGAATCTTTCCATGAGCTCCTTTATAAATGTTTCCTTTTAAAATTAAATTTAATTACTTAGTTTTTAAAAAAAAGTTCTTGAATTAGCATTCAAAGTAGTAGCTATCATGACATTTTGAACACAATACCTTTTGTTATTCTCCTTCGCTCTTATCTCCCCATACTTTATTTATTTTTGATACAGTGTCTTTATATGTACCCTAGATGGCCTTCGAGTTGAGGCGATACTCCTGCTCAGGCCTCCCAAAAGGCTGGGATGACCATCGCACTCAGCTGTCCCCCTGCCTTCTGCCTTTCTCTCAGCCTCCCCCCCTCACCTACCCCCCCCCCCGTGTGTGTGGGGGGGAGGGAGGGAGGGGAGGAGAGGGGGGAGAGGAGAGAGAGAGAGAAAGAGAGATATTTATCCCCTCCCCGCCCTCCCCTGGAAATTGAAGACCGCACCAAAGAGCAGAACTATGTCCTGCCTCCCATAAGGCCAGGGTACCAGGTCAAGAGGGTGCCTTGGAGTCTGGCCAAGTGTAGGGCATGATGTGCAGTTCATGTGGCGCTCTCATGTTGAAAGTTGGCTTTCTGCCTTCAGCACCCAGAATGTTTCCACAGAGGCAAATCAAGGAGGATCAGTCTCAGTGGTCAGTCTAGCTCTGGGCTTAACTTTATTTTTATTTTTTGGAGAAGTTTTTGTTTAAATATTTGGACCATTTTTAAAAATTAACTTTTTGACTCCATTTTGTGCAGGAAGCATTCTTCATACATTCTGCATATAAGGCTTTATAAGCACTTTCCACAATCTGTAGCTTGCTTTTTTTTTTTTCTTCCCATTTTGTCACAATATCTTGCAAATAGCAAAAGAGTAATTTTATCTGATTTATGTATTTATTTTCTCTCTTAGGGGTTGTGTCTTTTGGGTCCTGCCTAAGAATCTTTCCCTTTCCCATGCCATGAAGGGAATTTCTGGAAGTTTTCTCTCAAGAAATGTGTTGGTTTCATTGAAGTTTTGTGACTTGGTAACAGACTTTTGCTCATTGTGATGCTGTTGTTATTGTCAGGAATTTGAGGCTAGCCTGGGCCAAATGAGATTGTGTTTCCAACACCAACACCACAGAGCTGCGCATGGGTGGAGGTCAGAGGACTCCTTGGAAGACTCACTGGTCCTAGGGATCAAACTCAGGTGCTCAGGCTTGGGGGCTCGTACCTCTTCCCAGCTGAGCCTCTTACCTGTCTAGTAATAATTACTTGTCAACAGACATAATCTAGAATCATCTGGGCAAAGAGTCCTAGTGAGTGAGTGTAGATCAGGCGGCCCATTGGGTGTGCCCATGGGGCATTCTCTGTTACATTAATTGAAGTAGGAAGACCCAGGGACTGTGAGTAGACATGGGATTCGAACCTGTGTAAGAGTGGAGAATGGAGCTGAGCACTCACACTCATACATTCCTGTTGTGTGTTCCTGATCATGGATGTGATGTAATAACCCTGTACACCTAACCCTGTGATCTCCCGCAGTGATGGATGATAAACTGCAACTGTGAGCTGAGTGAGCTATTTCTCCATTTGGCTGATTTTCTCAGTACTTTATCAGATCAATATGGAAGCAAGGCTTGCAGCTTCATCGGGACAGTTTCAGACATGCCTGCCTGACTTACCTTGACCACCTTTACCCAGGCCTGGATTTGTTATCATTCCACTGTGATGCCTTGGTAGGAATTATTATTATTATTATTATTATTATTATTATTATTATTATTATTATTATTATTATTATTAATTTATTTATTTTTAATTATTATTATTAATAATTTATTATTATTATTATTAATTTATTTTTATGGGTGAAGACACTTGGTATTTAAGATATGTTTATTGACTAGAAATGATGTGTAGATAGCTCCATAAGTGTTACATAAGCACAATATTGGATCATCATATTACATTTTAATAAGAATTTTGATGCCCATCAACCCAAAAGTCTTTGAGGAAGTACTCAGGCCAAATACCACATCTGAGAGTTCTATCATTTATTGGAAGGTTCTGCTTCTGTTCCAAGTAGATTAGGAGAAACGCTCCTACAGCCATAGCTCTTGCAAGATGTGTAAATGCCCACAGGACTGAGTTCAGCAAGCTCCCGAGTTGTAAAGCATTTTCAGTGCTCACATACTAATAAAAATTTGCATGCATTTCCAAATTTGGCCAGAAAGTTGCTTTCATTATCAAAAATACCTGCTAGTAAAGCTGTGGGTAGAGTTGTCATCAGCTGGGTGATTTTGGAGATTATAGATGCTGTCTATGAAAAAGATGCAGGCAACAAAAGACAGCCAAGGCCTCTGAAAAGGAAGGAGTGAGACAGCGAGATCAGAAATCAGTTCATACACTGAGCTGAGGAGATAGCGCAGTGGGTAAAGGCAGTTGCTGCCAAACCTGAGGATCCTGAGACCCACATGGTATGAGTCCCACATGTTGTCCTCTGACCTACACACACACACACACACGCACACATACACACACAAGCACACATTGGAAAAGCTAACTTTGAGTTAAAAGGATATGACTTTATAAACCACGACTGTTCCAAACACCCTCACATTTCACTGGTGTTGGTTGCAAGAGAGGCCACAACAGCCTATAGCTTCACTTTGTTTGTTCACTGATTCCCTGCTGAAACTCACAGCCATTCTTGACACATCTCATATATACTCCATGCTTTTCCATTTAAGCCTCCTCTTTGGGAACTGCTGGCTGGCGGCTGGCGGCTGACGGGTGGCGGCTGGCGGCTGGCGGCTGGCGGCTGGCATTTCTTCCAAGGAAAACCTATCTCTGTGCAGCTTACCTCCTTACAACGTCTTTAGGGCTGAAAAATCTCCAAATTGCCAGATTGGGCCAGACCAGATCCCTTTCCATTTTCACTGTGACACTGGGGCCATGCTGCACTGTGTGCAGGAACAGTAGTTACCCTTTGGGCAGCTGTTAGTCTGGTCCCCATCTCATGAGGGGCAGGTAACCAGCCTCTGAAGCTCCTTTCCTTGTGACAATCCAGACCCTGTCCATGGGGCAGACTGAAAACGGAGCATGCAGGACCATTTGAATCTGTCCTTTGGACCCAGGCAGCCTTCTTACATCATGATTTTTTCCCCCCTTTTTCCTATCCACATTTTCCATCTGGCTTCTACAAATGACTTCTGAAGCGGCCTGGGGAGGCATTGGCGTTGCCAACCAAACACACGCAGTTTCGCCTTCTAACGTTTATTCCAGTTGGCCTCTTTATTGGAAACACAGAACACGAGTTACCAGAATGTGTGGAATGGATGTGCCCTGGAACTGTGCTTTGGGCAGTTATCTCTGTAACATCAGCATTGTTTTCTTTTCTTTTTTTCCCCCCGAGAAAGGGTTTCTCTGTGTAGCCTTGCCTGCCTCTGCCTCTCCGAGTGGAGTGCTGGATTAAAGGTGTGCCCCACCATGCCTGGCTTTTTCCCTTTTTTTTTTTTTTTTTTTTTCCTTTTTTTTGTTTTTTGTTTTTTGTTTTGAAAGTGGGAACTCTTTGAGCACAGTGTGGTGAGGAACTGTGTTTGGGTAGCTCACACAGTAAGCATTATGCCGAAGCCAGTGGACACATACTCTGAATACTGATTTGATAGGAATGCTTCATTGATTTTACTAGAACTGTGCTGAATTCGTTAACAGCCAGATTCATTAGAGAGGCACCACTAATTCAAGGGGAGAGGGGATTAAATTCTTTCACTGTATTTTATAAAGCGTTACACATTAATTAGAATTTAGTATGTTTGGTTTTTAGACGACATCCACTTCATTTCCAAATCTCTACAGATGAGATATTTATTAGTTTGCTTTCTCATATTGATTTGTGCTGGTTACTCTGCCAGATTTTGTGGGACTATGTCAATGACAGCATAGGGTTTTATATTTTTACTTTTCCCGCATGAGGTTCTTAACTCCGTCTTCCTGGGGTTCTGGCTTAATCCAAATAGGGACAATGCAAAAGGGTAAAATGGATTAAAAAAAAAAAAAAAAGGCTTCCTTAGAGTCTGCATTTGAACTAGGCAGTATCATGACTCATTGCATTGTGGCCTGAGAGACTAAGGTATCCCTTGTTCCTTCTTCCTTCACAGAGGTTGTTCACTGGGGGGGGGGGTGGGGGGGTGGGGAGTGGAGAGGGTGGAGGTGGATGGCGGAGGAACCCAGGGCAAGTGGGTCAGGAGTGATGGGAGGAAGAGAGGAGGCTTGGAGAGAGTTCTTGACATTTTCCTGATGTACTCAAGAGGACCTGGCAGGCTAGTAGAAGAACAAAGCAAAGGACTGTTTTTGTTTGTTTGTTTGTTTGTTTGTTTGTTTGTTTTTAACCACTCATGGAAGCTGCCTTTATCCCTGATCTTTCCTTAGTACAATTAATTTGGGGGCCATGTGCTTACCAGCTGAGTCAGCACTAAGAGATCACAGGGATTTTTATGGCTCTCAAAATCTCCCTGAGACACCTAAGCAGCCTAAAGGGCAACAGTGAGCCCACTGTGCAAATGCCACTTCAAACCGATTCTGCCTTCTCCTCTTTCTCATCTGCCCTCCAGCCGAGTCCCCCTCTAAACTCCTTCTTTAGAGAAATTTGGAACCCACTGCTTCGAAGGCTTCTAGCATTTAATGCCACAGATAAAGGATTATCCTGAACGCATAAAACTTCAGCCCTTTGCTTTTGGAGGATACATCTTTGAAAAAGAGAAAAGGCATTACAACGGACGCACTAAAATAGCATCAGAAAAAGAAGCCTTCTTAATCGGCCCATGTTAGGAACAGCGCTGTGAAAGGAGGTAGAGATTTGAAAGATGTGAGCTTGATGGATTTAAAGTACGGGTCAAGGCTAAAGGAGGAATTAAAACAACCCTCATTTCTATGTCAGATTGACCCGAAGGTTAGAATGTTCGTACTAGAAATAGAACGTGCAGAGCTGGAGGCTGAGTAGACATGAGGACGCTCAGGAGAGACGGGACTGAGTCCAAGGAGAAGCAGTATGTTAGGACGGGGTGACATTCCCGGGTGCTGATGGAACCTGCACTTCAAACCGTGCATGGCGGCATCTTGAAGAGAAATAGCGAAGAAGAAGTTGGACACTGAATCAGGCGTTCAGCAGGTTAGGGGATATGAACGAATCACCAGGGAATGAACATAGCAGCGTTGTTGTACTGGGCGGGTCCTGGAGTCCGTTCGACAGTGCTTGTGGCACTTGGGTGAGGTTCTGTATTCAATCACCACACCAGGAAAAAGGAAAAGACAGGCAGACTTGTGAGACTTTTATTGGAGCCAGTGTGGCTTTGAAGTTGAATAGGGTGAGTGCTGGATAAAGCCCATTAGGCATGATGAGGCAGTTATTGGTGTTTGAGGAGTGGATGGGAAATGGAGCCACACTGCATTCCATTAAGGAGTGAGTGAGCAGCAGAGGCAATTTCTAAAGGCCTGAGCAGGAACGAGTATCTTGCATGAGTGAATACATTTAAAAGTTGGGCCTGTTTTATTATCCAAAGTGCATTGAGAGCAAGCAGGGTGCACAATTTACAAGGTTTTCTCATTCAGGGAGGTGGCACTTCTTTTTTCTTTCTTTCTTTGGGTTTGTTTGTCTGTTTGAGCGAGCCAGAGAGGGAAGCCAGAGCATTGCAATTGTTCTGCAGCCATTCCACCGTCCAGCCATGCCCCCAGGCCCAAGATAATACATTTTCTATTGGAAGATAGTTGGTGTCAGAGTTCCTTTTATTGGCTGTAGAGATGGCTCAGCAGGAAAAGGTGCTTGCTGCCAAGTCTGATGACCTGAGTTCAATCCCCAGGACCCACATGATGGAAGGCGAGACCCCACTCTCACAGTTTGTCACCTGATCTCTGGATGCACCATGACTTTTTATTGACAGGAGAAAGGTTTACTTATCCATATAAGGTTAGGAAGGGACTAATGTATATAACATTTAAAAACACAGGGCTGTGTAATTGCTTCTCTTCTGCATGTGTGTTTGAATTGTTCTGAGATCTTGAAAGTAAAACGTGTACCTTGAGGGGAAGAGTAGTTTTATAAGAGTTGAATGGGGAGTTTGGACTCCTAGGTCCTCAATCCAAGCTTGGCTAACTAGAATGCCTGTCTTCCAGAATCAGTTTTTATTGAGAAGCTTTCTGAGGTCTTAAGTACATATTCCAGAAAGGACTGTGCAGGGATAGGGATTTTGTTCAGTGGTGAGCTTGTCTAAACACACATGAGGTGGCAAGGCTGGAGAGACGGAGGACGACTCAGCAGCCGAGAATGCACACTTGCCTTGCAAAAGACCCACGTTCTGTTCCTAGCACTCATGCTGGATGACTTGTGATTGCCTGGAACTCTAGCTCCAGGAGATACAGTCTCTTAGCCTCCACAGATACCTGCTCTTAAAGGCACGTACAGGTACCTGCACTTACAGGTACGTACTTCCACATAGACAGATACTCACATACACATAATTAAAAATAAAATGAATCTTTAAAAAAGAAGGGGGGTGCGGGAAGTCCCTCAGTCAGTAAAGTACATGAGGACCTGGGTTCAGTTGTCAGCACATATGTGAGAGGTCACACGGGTGGCATTTATGTGTAATTCCTATACTGGGAAAGCAGACAGGAGCATCCTGGAGATTCCCAAGGTAGCTAGAATGGCTAACTCAGTGAGCTCCAGGTCTCAGTGACACCCTGTCTTAAAACAAAACAAAACTTGGACAGCCTTGAGGGACAGCACAAGAGGTTGTCCCCCGGCCTCTGCACTCACGTGCCTGGGCCTACATGACCATGGATGCTCTGCCACACAGTGCTCCTGCAGGTGTAACAGAAACGTCTATTTATTTTCCTCAAACCCTTTTAGACTCTAGAAAGATTATTAGAAGACTAATGTAAAAGAAAACTAAATTAAAAAAAGAATAAAAGTTTTAAATGTGTAGCTGCTCTCTGTACTTTCTAGTTGCATTGCAATATATAACAGGATGAGAGATTTCTATTTATCTACCTATCTGTCCACACAGGGTCTCACTCTATAACCCTGCTTGTCTTGGAACTCACTTTGTAGACCGTACTGGCCTTGAACTTACAGAACAGAGATCTGTCGGCCTCTGCCTCCCAATTGCTGAGATAAAGACATATGCCTGGCACATGAGGAGAAGTTAACTTGTCATAAACTTTGTCATAATCAGTAAGAAATTAGAACTTTGGGAAAATATATAAACTAAACTGTAAGAACATGTTGGTTCTGTACATAGTTGTGCTGTCCTTGAAATCGCTGTCCTGGGTCTATGCCATAGGGCTGGAGCTGGCACAAGTATTGCATTTCGTAGAGGCAGATTTGAGAAAAAAAACGAGGGAGTTTGGAACAGCCAAGAGCTCAAAGTCTAGAGAAACCGAGTGGGTCAACAGAGCAGGAGTGGTTTCCAAGCCAACTGACCACACACACCTTTTCCCTTATGGGGACAACTGACCACACACACCTTTTCCCTTATGGGGACAACTGATCACACACACCTTTTCCCTTATGGGGACAACTGACCACACACATTTTCACTCTGGGCTCTGTTGTAAACTTACGTTCTTTTATTTACTTACTTATTTATTTATTTATTTATTCTTTTGTTTTTTCATGACAGGGTTTGTCTGTGTATCCTTGGCTGTCCTGTACTCCCTCTGTAGACCTGGCTGGCCTTGAACTCACAGAGATCCTCCTGCCTCTGCTGGGGTTAAAGGCGTGCGCCACTGAGAAGGCTCTCAGTTGTAAACTTAATGTAAAATGTGAACCGGTGCTCAAGGCTTTAAGGAGCTTCCTGCTTATTTGTTCTCCTCCTGAATCCAACTGAGACCTATGACAGGCAGAGGCCCTGGGGACACCTCATGGAGCGGGGCGCACCGGCAGGCTCCTTGTCATAAACTGAAGGTGAGGAGGACAGGACACCTAGAACAAACAGCACTTCTCCTGGGCACTAGTTATGTCTGGCTTCGAGCTCACCACCGCTTCAGCCTCCAGAGTGCTGAGATTACAGGCGTGTACCATGATACCTGGTTATGTAATCTCTTTCTCTTTTTTTCTTTTTTTAATGTGGGGAAGGCAGCAAGAAAGAGGATGATGCTTCACAAAATTCAGCCAGTATGGAGATCAAAACGTAGCCAGTCCTCACCCCAAGAAGGCCAAGGGAGGCAGCCTTTTAAGAGCCGTAGAGAGCCCTTTTAAAAACTTTTTATATAAAATATTCTATATACGTTATCTTTAGAAAAAATATCAGCCCAAAGCCTAGTCCTCAGCTGCAAGGTTGGCAAAAATTTAGAGCTGGGGACAAAGCCCCCGCCCCTTCTTCCCATCAAACAGGGACGAACTGAAAGGTTTGGGGAAAGAGGCTGCATGCAGATGATTGCCAGAAGAGGGAGGCTCAGCTGAAGGCAGCACTTGGGAGCTTCCAGAAAAGGGAGCAGAGACCAGCACAGAAGTTTAATGACTTGTCACTTTGTCACTTCAGGGTCTCCTTACATCTTTAGTCTGTTTCTGCCTATGGTGGGGTTACCAGTGCAAGACTAGCCTCACGTGACAACCATTAAACTGGACAAAATACGGATGGTGATGCTTTTGAGGATTTTGACAAGAAGCTTTGTAAACCTGTGACCCTGGAAAGAAGGAGAACACATGGGGAGCTCCGTAGCTGGCCTCCATGTCTTCTTGTCTCTCACAATACAAGAAGCTAAAATCCACAGGGCTTTACTTTGCTGAAGAGTTCAAGATCCAGGTGTCTAGTCTCAGCACTTGGGAGGCTGAAGTGTGAGGATTACTGAGAATTTGAGGCTGGCCTGGTCTACACAGCAGCTTCCAGCACGACCAGGCCTGCATAGCGAGACCCTGTCTTCAAAAACTGAACCCACCCAAACCAAACCAAACCACCACCACCACCAGAAATAATTGAGATATCTTCAAAAATAAACCAATTCCTCTAATGAAGACAACAAATCAAGAATCTTAAAAATAATTTATTCTAAGCATCTAGTGTTACAAAAAAGCTATCATTGACTTTAGAAAATAAAACACTATGGTATGAAATCACACAAAAATATAATTAAAGTCAAGGCCAAGATAGCTCATTTGTTGAGTTTAGCAAAGACTTTACATGGCTATCATAGTTCTTTGAAAATTGTGTGTGTGTGTGTGTGTGTGTGTGTGTGTGTGTGTGTGTATGCACACACATTGCTGGATTGCAAGCTCAGGTCCTTGTATGTGTTAGGCAAGTATTGTACTACTAACTACATCCTAGATTTTTACACAGAATCCTGCTGTCTCCAGTCTGGTCTTGAACTCATGGTCGGAATGATTCTTCTGCCCTCACCTTCTAAGCAAGCAGGACTGTAGGTTTGTGCCACTGTGCAAAATAGAATTTTAGCTAGACCAGATAAGATGTATCAACAGAGAACTGTTAACTATACAACAAACAAATAAACCCCTCCCTCACACTGAAATTCTAGAACTGGTACTTAAATGCCTGCAACAGAAAGTTCTAGAATGTCTTCAGGATATTAGAGATGGTGGAAAACAGTAGAGCAGCCTCAAGAAGAAAATTCACCCCAAATCAGCTCTAAGCTAAATTACCTCAGGGACATGGGCTCAAGATTTTGAAATCACTTCAGAGATTGCTTTCTTCTTGATTGTAGCCAACCTCCAGGACCTAATGCGCATCTCTTCAAAAACAGTTTTGGCAAGACTGCTTTTCTCTACACTTTGATTCTACTTCCCTGTCACTCTTGTTCTGGTGTGACTGGTGCAGCCACCCATCCAGTTTCTTTTAGTCAGTCTTCCTGTGCTGTTGGCTGGACTCATGGCGGTGACCACTTCAAGAATAGGCCACTTTGATGCATTTCTCGGCTCTGTTTTGAACATTTAGTACTTGTAATTTTCCTGGAGGAGGAAGCTAAATTCTGTAGTTGTTTGTGTTCAAGATCCTTGGCAGTTATTTCCTTTTCCCTGTAGTATTGTCTTAATCTTATTTCTATTTATCAAAAGCACTTTGGTGAACTTTAGGCCACTTGTGAACAGAACTCTCTCTCTCTCTGTACATGCATACATGTTTGTGTTTGCAGGTACATGTTTGTGGGGAGCATAGTTGCACATGTATGCACATGCATGTGGAGATCAGAGGTCAACCTCAAATATTCTTCCTCAGGTGGCACCCATCTTGTATTTTGAGCCAGTCTCTTACTGCCTTGGTGCTTACCTGGTAGGCTAGGATGGTTGGCCAGTGAGCTGAGCCCCAAGAAACCATCTACAGACATACACCACTATTTCTTTTTTCTTTCATGGTCTGTGTATGTAGTTGTTACTAAAATCCCTCCTCTGGAGGATAGGAACACCATCCATCCCCACTCACTAAGGTCCTAATGACAGATCAAAGTACTGGTCTACCACAGTTCAGCCATGAGTTTATTGGGCTAATTTAAGAGCATGGGTGAAGGGTTACTGATAGGAGTGTGGGTGATCCTAAAAGAACTCTACTGGAAGGTCTTCATTTGGCATGTATGATGGCTTCCAAAAAGCTGCATACATGGAATCCTCTCCTGCCCTTCACTGAGAACGCTCAACCAGGGTCAGTTGCACATACTGCATGGGGAGGGGGGGCGATGCTTGGGTACTCAGGTGGGTGCCCTTCCTTCTGTGAGGGAGTGACAGCAGTCAGCAAGCCCTGCTGTTATGATGGTTTGCAGTAAAGACAACTGGTCTGGTGAAGAGGAGGGTGGTTCTGCTTGAGACACTGCTGGATAACACAGATTCAGACCTTTGTGCATGCAAGGCAAGCACTTTGCCCACCAGGAGAGTGGGGAGGGCCCTTCTTTTCTGAGGCAGACTGACCCTCCTCCTGTGAAGGCTGCTTTCTCTTCTGTGCTGTCAGTCATGATCACAGATCTCCTTTGGGTACTCAGTCTCTCAGACCCTGAAACAAGGCAAAGACACAGAGAGTCAAAGACCCCGCAGAATGAAAACTAAGGTGATTGCCAGTGGCAATAGCCACCCAGGTTCCAGAGGCTTCCATGACATTGTTTTTGGTCAGCAGTGCAAACTCAGGTGCTTGTGCCCATCAGTGTTAAAAGTAAAACATTCACCAGAATGGTAAGACGAGGTCTCATGTATCTCAGGCTGCCCTTGAGCTCCCTGTGTAGTTGAGGATGACCTTCCCCAGGTGAGCCATGACACCTGGTTTACTGTGCAGTGCTGGGGGAGAAAACAATAGCTTCTTACCCATGAGGTACACACTCGTCCACCTGAGCTGCTCCTAGCCAGATCAGCTCAACATTATAATTTTGGTCAGTGACTGGCTACTTTCTCTCAAGGTGCAATTCTGGGCTCTTCTTGAAGGTCTCATCAATAAGTCAGATCAGACTAGCCCAAGTTGCTTTTGGTGTCACACAAGTCGGACTTCTCCCAGAGGACCTGGGCATAGATTCCGCACTTCCTAGCTCAGGTCTTTCTAATCATTTGGAGTACCTCTCTTCCTGTGTCTCTATTCATTTTTTTTTTTTTTTTTTACTATTTTTAAATGCTATTGCTTCAAAGAGTCTTTTCTAGACCTTAATAATCATTCTCTCTTCTGTCCTTGACACTTCTGTGCTAGATAACACTCGAGTTTTACTGTTCACTAATACTAAATACATATTAACTTCCTCGCCTTCTTGAGCTGTGTGAGAGTGCTGACAAGCGTCCTCTGCATGCAGTAGACACCTGTATCTCTTGCCGTGTGCAGATGCAGAAAGGAGGATGAGTTTGGTGAAAGGCTTTGCCCTTGTTTAGCATTTCATGAGTAGAGACTTAATCCATGACAGCCTTTGAAAAGCGATCGCTGAAGCCACCTGACAAGAACAGCTTCCCTCTCTTCCTCCCCTTAGACCCCCTGCACCACCCCACCCTCACCCCCACTCTCACCCCCCACCCCCACCCTCCACCCTGAAAGCTAATTAGCCCTTCTCACTGCCATCCTATGGCAGGCACGAGGCTGACCCTCTCTCTAAAGGTGACCCTTGACCTTTGCTCTGTTAATCTTTTCCCTCCCATAATCCTTTTCTCATGCTATTGCTTTTTGCATTAAAACAACAGGATCTGTTTCTCTTTTATTACTGTCAAAGTTGCTGGATTCTTTTCATCTTTTCATGACCAAATTAAATAACAAGTTTCCTGTTGAGACTTGACTTTTTAAAAACCTTATCTCTTAACATTTGAGACAGACATTTCCTTACTTTTTAAGTAAAACTACTGTCCTGATCAAAAATTCTCTGTTATCCATCAGGACAGGCTCAATCCTAGTCAAATCTTAGCCATTTAAAACTACAAGGATATAAAGAACTTAAAAAAAATAAACTTTAAACACTGAAAAACCTAAATAACCCCATTAAAAATGGGTTACAGAACTACTAAGTAGAGAGTTCTCAAAAGACAAAATATAAATGGCTGAGAAACACTTTAAAAATGTTCACTATCCTTTGCTGTCAGGGAAATGCAACTGAAACCACTTTGAGATTTCATCATATACCAGTCAGAATAGCCAAGATCAATAATGCAAATGACAGTACAGGCTGACATGCTGTGGGGAAAGGGCAGTGAACACGTACGTTGGTGGGTGTACAGACTTGTACAGACTTGTACACGTATTCATTGAAAGCAGTATGGTGGTTCTTCAGGAAGCTGTGAGTACATCTCTTTCAGGATCCAGCTGTACTTCTCTATGGCATATTTTCAAAGGATGCTTCATCTTTCTATCTTACTATAGACAGTTGCTCTATTCATAACAGCCAGAAATTAGAAACAGCCAAGATGTCCATCTGCTGATAAATGAATAATGAAAATGTGGTACATTTACATGGTGGAATATTACCCAGCTGTTAAGAAGAGTGAAATTATGAAATTTATGGAGGTAGAAATGGATGGAGGTAGAAAAAAAAAAATCATCCTGGATGAATTAACCCAGACTCTCAAAGACAAATACTGTATTTTTCTCTTATATGTGGATGTTAGCTTTCAGGCCTTCAATATGTGTATGACAGTCTGAATTACCACTGAGGTTAGATATCGTGTAAGGACTGGGGATGGGGCGGGAGGGGATGGGGTCAGGCGAGGGTGGTGAGGGTCTACCAAGGAAGGAGAGTAGAATGTATTGTTATGGAGAGACAAAAGGGAACTGAATAGGAAGATATAATAAGGAGCAGGATGGAAGAGAAGGATAAAGGAGGGAATATTGGAGGGGAGCAGCTGATACCAAAGGCCATTTGAAAATCCATATGGAAACTACTACTGTAGAAGCCTCCTAAAATATATAATACATGAAAGAAGTCTTAACTGGAGCCATTAAAGAGTAATGAAGACATTGCCACAACTAGACTTCTTACACCACCAAGTAAAAACTTCCAGTGCCAGGAATTGGTTGCATCTAGTTGAGTCACTGGGCAAGGAGGACCCATGAAAATCACCAAACCTTATAGGATATTGCCAAAGATATTGGGTTGCTTTCCACAAAAGGCAACGTATGTCATTGGACACTGAGAACTGAGCTGGTACCTGACTAGATGCTTCACCCCTAGTGATTAGCATTCATGATGGTGGAAGGTACTCTGCATGTTACCAGAGGAGAAAGGTAATCAATATCTCCCAGCTACAATCCTTGAAACATACAACAGTGACTTGCCACTATTATATACTGGTGCCATAGTGGCATACATGTTATGGGAGTAACCAAGCACTTTCTCGATGGATTTAAGGCCCACTCTATGATATAAAACCCATACCTAACACTGTTAAAATGGCCAAGATCCTGAGAGTAGAAAGGTCATAAGCCTAAGGAAAACCTAATACTACTATTCTGCTAAAGGAGCATAGCAGTAAAATAACTCCTAATGACATACTGTTATACCCATAGATTGGACCATCACTCAGCCTCATCAGAGAAACTGCTTTTTGGTAGTAGATTGGAACTAACCCAAAGACCCACGACAACGTGCAGAAACATTAATGTGTTTTGGAACATTAACAGGATGTGTTCACTTACATAGTGAATGCACTCCAACCCCCCGCCCCCCCCTCCAAAAAAACCCCAAAAAACCTTTGGAGTTGTAAACGAGATGTCTTCATCAAAGCTCCCCAACCCCCAGCCCCAGACAGTTATTTGGAAGTGGAGGTGGACAGGTTGTGAGAGTCAGAGGTCATGCATGACTCCAAGTAAACAATATATTCTAGACACAAGACTGACACATATATGAGCTCACAGAGACCGGCAGCATGCCCAAGGCCTACACAAGTTCAAGGCAGATGGGGTCTCAGCATTGAGAAAGGAGAATGGACATGGACTCCAATCCCTTAGCAAGAAGCTATCTGCAATTGATATCCACTGGCAAAGGAAGAATCAGCTTCTCCAATGGAATTTCACTGGCTATATTAACCATACTTCAGGGTAGACCCCATGCCCTGGAGTGGCTGACCAACACACACACATAGACACAGACACACACACACACACATACACTCCAAACAAAAACAAACAAACAAACAAAAAAAACCCCAGTATTATTACAGAATTTTAATATCATTTTGCTTTGTTTGGGTATTTTTTGTATCACTGGTCTTATGTTTGTTTATTTTTATTTTCTGTGTGTGTGTGTGTGTAGTTTCTTTTTTTTTGTTTTTGTTTTTGAGAAGGAGAAAGACAAACACAAAAGTGGATGGGGTTATCTGGGAGGGATTCAGGAAGAAAAATATCAAATATATTGTATGAACTCGCTTCCCCCCCTCCAAAAGTGGGATGAGGAAATGGTTCGTTGGGTAAAGTACTTAATTCTGCTCATCTAAAGACCTGAGTCAGGTCTCCAGGACCCACATAAAAAGCCAAATGTGGTGGCTTACACCCGCACCCTCACTGTGGGTTCTGACACTACTCTCGCCAGCCTGTTTAAACAAATTGGTGAGCTCCAGATTCAGTGAGAGGCTCTGTCTCAATGGAGGAAGTCACCTTCTAGGTTGGTGAGATCCAGCTGGAATATAGAGACATCCTAGTCCCAGCACTCAGGAGACAGGCATGCAGATCTCTGAGTTCTAGTCAGTTTTGGTCAGACAGTTAGGTTGAGTCAGTGAGTTGAGAGGCAGTGTAGTGGGGTTGAGTTTGTGGCAGTTCAGTTCATAGACTTCAGAGGCAGTTTTTACTGGGAGAGTTTTACAGAGACTGCTTGAAGGCAGCACAAGCTAAACACAGATGAAGACAGAACCAGCCAGAGACTAAGAAGGAGCCAGAAGATTAGAATAGATGGGAAGAGTTAATTTGAGGCCAAGCAGGGCAATTTAGTCAGAAGCTGAGAGAAGCCAGATTGGATCAGTCAGCTTCAAGAAGAGTTTGAGCCAGAACAGCTGAGTTGAACTGACTAGCCAGAGTTCAGAAAGAGCTAGAAAGGATGAGTTTATTCAGCAGTAAGTCTCAGAATGAAACATTTTGGGCCTAGATAAGATATCACTGAGGACTAGGCCTAAGTTAGCAGACAGAGACACGAGGAACTGTAATAAAGGGCTGCAGATCTAGGAAGGTTGAGAACCACTGCTCTGGGACATCCCCATCAACTGGGAACCAATATTCAAACACCTAGACCTATGGGGGTATTTCACATTCAAAATATCACACACACACACACACACACACACACACACACACACACACACACACACACAGGACAGATAATTCACATTTTAACTGATGTGCTCCAAAATTATTTTATGGGGGGAAAATGAAATTTTGATAAAATAACTTTTATTTGCCCCTTTTCCTAATTATTGTCTGTTTCCTAACTATGGCAGCAGTGTGAACCGTACCTCATTCTCCTACTGCTGTGTGTTGCCTGGTGGGCAGACTGTGGTCTTCTCACACTGTAAGCTAACGTACCTACTCCTGTCAGCTATTTGGTACAGCAAGGAGACGAGGATGCAATACATTCTGTTTTTCCAATGCTCATCATAGAGGTCATGTACCTACTAATTACCTCTACTTACATTATAGCTTCTTTTTGACACGTCTCAACCTTAATAGCAGGTTGTATTTTTTTGCCAGAGAAGACAGCCTCTGAAATATGATGCCAGACTGTAAACGGCCTCCCTTACCTTGGTTTTCTTTCTGTCCATCATTATCTTAGAACCTCGCTCAGCATTCTGCACAAGTGAGATGTCTATTACGGAATCAGTGACTCACTAATTTCCCCCCTTTCTCTAGGCGGTAATGGTGATGTTCCCTGAGTTACCTACACGCCCTCTCTTAGCGTCCCACAAGCACACTGGGATGCTTTCTACATGGCTGGCTGGGTTTAGAAGTTTAACCTGCATCCTGGGGATGGTGGTTTTGTCTCACCGAAGTTAATGGGCTTTTATGAGGGCTAAATACATACCTTTGGCTTCATTGGCTCCTTGATCTAGTCTGTTGAGCTATGCCTGGGTGCTATGTAATACCCACAAAAGCCCTAAGTACACACATGCCTTCTCAATCATCCTTGTGCTTTTTCACATGTACTATGGCAAATGAAAGTTAATTGTTCATTGACCCCAGACATTGGAGACTGGGGTGGTAAATAGAATTTTGAATGAATGATGCATGAATGAATGAATTTAATTGGATGAGAATAGGATAACTAAAATGAACACATCCAGTTGAGTCTGTGTAACAGAAAGGCAGACAACTTTATGTGAAATTGTCTTGCCGGGTTCTGAAAAGTGCTGGTTAAGGGCAGTATTCAGGGGTCAGCAGGGCTTTGAAATTCTGAAAAAAACAAAAACAAAAACAAACCAAACCAAAATTGCCCAAATGTCAGAAAGAGGCCCATCACAGCAAGATGTGTCTCTATGGCTCCAGCTTGGCAGCTGTTTATTGTAGCAAACTTGAAAGCAGCTGCAGATTGGTTACTCTGGGTTGGGCCAATCTTGAAGTAGAGCAAGAGAGCGTCTCTGAGGGTCATTTACGAAGTGATGTGCTCTATTTGAAGGGAAGTATCCAGCCCAGCATGCTGATTTACCCCTTTAATCCCAGCACTTGGGAGGCAGAGGCAGGGGGATATCTGTGAGTTTGAGACCAGCCTGGTCTACAAAGTGAGTCTGGGACAGCCAGGGTTATTACACAGAGAAACCATGTCTCAAAAAGCCTAAATAAATAAATAAATAAATAAATAAATGGAAGTGTCCATAGCTGATAGGAATGGTACCCAACGGTGGAATGATGGATGACTTCTCTAGAAACTGTTGCCCATTCACAGAAGAGCCTGGGATGGTTGTGGGGACAGGTCATTACTTACCTCTAAGTCAGACAGTAAGAGCTCATAGAGGACCAGATACCTGGCAAGTGACTGAATAGATTCTTAAAACTCCACTATGGATTCAACAAAAGATTTAATAAACAAACAAACAAACAAACAAACCCAAACTCTACTATGAAGAGTCACAGTGGTATATGCTTTTGATCCCAGCACTTGGGAGGCTGAGGCTGAGGTTGGAGGACACCATGAGTTTGAGGCCAGCTGGACTCGGTAGTGAGTTCCAAGCCTTCCTGAGCCACAGAATAAGAGAGCGCTTGTCTCAGAAACCAAAGAGCACAACCAGGTAAGCTGGATAAGGTGGTGCATATCTATAATCCCAAACCTGGGAAATAGACTCAGAAGAGTAACAACAGTATAAACAGGCTGAAGGCCAACATGGGGTACACAGGGAAATTGTCTCAGAGACAACAACAACAACAACAATAACACACACACACACACACACACAGAAACAAACCAACCTAAAACCACTCTACTCTTAGTCACCCACTTGCTACATGTGTAAGCTGTGTCCATCACATCCCTATGGAATATGAAAACAGACTATTAGCTATTGTTATCCTCAAATGAATTTTTTTTAAGACAAAAGCTTACTATGTAGTCTAGGCTGGCCTTGAACTTGGCGTCTTCTTGCTTCAGTCTCTTAAGTAGTTGATATCACAAGTATGTTTCATTCACTGTGCCTGATCAAAACTGAAAATTTAAATCTGTATTATGGGCCGATTTGTTTATTTATATGTTAGCTTCATACAGGGTAGAATTAGAAATGCAGATCTAGTTGGACTTGGTGGCCCTCGATGGCCATCTCAGCAGTTGGGAGGTAACCACAAGAACATTGGAAGTGTAGGGCCAGCCTGGGCTACTTGGGAGCCCATGTCAAAGTACAAAGATAAAACAACAGCAACAACAGAAGAGAAGCAAAAATAAGGGAGGGAGGGAGGGAGGTTGAATTTTGATAGTGATTGATTTCATTTTTGGATAATAATGGCCAATTCTTCTCTCATGTACTTGAAATACCAACGGTTGATGCATTTGATGCAATTCTTACCCGAATGTGGGCCTTGGAGGGCAGCGAAGCTACCTCCCAAGCACCAATGTCTGCATGTAAGAACCCTGTAGACAAGTCTAAGAGGTTTGTGAAAGGAAATGATGGAGAAATATTCATTAAATCTAGGCCCTGAGGGGAAAGGTCAAGATGGGTTACTCAGAGAGAAATGTATAAAAAGGCTCTTACGATCATTTAATGAAATAAAAACACTGGCAGGGAGTATTTTTAGAATAAAGGGTAAAATTTTGGGGCTTAACATAGTTACATTTAGAAGATGAATATCTTTTTTTTAAAGGAAAAGTTGCACTTAAAATTTGATTATTATTTTTTAAAAACTTATGTTATCCACGTACATGTGAGTATATGCCACATGTGCAGTGCCTGTGGAGGCCAGAAGAGGGCGACAGATTCCCCAGAGCTGGAGTTCCAGGAGGTTGTTGAGTTGCCGCCTCTGGGTGCTGGGAACAAGACTCCTGGTTTCTGGACCAGCAGCAAGTGCTCGGAACAGCTGAGAGGTCTCTCCAGATCTTCCTTGTTTTCCATAGTGACTAGATTAAACAGTTCCGGAACAACTTGGTAGTCACACCACCTCAAATACGATTTCTTTACACTTTTGTCCTAATTGGGAAAGCTGAAGGCGGCCAAAAAATTCCGCATAGCGTTTGAAAGAAAATGCTTCAAATAAAATACATTTAAAAGGAAGATGGAATCAGATGAAGAGTTAATTGATTTTTATAGCATTTGGTGGATTAAGTGCCTCTGAAGAGTCTTAAGAAGAAAGCTTAAACTTCAAAATGGAAGTATTGGAACCTGACCGAAGCGACCTGATGTTTCTAGCCCCGCATCCATCAGTTTCAGGGCTGGGAAGCACAAACACACAGCCTTGTCTGAGAACGGATGTGTTGACATTAGCCTTCCGTTTTTGTGTGGTTCTGACAAGAGCTTTTTTCTTTTGTGACTGCCCCAACTGTTCCTCCGAGGCAGAAGGCAAGCCGCCACTCCGAATTCACAGCAGTGTCCCCAGTCAAGGGACCTTGGAGTCATCCACTTCATGGGCACTTCAATGCTCTTTCAAAAGAACCAGGCAACCCTTGCTTCCATAGTGGGCCTGCCACTCAATAACCACAAAAGAAGGCGCTTTTCTTCTGAGCTATTCTATTTGCTCGACCAGTTTTATTTTTAAATTTACCCAGTGGACTATCCTGTAAAGATGAAGCAGAAGGCTTTCTGCCCCCAAATGAATCTTGCCGTTTAATGAATGCATTTGCAAACTGATAGTCTCCAGGACAGTCAGGCCCAGTGACCCTAGCTATAAATAGACCCTACTATAAATAGTAGGCGGTCTCATCAAGGGGGCAGGGGTCAGACTGCGTGCTTTCTAAATGCAGAGCATTTAAAACTGGCGGATGTTTTGTTTTGAAGTGTTCCTCTCTAACGTCTAATGTAATTATGACTTAATTGAGACTAAAATGCAATTCAGCCAAGAGAGGATGAGATTAGAAGGTTCTGCCCTGGAACAATATTTCTTAGTGAAATACCAAGGCTTTTGTCTTTTTAGTTGTTTCAGAATTCGCTTCTAAGTGGCAGGGAAGTGTACCCCATACACCCGTACTTCTTTGGGGGCACATTTGTTCTGAGGTAGTGAGTGCAAGTGAGTGAGCCTATTGCCTGATTCCAGTTGTTCGGGGCAGCCAGGGGTGGCTTGTTCTGTGACTCTAAGGGTGGTTTATCATTGAGGTGCTTTCAAAAAAGCAATCCTGTGACCTCCCCCCCCCCCTTTTTCTTTTTTTGCCTTGAGATTAAATCTATTAAAATGTGTGGGCAAAATACGTTAGGTAGTAAAGATAAGTGAAGAGAGCTTCCAGCAGCTTCCACCGACCCTGAAATTTGACACATAGTCAGAGGATGACCTTGAACCCCTGATCTTCCTTCCTCCATATCCCCAGAACTGGGATTATAGGTATGTACCACCACTCCCAGTTTATGGAATGGAACCGAGGGCCTCCTGGTGCTGGGCCGGCACTCTAGCCCTGAGCCACAGCCCAGCTCTGGCTTTCCTCACAGCAGCTTTGGTTAAAACAGGAACATGATGAAGGGGTGCTTTACTGGATGAAAATGATCTGGAACTCTCCCTGACTGTGCTGTCCACATCATCAGTTCCCACAGCCACAGCCCAGGCCCAGCCACTGTCTAAATATCATAAAACATCCTGGAAGAAGCTGAGCCAGGTGTGGTTGATGATTTACCGTTTTTTTTCTAAGCAAACGTTGGGCTCACATTGCTCTTTGACCTGGGAACCAAGATTGGCACTTGAGCAATATAGCTATCATTATAACCCATTTCTGGCTCTTGGAATTGAGGAAGCTGCTTTTGCTGTTTCCATTGACTTCAGAGTCTCCTCTCCTTTGTACAGGAAGAAAATATTTCTTTTTTAAGTTTTACTTATTATGTATACAATGTTCTTTCTGCCTGTATGTATGCCTGCATAGCAGAAGAGGGCACCAGATTTCATAGATGGTTGTGAGCCACCGTATGGTTGCTGGGAATTGAACTCGGATCTTTGGAAGAGCAGTGTGTGTGTGTGTGTGTGTGTGTGTGTGTGTGTGTGTGTGTGTCGAGGGGGGCTCTTTACCCCTGAGCCATCTCTCTAGCTCCTGGAGGCAAATCTTTAAAGCCATGGCTTGTATCTGGCTAGATTTTATTTCCATGAAAAATAACATGCGTGCTTGATGAATATCTGGTTGCAACAGAAACAAGATAACTGGAGTCTGACTATCAGCTCTTGAATTGATCATTATTATTATTACAAATTTTAAACTTACTATTTTATTGTATGGGTTTTGTATGCATGAAAATCTGTGCACTATTCATGTGCCCAGTGTCTGTGGAAGCCAGGAGAGGGTACTGGAGCTCCTGAACCTGAGTTAGCAACAGTTGTGAGCCATCATGTGGATGCTGGGAATTGAACCTGGGTCCTCTGGAAGAGCAGCTAGAGCTCTTAACTGCTGAACCACCTCTCCAGTCTCATTTTACTTTTAAGATGTTATTATAATTATTTTAAAATTAGGTGTGTGTGTGTGTGTGTGTGTGTGTGTGTGTGCAATGGAGCACAGGTGCCCTTGGAGTTCAGAAGAGGGTGTCTGCTTGCCTAGATCTGGAGTTGCAGGTGGGAAGTGAGCTTGAGTCCTCTGGAAGAGTTGTATCCCCTCTTAACCGCTGGAGTCCTCTGGAAGAGTTGTATCCCCTCTTAACCGCTGAATACTTTCTACCAGCACACCTCCCCTTAAATTGATTTTTATAAACGTTGCAACAGAGTAACTTCAGACTGATAAACCTGTCCATGCAAACAACAAATGAACAGCTATAAATAGCACTCAACTCATGATAAAAGCAACATGCCCCAGAGCAGTGGCTTCCAGGGCAATTTTCTGAGAGTCAAGCTTCTAAAATGTTTCTAAATGAGAATCAGCTCACTCTGAAAGAGCCTGGCTGAAGTTGCAGAAGAGGTGTTACTGTGCAACTAGTCTCCCCTGGTGGTGAACTCTCCAATGGCCCTGTGCCTTCCCTGCTACAAAAATTAAATCTAGACTGCTTAACACAGTGGGAAGGGGTCCACTTGGTGAATCTGTCCTCTTCACTTGCATGTTGCTTTCCTCACACCTGTTTCTTCATCTAGCCAGATCCTACATTTTCCTGGGTTGGGAATGCAGCTCGGTTGGTAGAGTGTCTGCCCAGCATGCACAAAACCTTAGGCGTGGTGCCACAGGTTTGGTAATTCCAGTGGGGAGGTAAAAGCAGGAGGACCAGGCTTGCAGGATAGCCTCAGCTACATAGAGAGCTGGAGACCAGCTTGGTCTGCATGAGACCCTGTCTCAACCAACCAGCCAACCAACCTATCAAGATCAACAAAGACAAAAGTTTCATTTCTCTGGAAATCAGTCCTCCCTCTTCTTGCAAACACCAGGAACAGTGTCCAGCCATGGTACTGATGATAACAGCTTATAGCAGGCACACTATACTTAGCATCATAAAATGCTTGATTATTCCTTCCAGAATGTTCAGTCAGCTACAGCGTTAAGATCACAACTCCGTGCATGTAGTTTTCTAGTATTTTATCCTGAGACTTTTACTCTTTTAGAAAAAGAATTTTAGTCTTTTGGAAAAGGTATTCTCTGGTTTGAATGTTTGTGTCCCTCCAACAATTCATATTGTGGGTGAAAACTCCTGGGAAGAAGCTGTGTCTGCAGAGACTGATTGGATGATTAGAATTGCAGTGCTATGGAGAAAGTGGAGTATTGCAGGTCCAGAGGTTACTTTCCTCATCTTGGGCTCGTTCTAGCCCTCTGGAACCGATTCCTTGCCCACCTCTGTGTCAGAACTAACATCTTGTGACTAATAGATAAAACTCCTTTAGAATGTATTAGTAGCTTCTACCAAGCCGAAAACCAAGAAAGGCAGCAGATAGCATCTTGGGTTTATAGAAAAGCTTCTTCCATCTTGCTGTACCTGCCTCTCTGATGTACCCACCAGTGTATTTTACACTTGTCTTGATTTATGACATCTACAAAGATGTCGCCAAAAACTGCTTCCACGTAGGAACATGGGATTTGGAATTCCTGGGCAGTAGTTCCTCAAAATGGCTCCTGGAGAGAAAATGTCTATTATTCCCTTTGGGATGAGAGAGCTGTGGTTGCTTGTTTGTTTGTTTGTTTATGTTCACACCTCCTCCATTACAGTCGTGTTCTGAGTTGGGGCCTTCAGGAATGATCAGGCCCTTGGATCAGATGCCCTCAAAAATAGGCAGCAGGGAACTGGTCCTTTTCCTTCCCTTTCCTCCCCATGCATGGCTGCAGGGTTGATTCCTCTGAAGGCACCATCTTGAAGTGCAGAACATATCTTCAGCAGACAGCAGATTTGTTGTGGACTTTCTAGCTTCAGAGCCAGGGGGAAGACACTTTGTTTTTTGTAAATTACTGCATCTAGGATATTTTGTTATAGTAGCAGGAATGGACTAAGATAAACAATTGCTACTGTGAATGCCTCTGACCCACTTCTGCTTAAATATGTAGACCAAAGAAGATTTTCGGAGAGTTTATAGCAAACTAGCAGCCATCTTTACAGCCCTTCAGAGTGCTATGTTAGAATCTGGGTTGCTCTAACCCCTTTCTTTGATAATCTTGCCAGAACTTAATGACAAGTTGACCAGAGTGGGAAAGAGCTGCGAAGTGCTTTTCTCTCCTCCAAGAACGAAGTGTTTCCCTCTGTCTTCTCATTTCTCCTCTTTCGTTGTTCTTGGAACATGCACATCTATTTCCATGGGGTTTTCTTCTTAATTTTAATATTTTTTTCCAATGCTGTGAAGTTCTTTGCAAATCCTTAAAAGAAGCGTGGCTTGCTTTGCCATTGGACGCTCGTGAAGTGAGAGAAGCAAGTTACTGAATAATCATTTTACAGTTTGAGAGGCAAACGAATCCTTACCATTTACTTGGCTTTTAGCTACTTAGCTAGCCTTGGGAAGCACTGAAAAATCAACCAGTCAATCAATCAATCAATCAATCAATCAATCAACCTTTCTTTCCATTCCAGGTTATGGAAAGAGATGGAAGATAAAGAAGAAGCCAGTAGTCACTCTGGTAAAGAGAGAGATGTCAGTGGAGGAGTGTTATTTATATTGTGTCAGCAACAATATACTAGACAAAAAGAGGCTGAGGAGAGTGTTCGTCATGATGGAGACTTCCTCGTGTGTAGGCGGAACAGGAAGCAGAGAGCAGACAGGAAGTGAGGTTGGGCTAGAAAACTTTAGGCCAAGCCCCAAGTGCCCCACTTGCTCCACCTCCTGATGGTTTATCAAAACAATGCACATGAGCCTGGTGGGGCATGGTGGAGGACATGTCATGTTCAAACCGTAGCCGGAAGCAAGGCTTTTGGTTTCATTAGACAATTACCTCATCCCCTTTAGAGAAGAGAGAAAGACAGCTCTCTGTTGAAGTGAGTTTAAGTCAGTGAAGGAAGAAGCAGAATTTAAATTCTGTTAAAGTTGCATGGA
Source organism: Acomys russatus (assembly GCF_903995435.1). NCBI lineage: Eukaryota > Metazoa > Chordata > Mammalia > Rodentia > Muridae > Acomys > Acomys russatus. The sequence continues at coordinate 62,828,955 of NC_067149.1, read as the reverse complement.
AAGCTAGTGGAGTGGGCTGGAGATAAAAGGCACACACTTGTGCTTTTTATTGCCTGTAACGTTGTAAAAAATGACAACAGCATAAAATGCTGTATTTACAGGGCTAGTTCTTGCCACAGCACATTGCCTCATGTTGCTCCCTCCGATCTTTACAGGAAGGTTAAAGCAATCCATATGACATATTTCATTAGTCAAAGTAACTTCACTGGCTGGCCTTTCTAAACTCAGAATAAAAATAAGATTGCTAAAGCCATTTCCCGTCCAAGATGCATAAATCTACAAAAATAAGTTTAGGGAAAAGAAGAGGATTGAGGTGTGCCTTATGTGTTTTTGTCCCCACTCCACCCCCCAAATAATACATTTCCCAGAGTAATGGCTTTACTGGGCTATCGCTCATAGATCATAAAATTCACCCCTTTAGCCAGGCATGGTGGCACACATCATTAATCCCAGCACTTCCCAGCACTCGGGAAAACAGAGGCAGGAGGATCACTGTGAGTTCTAGGCCGGCCTGGCCTACAAAGTGAGTCTAGGACAACTCTGTCTCGAAAAGCAAACAGAAATTCACCCTTTTAAATTATACACTTCATTGGTTCCTACTGTGTTCATTGTACAGTTACCACCAGGACCTGTACTTGAAACACGTTCATCATACCTCAAAAAAAAAAAAAAAGAACCACTCTATCCATCAGCAACCACTCTATGCTCCTCATCTTTACCTTGCTGCTGGCAACCCCTGACCTACTTTCTATCTTGCCTACGCTAGGTAATTCATGCAAGTAGAAGTATAAAACTTGTGGCTTTTGGTGTCTGTTATTTTTTTGTGGCATTGTTTTCATACTTTCGGCAGGCCTCAGTACTCCATTCTTGTAGGCTGAATAATATTCCACCTTATGGATCTATTTATCTGTTGGCGAACATTTGGAGTATTCCTGCATTTTGAACATAAAAAAGAAAAAAAAAATGAATGCTGTGAGTATTCATATGTAAGTCATTTGTTTAAAAAGAAACATTTTAACTTTTCTTGGATATAACCTAGGAGTAGAGTTTCTGGGTCATATGAGAGCTCCATTTAAGAAAACAGTTTTGTTTTATATTTACTTATGTGTGTGTGTTGTGGCACACACAGGTGTGGGCCACAGTGTGCCTGTGGAGGTCAAAGGACAGCCTTTGGGAGTTGGTGCTCTCCTTCATCGTATAGGTTCTAAAGATTGAACTCAGGTCTATCCTTTTGATTTTTTTTTTTTTTTCTACTCTGGTATGTGGTAAGCCACATCTTACCGTGAATTTGATTTGCAGCTCCATAATATGAAATGAGCCTGACATCTTATGTACTTCTTAGTCATATGCACCTTCCTTAATGTCTACTTAAATCCTTTGACTATGTTTTAATGGACTTGTCATTTATCATGAAATTACTCACGTATTTTGATTGTGAGACCCACACTGTGCTATGTACATGGGAACCTGTGTGATATACTCAAGGTCACGGGGTCCTTAGAACATGTCTGATTTAGCACAAGGACTCTGCATTCATGTGAGGGGTTAGTGACTTTATAACAGGGTATTAGGGAGAGGGTGAGCTCACAGTCTCCATCTTCTACCATGTGAGGGCACATTAACCAGGGACCACCTCAAAAGTAGAGCATAAATCCAGCTGTGTTGGTACACATCTGTAATCCCTGTACTGCGAAAGTGGAGGCAGGGTGATCAGTAGCTTCAGGTCAGCCTAGGCCTCATGGAATGTTCAAGGACAGCCTTTAGGCATCAAAGATTTAGGCCCTTGATATCGGACTTTTCAGATCTTGGAACTGTGAGAAGTAGATTTCTATTGTGATCACCCAGCCTAAAGTATTTTGTTATGGCAACAGAGATGAACTAAAGCATCCTTTATCAGATGAGCATCATTAAGCTCTCTTGATAGTATCCTTTGAAACACACAAACCTCCAATTAAAACATTAAAAACCAACAACAAAGCTTTCTATGGTGCTGGTGTTGGGATGAAGGGAGTGGCTGATGGCAGAGAAACTCGCTACTGCTAAGTCACACTCCCAAACCCCAATTTCCCAGACGTTCAATTTGAGGAAACACTCTTTGTCCATCTGTGTTCTTCTTCCTTGTGCTCTTTAACTATGTATCCAGGAGGATCTTGTCTAGGATGAGGCCACAAGGATTTACTTTTATGTTTTATTTTCTGAGTTTGTTTTTGTAGCTCTGACATTTATGACTTTGAACCGTTTTCTTTTTTTCTCAAAGCCGTTGGCGATTTATTACTATTAAGATTTGTGTTATTGCTCTTGTCATTTTTACTGTACTGTTTCGAGTGTTCTTTAAATTGACAATAAGAATGATCTATGCTGATGGTGTATAACATGATATTTAGGAATATGCATACATTGTGCAATGGCTAAGTTAAGTTAATTAACATGTATCACCTCACATATGTATACATTTCTTTTATTATTTTTTTACTTATGGGCATATTTGTAGGTGTATGCATTAATTGTGTGTGTGTGTGTGTGTGTGTGTGTGTGTGTGTGTGTGTGTGTGTGTACCACATTAGTGAAGCTATCTGCAGAGGCCAGATGAGGGAACTAGATTCCTTGGACCTTGAGTTACAAGGTGGTGTGAGTCGCCCATAATGGGTTCGCGGAACTGGAGTAATTTCTCTTAACCACTGAGTAATCTCTCCAGGCCTGAGAAAAGAAGGACCTAACATTTCTTCTGGGTGGAGTGGGCTGATGCCAAGCACGAGGCTGATGTCCTGATCATCTTCTACCTCTGAAGTGGTGGTGATGACATAACAGCACATGTGCCTCCATCACCTCACTGTAGGCAGTGCTGGGGATCAAGCTAGGGGCTTCTGCTATGCTAGGCTACTGCTCTCTCCCCTGTGCCGTACCATGTCAACAGCATTGGTTTACTTTTAAAGGAATGAAGAGTGTGCTATGGTGTGTGTGTGTGTCTGTGTATTATAGATCACTTAGACTAAATTTAGGGTACTGTGTGCTTCAGTGAACACAGGGATGTTTTCTATTTTGATGGAATTCTTTCAGATCTATAACCTGCAGTAGGATTGCTAGAACACATCGTCAGTCTGTCTGATTTTCTTTGAGGGAAGGTCTTGTTATGTATCCTACTCTGCCCAGAACTTGTTCTGTAAATAAGGCAGGCAATAAACTCAGAGATTCTCTGTGTCCTGAGTGCTGAGATGGCACATGCATACCACTGTGCCTACCTCCTGTCAGTGTTATATTCCTAACTCCCCAAGCAGTTTCCCTGAAGCCTGTAGTGGCTGACATTCCCATCAGCCATATACCAGGGCTCCCATTTTTCTACATCTTTGATAGCACATTATCTTCTCAAATATATTTTGATCACTTATGCTTTCTTTGAGAAATGCCGCTTATGTTCTTTACTTATTTTTAACATAATCTTACAATTTCATTGTTTAGGTTCCTTACATATTTAACTATTAATCCTTTATTAGATGGATGGTTTGTAAACTATTATTATTAGTTGTTGAAACTAAATCTTACTGTGCAACAAATACTCTTCTGGAATTCCCTTATGTAGTCCAGACTGATCTTGAACCTATATCTTCTTGGGGTGCTAAGATTGAAGTTATATGACAGCAATTAAAAAATTTATTAATTATTACTGTGTGGGTATATTTTTGTGTAGGTGTGTGCACTACAGTGTTGTGTACAGTTTCCTCTAACTTGAGATATGATATCTTAAGGGAAGCTCCTTAAGACTTGGGACATTCTAAAGAAAGTTTTGTTAAGAAGTAAACAACTCACAAGTCTCAGGAAGTCCCTGAAACTTGCTACAACCACTAAGTTCCTCCCTTCCTTTTGTAAAAGCAGTAAGAGCTACTCAGGAGGAGAGATTCATATACCTGTGGAGCTGCCTGCAAGTGCTGCAGTGAGCTCTAGAATTCTAGCTTTTGTGAGTCATCACTCATGCTTGGGTAGGCTCTTGGTGATACAGATGCTTTTGAGTCATATAGTTAACTCTTTATGTTTATTCCCATTAGTGACCTCAGAAAATTCCTTGGTTCTCTTTGGTAATATAATTACTTGGAACTTTCATTAGTTCCCTGTCTGGGGTGAGTAGATGTGTGTTCTTATCGCCTCAGGTACAGTAGTGTTGTATGGTGCACTGTGTGCAAATGGAGTTAGAAGACAACGTTGCAGAGTTTGTTGTCTCCTTCCACCTTTGAGTTCTGAGAAATGAGCTTAGGTTATCAGGCTTGCACAATAAACACCTTTACCTGCCGATTTAGTTTTTGTATAAGATGTAAGGCACAACTTCAACTCTTTTGCACATAGATATTGTATTAAAGAATAAAAACTTACAATTTAAAGAATAAAAACCAACAATTTCAGATAATTGATAAAATTTTGTTTGTTTGTTTTGGTTTTTTGTCAACTTGATGTAAGCTAGAATTATCTGAAAACAAAACAAAGCAAAAAAACCCTCCACTGAGAAAATGCCCCCATTCAATTGTCTCTAGGCAAGTCTGTAAGGCATTTATTTTCTTGATTGATGCTTGAGGATTCAGCTCCCTGTGGGTAGTGCCACTCCTGGGCTGGTGGTCCTGGACCTTACAGAGAGTAGTCTGAGCAAGCCCTAGAAAGCAAGCTAGAAAGCGTTGCTCCTACATGGCGTCCACTTCGGTTCCTGCCTCCAGGTTCCTGCCTTGAATGCGTGTCCTGACTTCCCTCCACAGCAGATTATAAGCTGTACACTGAAACAAACCGTTTCCTCTCCAAGTTGCTATTAGTCATTGTATTTATTTCAGTAATAGGAAGCACACTGGGACAGTTCAGTTCATATTCACTTTGCTCTGTTTCTCGGTACACTGTGGGACAAGACACCGCAGTTTCAGGCGTGTGTGGCAGGGGCTATTCACATCACTGGGGACAAGATGCCTAGAATATGACATACAGGAAGAAGCCAGAGAAAGATAGAACCCTCCTGTGACATACTTCCTCCACCTGGACAGTTTTCTGCCCTTCACTATCTCCTAATAGAGCCCTTACATTATGAATCCACCAAAGGATTAATCTCTCTCCTTATCAGGCCCTCATGATCCGACTCTGGAGACACACGCGTAGACAAGCCACTCTCAGCTGAAAGCTTCACAAGCTCCTGGCTATCTCTACGTTAAAAAAGGGCTAGTTTTATTTTTAATTACATATATTCATGTGTGTCTGTGTGTGGACACGTGCATGTGAGTGCAGGAGCCCTTGGAGGCCAAGGGAGGGTGTCAGATTCATGGAGCTAGAGCTACAGGTGGTTGTGAGCTGTCTGAAAATGTTAGGAACTGAATTTAGGTCTTATGCACGAACACTATAAATTCCTACTTGATGAGCCACCTCTTTAGCTCCATGAGGATAATTTTTGAAAGATCTTTCTTTCTTTCCTCCTTTCTTTCTTTCTTTCTTTCTTCCTTTCTTTCTTTCTCCAAGACAGGGTTTCTCTGTGTAGCCTTGGCTGTCCTAGACTCGCTTTGTAGACCAGGCTGGCCTCGAACTCACAGCACTCTGTCTGCCTCTGCCTCCTGAGTGCTGGGATTAAAGGCGTGTGCCACCACGCACAGCTTGAAAGATGTTTTCTTTCCTTTTCTTTTTTTTTTTTTTTTGTCTCCTTTTTATTTATTTATTTTTATTAATTTATTCTTGTAACATCTCAATGGTTATCCCATCCCTTGTATCTTTCCATTCTTCCCTCCCTCCCATTTTCCCCTTATTCCCCTCCCCTATGACTGTTCCTGAGGGGGATTACCTCCCCCTGTATATGCTCATAGGGTATCAAGTCTATTCTTGGTTACCTGCTGTCCTTCCTCTGAGTGCCACCAGGTCTCCCCCTCCAGGGGACATGGTCAAATGTGAGGCACCAGAGTACGTGAGAAAGTCATATCACACTCTCCACTCAACTGTGGAGAATATTCTGACCATTAGCTAGATCTGGGTAGGGGTTTAAAGTTTACCACCTGTATTGTCCTTGGCTGATGCCTTAGTTTGAGCAGGACCCCTGGGCCCAAATCTGCCTATCATATTGTTCTACTTGTAGGTTTCTAGGACCCTCTGTATCCTTTTATTTTGCTATTCTCCCATGCGTCTCTCATTTAGAGTCCCAATAGGATGCCCTCCCCTCTGTCCCAGTTTCCTGGTAAGTGAAGGCTTTCGTGGGACATGCCCCTTGGGCTAGTATGCAGATATAAGTGAGTATATACCATTTGAGTCTTTCTGCTTCTGAGTTAACTCACTCATTAGGATCATTTCTAGCTCAATCCATTTATCCACAAATTTTGGGAATTCCTTGTTTTTAATAGCTGAGTAGTATTCCATAGTGTATATGTACCACAGTTTCTTTATCCATTCTTCTACTGATGGACACTTAGGCTGTTTCCATGTTCTGGCTATTATGAATAAGGCTGCTATGAACATGGTTGAGCAAATGTTCTTGTAGTGTGCTGGAGCATCTTCTGGGTATATTCCAAGGAGTGGAATAGCTGGGTCTTGAGGAAGCCCTATTCCCATTTTTCTGAGATAGCACTAGATAGATTTCCAAAGTGGCTGTACTAGTTTGCATTCCCACCAGCAATGAAGGAGTGTTCCTCTCTCCCCATATCCTTGCCAACATGTGGTGTCGCTTGAGTTTTTGATCTTAGCCATTCTGATGGGTGTAAGATGGAATCTCAGAATTATTTTGATTTGCATTTCCCTGATGACTAAGGAGGTTGAGCATTTCTTTAAGTGTTTCTCAGCCATTTGATATTCCTCTGTTGAGAATTCTCTGTTTAGTTCCAAGCCCCATTTCTCAATTGGGTTATTTGGTTTGGTGGTGTTTAATTTCTTGAGTTCTTTATATATTTTGGATATTGGACCTTTGTCAGATGTAGGGTTGGTGAAGATCTTTTCCCAGTCTGTAGGCTGTCGCTTTGTTCTCTTGACAGTGTCTCCTGCCTTACAGAAGCTTCTCAGCCTCACGAGGTCCCATTTATTAATTGATGACATTAAGGCCTGGGCCGTTGGTGTTCTGTTCAGGAAGTTGTCTCCTGTGCCAATATGTTCCAGGCTCTTCCACACTTTTTCTTCTAAGTGACTTAGTGTTTCTGGTTTTATGTTGAGGTCTTTGATCCACTTGGATTTGAGTTTTGTGCAAGGTGACAAATATGGGTCCAGTTGTATTTTTTTACACATAGACCTCCAGTTAGACCAGCACCATTTGTTGAAGATGCTATCCTTTTTCCATTGAATGGATTTGGCTTCTTTGTCAAAAATCAAGTGACCATATGTGTGTGGATTCATATCTGGGTCTTTGATTCGATTCCACTGATCAACCAGCCTATTGCTATGCCAGTATCATGCTGTTTTAATTACTATTGCTTTATAGTACAGTTTGAGATCAGGTATGCAGATTCCTCCGGAGCACCTTTTATTGTACAAGATTGTTTTAGCTATTGTGGGTTTTTTGTTTTTCCATATGAAGTTCAGAATTGAACTTTCAATGTCTTTAAAAAATTGTGTAGGTATTTTGATAGGGACTGCATTGAATCTGTAGATTGCTTTTGGTAGGATGGCCATTTTTACTATGTTAATTCTCCCGATCCATGAGCAAGGAAGATCATTCCATCTTCTCATGTCATCTTCAATCTCTTTCTTCAGAGTTTTGAAATTTTTTTCAAACAAATCTTTCACTTGCTTAGTTAGAGTAACTCCTAAATATTTTATATTGCTTGTGGCTAATGTAAAGGGTGTGGTTTTCCTAATTTCTTCCTCTGCAAGCTTGTCATTTGTGTATAGGAAGGCTACAGACTTTTTTGAGTTAATTTTGTATCCAGCTGTTTATCAGCTGTAGGAGTTCTCTGGTGGAATTTTGAGGGTCACTTATGTGCACTATCATATCATCTGCAAATAGGGATAATTTGACTTCCTCCTTTCCCATTTGGATACCCTTGATCTCCTTTTGTTGTCTTATTGCTCTGGCTAGAACTTCGAGTACTATATTGAAGAGATATGGAGAGAGTGGGCAGCCTTGCCTTGTTCCCGATTTTAGAGGAATTTCCTTTAGTATCTCACCATTTACTTTAATGTTGGCTATTGGTTTGCTGTATATAGCAAAAAAAAAAAAAAAAAAAAAAAAAAAAAAAAAAAAAAAAAAAAAAAAATTTTGAGACAGGGTTTCTCTGTAGCCCTGGCTGTCCTGAACTTGCTTTGTAGAGCAGGCTGGCCTTGAATTCACAATGATTCACCTGCTTCTGCCTCCCAAGTGCTGGGATTAAAGGCATGTACCACCACCAAGCCTGGCTAAAATAGAAAAATTTATATAATAATTAGTAGTTATTTTCATATCCTAATTAGTGAACTGATGTGGTTAAGTACAAAAGTGTTGTGAGGAAAAAGTATTAGCTATAAAGCAAACCTGTCAAAATATTTATTTTTTTCAAAGAAATTAAATTTACTGTTAAAAGCATATAAATCAATTATCTAAAAGTATGCATACCTTGGAAGCAATAAATGCCCACCTAAAAATTTGAAGACAATTTTTCAGACAAGATTTTACTCTGTAGCCCTGGCTGGCCTGAAACTCACTATGTGGACCAGGCTGTCCCCAAACACACAGAGATCCCCTTGCCTTTCCTAGAATTACCAGTGTGTATTACTACATGGGCTTACTAACCCTCATATAGGTTTATCTCCATATGAAAAAAATTTAAAATTCAGTAGGTGATGATTTATATTCAAACACTATTTTGTAGCAGAGAAACTGAAACATTCTCTGTAGGGACTAAATTCCTGTTCGTTTCATTTATTCATTCGCTAGGTATTAAGGATTTAGTAGTTACCAAGCAGTCCGTTCCAAGGCCCGAGGCCCAGTCTCCGTCCCTGGAGTCTTGAATGACTAGCCCCAATATATTGATATACTTTAGGATGGCTTGTTTTGAAATGCTTTACTGCCAGCATGTGTTATGGATTAGAAGGAAAAATCTGAAAGTGAAATGTATGTTTCTTCAAGTGGACAGAGTAATGGCACAGAGACCTTTTGTGTTTATTAAAAGCTTTGGCACTATAGCTGGGCAGATTCTCAGCTATTTTATCTGTACTGGCCTGACCTACATCCTGCCACGTGGCCTGCCACTTGTCCATCTTAGTCTCTAGACCCAGCTCCAGCTCTTCCATGTCCAGCTGGCTGCTGCCAGGCCTGTGTTCCCTTCCTAGAGTGCCCAGTCTCTGCCGGAAGTCCTGCCTCTCGCTCATGGCTCAGCTATCGGCCATTCTGCTCTTTATTTAACCAATCAGAAGGTGAGGGAAGTGTATGTTTATAAAATATGATGCAGCCAAAAAAAATAACAACACCAAAGTCCAGCCTGTATTCAGCTCTCTGTGTACAGAAGTCAGCATTAGAACAACACAAGGACAGTCCTTACCCAGTGCACAAGAACATCCCTCCAACATGAAAGACTGACTCTAATATAGCCCAGAATCCAGTAAGCTTCCACACTTGCTAAACAATTCTGCTCTTACCATATCATAGTCTGTTAATTATAATCTGGCAGCATTTTGATTAATTGCATTCCAGATTTCTGTCCGTCTATCCAAGTAAAATTTTATTGTGAACCTTCCATGACACTGTTTAGGTGGGGCCTGCATAATAGAAACGGAATACACATAATAAAAACTTTATTCTTGTGTTGTTCACATTCTGCTAAGGACTTAAAAAACCAATAACAAAGAAAAGTAAACATGTGAGATATGTAGAATGTTCGGCAGTGACGTCTGTCATAGATTTAAGAAGAGAATCCACAAAGGATTGAGTGAAAGTCAGAATTCACAGGATCCCTCTCAACATGGTGCCTTGGCATTTCAGAATGTGTTAAACTGAAGAGAGGAGAGATGCGGCAGGTTGAGGGAGGAATCTGACTATCACTTCTCTGTAGCCTCTCATGTGAAGGGTATCTGTATACTGGAGGAAATTATTGACCTTAATCCCTACATGCAGAGAAGTCTCAGTGCTGGGCCTTGCTCACGTCCCCTTAGTTTGTGTTGCTTACCTCAAGGATCCTCTAGTGGTGGTTTTTTTTAAAAACAGGATTTAGGAAACTTTTAAAGACTTTCACTTCCTGGGGGGTTCCATCTCCTTACCTCTGGTTCCCTCTTCAATAATTAGGATTACAGGATGTATCTGGAGATGCCGTGGATGGGATTATATAGCAGGATAAAAACCAGGGGTCACGAAGGTTGCACATGAGCTTTAGGGCATGGCTCTCACTGTAGATGGGATTTCTGGTTAGACTTCTAGAAAATTCCAGGTTCCTAGGTGTGAAGGCCTAAAGAATTTGCTAATTGTGCTGGGATTCTTGCTTGCTCTTGTGAGAGGGGCTCCAGGTAGATTCCAGGGTGAAGGATTTTCTTTCTTCTTCCCTCTGTCTTTTTATCCAGCTTTTCTCAAATCTACCATAAAAATAAAGCTGAGGCTGTAGAGATGGCTCAGTGGTTAAGAGCACTTGCTTTTACAAAAGACCCAGGGTTGATTCCTGTACTGGCTCACAGTTGTTTTCCTCCAGTTCCAGGGAATCCCAGGCACACATGTGGTAAACAGCCTTTTATGCAGACAAAACACTCAGACACATAAAATAAAATAAATCTAAAAGAGGAGAATAAGCTATCCCATTTTTAAGGTTGCAGGAAGATCTGAAAATTTCCATTTGGTGTCCTCCAGACTTGGGCTCCCTTGATAATAAGCTGTGCTTTCCTCAGACTTCACCCTGGAGCTGAGCAATGGCATGTTTAATATTCCCTGAAAGAGAGATCAGGGCTCAGGGCTCTCAATTGTCTCTGTGTCTTAGAGGAAAAGCACCTTTGTTTAGGCCAGGCAAGTTCAAGATGTATTTTGTAGAAATCACCCACCAGCCTGAAAACCTTCTCATTTTGAGAATTTGTACATGCAGAGTGAGTCCCGCACAGGCTAAATAAATTTGCATGCTAATCTGTCTTTTGTAGTACAATTTGAGGGTATCTAGGAGGATAGAGGATAAAGGTGTTTTTCTTTTTTCTTCCCCTAGTAGGGAGGGAGTACTTTGTGTTTTCTTGAGAGAATTCTCTCTAAATGTAGATCCCAGAGTCTGAAGATTGTTTGTTTCTGGGCCTGTGAGCCTCAGCCACAGCATCTGCCAATGATTAGGTGAGAAGACAGCTCTGCAGCGGGATGGAAGCAACAACTGAAACCAGAGTCTTTGGGGCTCAAGCGAGCCCCCCCCCCCAAATGTGAGTTTGCATTGTGTGCTTAGGTGGAGAGCGTTGGTAAATGTTTTGATAAAGTGGGTAGAGAAGGCTGTGGCTAGAAGGTAAACTGGTTGGCTTTTTGATCTAGACTTCTGGCCCTCTGATAAGAGGACACTAATGAATAGACAAAGCTACATTAAGAATAACACACGAACCAGGAATGATGGAATGGTGGTGCATGTCTTTCCTCCCAGAACTCAGGAGGCAGAGGCAGCTTGGTTTACATGGCAAATTTCAGGATAGCCAGGACCATACATAGAAACCTTGTCTTGAAAACCCAACCCAACCCAACCCAACCCAAACCAAAAGGATTATTGTGAGGTCTGGGCATTCAGCTCTGTGGTTTAGAGTGCCTCACTTGGAGAGGACCCAAGTTTGGCTTCTAGCACCACACTGGGTGGCTCACAAGCATTGTAACTCTGTGTCCAGGAAATCAAATGTCTTCTGATTTCTGCCATCCACCTTCTGCAAGAGCACAATGCGCACACACACACACACAGACACACACACAGGCACACACACAGATACAAATACACACAACACAGATATACACAGAAATACACACATACAGACACAGACACACAGACACACACACACAGACCCTACACACACAGACATGGACACACACACACACACACACACACACACACACACACATACAGACACATGCACACAAACAGACACATACACACACAGATACATGCATTAAAAAGATAAATAAGTTTAAAAAAAAAAAACCCAAAACCCCAAAATGGTTAACATCTGAAAGAAGCCAGTTGGTAGAGGAAGACAAGAACAAAGCATGCTCATGGGAAGCCTGCTTTGTAGAGCCTGGGGAGACAGATGCTATGCAAATGCCTTACAAAGGGTCAAGAAGGTTGTGTCCACTGTGCTTGGGTTGTGCTTGCCCTCAGCTCCCGGCTTGTTCCTGCTCTCTGGAACAACTTCCTTTTCTTACTAAACTGTCTTCATATATGTTTTAACCCTGAGTCCCTACTCTGATCTTTGCCCCAGGACACAAAAGCCTGGACATTTTAGTGGGTGCCTTGTGACTCAGATTCTTGCCATAACACTTGCCTCCACCTTTCACTCCTATCCCTTTGAGACATCCACTTCAACTACCATCCTCAGAGTGCTGAAATTAAAAAAAAAAAAAAAAAAGACTCTGGCATCTTTGATAAGCAGAGTGCTGTTTTCGAATTCCTGTTGGCTTTGAAGCATTGTTTTGATACCTTGGAGAAGTTATTACTCATCTTTTAATAAAATCGGTGACGGTAGCTTGGATGTCAACTCGACTTTTCTTTTACCTGCCTCTAAAAACAATAGCTGCCAATCGTGAAGTCCCAGAGCCTTCTGAGGGTCAATTTGAATTCAGCTTTGAGGATAAACAGCTTCTTTGTTTGGGGTGGGAGCAGTTGGGGGTGGTGGTGGAAGAAAATCTCTTGACTTAGGCTTTTAGATATGCAAATGAACAGCTTCTGTCAAAAGATCTTTTTTCTCTTATTACAGCAGTGGAAGGACGAAAGGTGGAACCTTAACCAGGAGCAGATGTTTCCCGCGGAGTGCAAAGCTGAGCAGTTAGGAAGCGCCAAAGTCTCCCTTATGTTTTCTTAAGAGAGTCCTTTCCCTCCCTCTAAATGTAGACCCCAGACTCTGGAAATTATAGTTTATTTCTCTGGAGATTGTCTGCAACCCTCAGCCACAGCATCTGCCAGAGATTAGGAGGGAAGTTACCTCTGCAGCAGGAAGGATGCTTAGCAACGGCTTCACCATGCTTTTTAGGACACAAGCTCTGTAGGGCTCCAGCAGCCACACAGAGGAGACTATGTCACCAAGTGCCAGTGCTCCAGTGAGGGGAGAAGCTAAGGTGTGGCTCAGTCTGTAGCGTGCATGCCTAACATGCACAAAGATATGGGCTTGAGTGCCTGTATCACATCAGCCAGGCATGGTACCACATTCCTGTACTGTAGAGGAAGATTGGCTTCAGCTGTCACTATCTTAAAGCCAGCCTGGGGTGCAGGAAACTTTGGGGAGGTTGGGGGTGGGAGGAAAGTAATGGAACACAGTACAAAGAGACTTAATGTTGGTCATATCAAGAAGAGGAACACATAAAGGGGTCCACTAACATATCGCCTCCCCGCCAAAGCCCAATGTGAGCACAGTAGGTCAGAAGCATAGACAAATGCATTTGTGACATTCTTTGATGTCAGCCAATTGCCAACTAGTCCTGTTTTCCTTGATACCTGGCCACTGGTGAATGCAGATTCTTCATTCGAATCTTATTTACTGGTGTTAACTCTCAGATCACACATTACACACCACTCAGTAATTCCGTTTATTTATACGCACTCTGTATGTAGGTTACAGAATGGCTACCAAGGCTTAAAGATGCCCCATGGGCTCAAGCTTAGGCTGAGTTCTCGCCGGCAGCAGAATCAGAGATGAGGAAAATGTTTGGGAATTAGAAGTCAGTTGGAGAGCAGCTGCAGGAACAGAGCTGAGTCACAGTCACAGGGTTGAGCGGGGTGTGTGACCGGCTCTAGACAGACGGATGGCAATTTCAGTAAGCTGTGTCAGCAGTGGGGACAATTTGGAGCGCTCCGCGATGTGGCTTCTTGATGCACACACCGGGTGGCCTGAAGACAGGTGCCTAGGTGCTATGTCACCGGTGCAGGATTAAATGCCCTCCTCTTCACAGGGTGTCATGAGTCTGGGTCGGGAGGGCACTCCCTGACACTGCTGGGTTCCTGCGTCCCAGAACACTGGTGTAGACAAGGAACACATGGGTACCGATGGAGACAGAGATGGTTTACATGGGTACCGATGGAGACAGAGATGGTTTACTAGGAAGAAGAAAAGGATGCCTGAGAATGAAAGTGGGCTCCATGGGGGACAGGTCCAAGGCTCAAACGTCTCAGGACTCTTCTGGGTGAAGGCTCAAACCCTTTTCTGGGTAACTCTCTTGGGCTTTTCCTCACAAATGCTGTTTGTTAGACAGTCCTGTGTGGAGGGGGTTCCTGTTCTCTGCCAACTGGCTTCTTAAATTTTTACCCCGTCTTTAAACACTTTAAAGATTAATTCCTTGAGAATTTCATACCATGTATTTTGATTTTATTCACTCCCCAACTTTCTACTCCCCCACTTAATGTCCTCATTTTGTAAAGTTAAAAAAAAAATATCCATCTACTCTACTTTCTTCTGTTTGCATACTCTGGGCATGGTCATCCACGGAGGTGGGATTGACCTACCAGGAGCCACCTCCTTAAAGAAAATTGAGTCTCCCTCCTCAGAAGTCATCAACTGTTCATAGCTCCATAGTTAGGGGTGAGAGCTGGTGAACCCCTTCTCATTCCATTCTAGAATTTTCTCTGACTTCCTTCTGTGCTGGCCACCACAGCTGCTGTGAGCTCCTGAGTACAGCATCCTGTCATGTCCCACAGGGGCTTCACTCTGGTCCTTCCAGACATCTGGCTTTTACACACTTCCACTTCCTCTTCCACAGTGGTCCCAGAGCCTCATGGAGAGGGATGCGATATAGATGTGGCTGAGCTCTCTCTCTCTCTCTCTCTCTCTCTCTCTCTCTCTCTCTCTCTCTCTCTCTCTCTCTCTCTCTCCTTGCCCTACATTCTTTATGCACAGTTGATACCATTCCTTGTGTGTATGCTGAATAAGCCCTGGCCTTGATTTTTCTGATGTGGTATTAATACTCCCATTTGTTGTTTAAGGTTTACACTTTTGCTTTTAGTAATAAGTTATTTATCAGTCTATGCCTCTTGGGTAGTGTTGGACAGATAGTATATATGTGCCCAATGAGGTGTGGACTCATCCTGTCTCTGCAATTATGTTCAAAATGGAGCCAAAGAGCAAGACATAGCCTAGGAGCCACTGTTTTATACAGTGTGAAGTAGCTCAGAGCCATGTGCCATCTGACCCCAGCACTGTCTTTAGGGTACTGACATGGGATTCAGGTTTAAGTAGAAGAGGTGTGCATAGTTAAGCAGTCCTGGTCAAGGGGTGGTCCCACCCATCACTGGCCCCTCCTTGTCTACAAGATCATCTGATGAGTTGCTACAGATTTTAATCTGTTCATATCTGGCATTCCCTTAGGAGATGAATCTGTTCTCAGCAGATGATCCCTTCTGGCCCAGGAAGCAACCAAACCTCAAGGAAAATTGTTCTCATTTTGGGAAGGTGTTTTTTTTTTTTTTTTCTGACAATAATCTGAAGTGATTACAAGTATGGGACAATGGCAGACATAGAATGAAAACAGAGATTCCAGGGTCACATCCTATTGTTTGGTTACCTTGGATGATCAAGGGAGGAGTCAGTGCTTTTTAAAAATGTTTTAATTATTTTACTTGATTTTTTTTTTCAAAAGCAGCTTCCTTTTTACTGTTTCAGGAGCTGAAGAGATAGGTCAGTGGTTAAGAGCACTTCCCTCTCTTGCATAGGACCCCATTTCTGTTCTTAATTCAGGTGATGCTGAGCTGTGATGCTCCAGTTTCAGGAGAATCTGGTATCCCCAGCCTCCTCAGTATGCCTACACTTCTCCCCCAGTAATTAAAAACAATGCAAATAAACATCTATTTCAAAGGGACAAATTAAATTGGAAGATGGAAATGCAAAGGTAACGTGAGATTATTTTTCTGGAGTGTTCTGCAGAAGCATCACATAGATTTTTACCACAGGAAGATGTGTTGTTACAGAAAGTCGGTGGATGACAGCTATAAGCTAGAACAAGATTTGCCTGCAATCGGTTGAACTGGTATGGATCTTATAACTATAGTTCAAGAAACCAGTATGGGTCAGAGAAACAGAAATTCTTAGAGGCAGATTTTTAAGTTCCTATTATCTCTGTGTCAGGCAACAGTTTTTACCAGGGTACTGATAGACTTCCCTATCCTTCTCCATGGTAACAGGATTGGGTAAGCTGTGGTATCCTGGAGAAGTTGCAGGGACCAGGCAAGAAGCCTAGATTTGAATCTGTGCCTTTAGAGTTAACCCAAAACTCCCGAGACTGAGGAATCTCAGAAACCAAAAGGCTATGTCTTAGTTACTGTTCCTCTGCAAAGAGACACAGCAACCAAGGCAACTTATGAAAGAAAGCATTGAACTGCGGGCCTTGCTTACAGTTCCAGAGAGTGAGTCCATGATCATCATGGTGAAGGAACTTGGCCTCGGGCAGGCATGGAGCAGGAGCTGAGAGTTTACATCTGATCCATGCGTGATTCTGTGGGCTTTGGAAACCTCAAAGCCCACCCCCAGGGACATACCTCCTCTAACAAGGCCACACCTCCTCATCCTTCCAAAACAGTTCTACAAACATGGGGGTCAAGCATTCAAACATGTGGGCCTTTGAGGGCTATTTTCATTCAAACCACCATAGGGTCTGTTATTTACTTGTTGCTCTGATAAAATATCTGATAGAAGATACACAGGGACGGAAAGGGTTATTTTGGTCTTTAGTTTCAGGTGCAACTTGTCCTGTTGGGGAAGGTGAGACAGCAGAAGTGTGAAGTGACTATGAACATTGTGTTCATAGTCAGGAAGCAGAGAGATATGAACTCAGGTGCTCTGTCTACTTCCTCCTCTTTACTCAGTTCCTAGGATGGTACCACTAGCATTTAAGGTGGGTCTTCCCACCACAATTAACTCAGTCCAGAAATACTTTCAGGGACATGCTCAGAGGTTTGTCTCCTAGGCAATTCCACATCCTGCTAAGTGGCAATCAGTGTTAACCGTTATACAAAGTGTTTTAAAATTGTTAAATATTTTTCATCTTTTACATATATATTTATATGATTACACACATATACAATAAACTACCTATAACAAAAAGAACCATGACACAATCAGGACTTATATAAATGTTAAATTCTTAGTGTTGTAGCTATTTGTATTTGGCAGCCTTGAAGAAGACATTTTTCCTATCTTGGTGTGTCTAAAATTTTGAATGTAAATCAATACCTGTCATATCTCATCATTATCAACTTAAAGCATTTATCTAGACCTAAAAACATCTTAACCCCTAAACAACTAAGCTTAATTGTAAAACTAACTATTTGGTCTTCAACCTCATCAGAGACTTGAGAAGGAATAAAATTAATTACCTGAGTATGCCTGGACTGCAGGTTAGTAGCTTTCCAAATGAGAAGATGACAGAGACAGTTTGCTACCTGAATAATCACCCAAACCTCTCTATAATGTTGGAGCATTCTCTTCAGCCTTCTGGCTCAATATATTTGACAGACATATTTGTGAGGCAGTAACTATTGAGGACTTGCTTACCCTGTTTTGTCAGAGTTTGGCTGTCAACTCTGCCTGCATCCAAGCTTGCCCTTTTTTTTTAGGCAGAATTCTGTCTGTGGTGGAAATGAGGACATTTTGATGAGTGGCTTGTTTGCCACATGTGAAGCCATCTCCACAAGGAGGTTCTTTGATGCTCATCATCCTCTTTGAGGTAGGCTGGGTGTTGCCAGGAGTTAATGAATCTTTAAAATAGTAAAAACATTTTAAAATGCCATATTCTATATGTCTCTGAGGATTTTGAAGACTGTATCTATTTTACCTTATCTTCCTATAGAATCATGTCTATCTGTTGCACCTAAGATGTATATTCTTGTGATAAAAATAGACTAGTAATTGATATGAGCATGATTTGATCAGCTAACAATTAACTTGTATAACTTATTTATCCTACAGCCTGTAGTATCATTTTCAAAATATTGGAAATAAACCTTGTATTCCATTATACAAAGTTTATGGAATGGATGTCGGCCAGAAAATGACCAAGTCTTTGAGTGAGTTCCTATAATTACAGTAATGACATTAGATAGAAAAAGGAATAAGACGAAGAGCCAAGAATAATTTTCTAATGAAAATTTGGGAAGGGAAAAGCTCAAATAGTTGCATCGCTCTTATAAAGACTGAAATAGGGCTTGGGGTTTGATGATGCAAGACAAGGACAGACAACAGGAAGTGCCTGTTGTTTCTGGGTTAGCCGGGCTGAATAGCCTTGCTTATGTGAAAGCCGAGCATGGGTGCCTGGTGGCCAACTGTGAAGGCATTTAAGTCAAGGTGTCAAGCTACAGCAGGGAATGTGAACCAGTCTTTTGTTGGTCTGGTCTAAAGCTGTTGCCTGGTCCAATTCCTCACCTCTTATAGCCTCTATCCTCTAACCCTTCTCTTTAGATTTAGGACACCTCAGTAAGTTTCCACTCTCTCAGTACCTCATGATGTGCATTAAGTTTCAGCACAGGAAGCCTTGGGGGGACACTCAAGGTCACATTGAAAGCACAGCCTCTGCCTTCTTAAGTTCTAGGCTTGGAGCACACAAGTTAAACAGGCAAAATATAGCCCAGCAAGATGAAAAATAGATTTTTATTCCCATATGCATGTAGATCTTGGTAGAAAAATGTGACTGAGGAAACAGTAAGAATGCGTGGTTAATAGCCATGGTAGTGGGTACAGTAGTGCCTGCTGTGCAGATGATTTCTTTGGAGACACCTTGGAAAAGGGCATTTATGGGGGAAAAAAAAATGACCTTTTAGAAAGAATGAAGGTATATTGTGACAGGTTTTGTGACAATGCCTGTTTGGGTGGTGTTCTAGTTTCATTTCTGTTGTGGTGACAAACAACTTGATCACAAACAACTTTGGGGAAGAAAGCCTTATTTAGCTACAATTCCAGTATAATCGCCATCATTGAGTGACGTTAAAGAAGAAACTCAAGGCAGGAACTTGAAGGCAGACCTACTTGTAATTCCACCCGGCATGAACGAGGAGCTCACCTTCACAGCTAAAGAAATTCTACAGGAAGCGTGGACAATGATGCTTGCTAGCTGGTTGTCAGGCCAGCTTGTGCTCAGCTAACTTTTGTATACAATTCAGAACCAATCGCTCAGGGAAGTCAGGGTCTCCCCCATTAACTACCAACCAAGGCAGTCTGCCTCAGACATGCTCACAGACCTGTCTCATCTAGGTAACTCCTCAATTTAGATATCTTCCCAGGTGATTCTGGGTTTCATCAAATGGAAAGGTCAAAGCTAAGCAGGACAGGTGTGGTGCCAATTCCTTGTTCTTGAAGACAGATTTGAATTGCTCCTAGGAAGAGAAAGAAGTTATGGCAATGGATTTCTTTTCAAGGATTCACTTCAGGTGGATAAGGATGTCAGTGCAAAACATAGCTGTCACCTCCACGAGACAAGGAGTTTTATTTTTTGAGGTACATATGGATGACTACACATCTAGGTTAGCCTAAATACCAAGATCCGATGTGATAATCATTTCCTAAGTTTTTGAGTTACAAATCAAAGAAAGTCATGGATCAGGACCTCTTTCAAATACATTGGAGAAGCATCATGTCACTGTAAAGTAAGGGAATGAGCTATAGAGGCTCAGCTGCTGCTGGATGGCATTCTTAGCCTTTGGGTTGGTAGAATCAAGGGTCTGTTGAGTTAACTTGCACCTAAAGAGTTAATGTGAAAGAAACATGCTGTTAGGTCCAACATGGAGATAGGCAATGGATGCCTGTTAAGGGGGTTAAAGGTGGCAGTAGATGATTGGCTCTGTGCCTGGGACATTCCAAGTCTCTACAATGATGAAGTTCTCATCATAAGTGGAGCTCCCCAACCCCAGAGACTTTATTGTATAAGAATCAGCTCAAGACTAATTTTTACAATACACTTTCAGGTTGGTCTGTTCTGTTATTACTAGGGGCCTGAGCTGGAGAGGCCTGGCTCCTGGGATCCACAGACCATGTTTAGGCACTCAATTCTGAACAGCAGAGAAATGTATGGGTGTGAAACGAGAGAGGAACTTATTTCAGTGAGACCCAAACTAGAAGGCAAGGTCAATGGACTTTATAAGAACAGCCTTCAAGGGTTGGGAATGTAGTTCACTTGCCTAGAATCTAGCAGTGAGGGGACAGAGGTAGTGGTAGAATACTTGCCTAGTGTGTAGAGGGGAGAGTCTGGGATTAATCACTAGCACCCCTATAGCAAACAGACAAACTTTTCTTCAGGGTGATTTCCCAGGATTACATATGGAAGAGCCAGAGCCACGTTGAGAGATACATGCTGCTAGCCTCCCTGATCTGGCTGTGGTCTGGGTGATTGCTATCTCAGGTCTGGCTTGTCACATTTTGCTGAGCTCTGGGTGTTGTTATCGCTCAGGGACAACATGGTCCATGTCCAAGTGTATTTTGTTCTCAAGGCCCCCTGCTCCTGGAATTTGAGATGGGTAGAGAGAAGAGCTGATTCCGAGACAAAGACCAGGTCAGAGAGACAAATGGAATTACCGTAATATCTGTGCCCTCTCTTAGAGTAAAGCTCAAACCGTTGATACTGTCTAACTCGTTCATCAGTTATCTTCATGTCTCTGTTCCCAGCATCAACCCGAGTGCCAAAGAGATGGCGTGGTCAGTGAAGTGCTTGCCATGCAAGCATGAGGAACTTGAGTATAGGTCCCTAGCATTCAAACACAAAGCTGGGCATGACACAGTGTCTTTATAATCCCAGCACTGGGAGATGGAGACAGGAGGGCATCAGGGACTTGCTAGCTAGCCTCAGGTTAAATCTGTGCGGCCCAGGTCCAGTGAGAATCTGGTCTCAACAATTAAAGTGGAGAGTGACAGGAGAAGACAACTAATGTCAACCTCTGGCTTCCACATGCACTTACACACTCATGTCCACAAAGCTACTTGTATACATTTGCACATATACATATATATATACACATATACATACACACACACACACACACACACACACACACACACACACACACACACATATATATATATATATATATATATATATATATATATACACACACATGTTGGTTTGTATACTGGAGACAGGAATCTTTTGTGGTTAGAAAAGAAATTATTAGTCTCACTAGAGGACAAGTGTGCCCAAGAGAAACTTCTCAGGAAGAAATTGGCACCTCAAGTTGACCAAGATGTGGTGAGCATTCAATTTCTGAATGTGAGACTGATACTAGTATTGTTTAGTTGAGGTCAGACCCCTTTGGCCTAAGTTCTTTCTCCCATCAAAAAAAAAAAAATTATATGATACATGGCCACAGAAGTTTAGCAAGCAAAAGCTTTATTTGGAAGAAGAAGTATTTGAGAAAGCAATAACATACAAAACAGGGGAGCAACACTGGAGACCTGGCCAATGAAGACAGTAATGGCGGCAGTTGGGGTGGTGCTTTTGATGTGAGGAGAGGTTTAGTGGGGACCATCAAACTAGCTCCTTCTTTTATCATTATGAGGTTATACAACAAATTATGTAATGGCACCTCAGGCACATTTGTACTAATGACTCCATGCTCCAGGATGTGCTCACAGAGGCATACTTTCCTTTAATTTTCTTAGATTTACCCTTGCCAATTGAGTGCTACCAGTAGCTGGTCCTATGTGGGTCACCTGGTGGGAGTTTTAGAGAGGTCTACAAGCTTAGGGGCTTTGCTGTTGGCAGAATTAAAGACCTGGGGGAAGGGGGGAAGTGCCAGAAGGCTGAGGTCATAGCCTTTCTGATTAGATGAGAGTTGGCCATTTTCCCTGCTCTCCTTCTTTCTCTCTACAAACCCTGACTTACTATTAAAAGACAAGACCTCCCCTCTCTCTTTGGATGTCTTAGGTTTACAAGATCTTATGACATATTTATTTAATGCACATTAGCTAAAAGTCTAACATGGTTGGGTAGATTTTTCTGTGTTTGTAGTATGGCAATCAGGAACATAGTCATAACTGGCCAATCCATGGGACATAGGCTTTGATGTAAGGGAACAGGCAACAAATTATTAAGTTATTAAGTTTGTTAGAAGATTAGAAGAAAAGCCAGAGCCACTGAGATGGTCTAGCAGGACTGAGTTCTATCCCAGGGCTCCACATGATGGAAAAAGAGAACTGAGTCCCTCAAGCTGTATTCTGGCCCCTACAAGTGTGCAGTAGCACCCTGTGCCAACTTGCAAAATAAATAAATGTCAACAGCCCCCCGAAGCTGGATATGAGAGCACACACCTGTAATGTCAGTCTCAGGAGGCAGATGCAGGAGGATCATGAGTTCAAAGACATCCTTAGTTAAATAGTGAGGTTATGGCCAGCCTGTCCTATGTGTGACCCTGTCTCAAAAGTATGAAAAAAAAAAAAAGTCTTTAGAACAAAACAAACAACTGGATCAAGGAAAATTAAGTTTCCAAAGAGCCAGTTGTCCCTGGCAAGTGTTCCAGAACACACTTCAACCAAGGGATTGTCTTCAGAGGAAACATGAAATGATCGGCTTGATAATCTACTGAACTGTTTTTAATTTTCATTAATTTGGAGGGGCAGGGGAGAAGGGGGGTGGAGAGACAGTTCAGAAGAGCACTGGCTGGTCTTTCAAAGGATGTGGGTCCAAGACCCAACACCCATATTGCACCTCATAACTGTAACTCGGATACCCTCTTTTTGGCCTCTATGGTCACTACATGAAAGTGGTTCACAAATATACTACACTCTGATAAAACAGCCACACACTAAAATAAAGTATAAGAAATAAAACAAAATAAAACAAAATGACTTTTCTCTTTGCTGGGGACTGAATCCAGAGCCGGGTGTGTGGTAAGTAAGTGCCCTACCACTAAGCAATAGCCTCAACTCTCCATTACTTCCTAAATAGCAAACAGAGGCAAATGTCTTTTTGACTGTTTTTTAAAGCAACATTTCATAGGAGCTTAAGGTATCATTAAAGCATAACTCAGCCAAAGCAATACGCCAAGTGTTGAACTCCCGTGGCCCAAGTATGTATTATTTTTGTAATTTAATAAAGTGCAGTACAGCTGTAAAGCTTGCAGGAAAAAAATGCTTGCAGAGATAGCACTCCGATTTATCTTCTGGGATAGATGGTTGATGTGCTTTTTTTCAATGAGACAATTTAAACATGATGCATATATTTTTGTCCTTCTGACCCATGCCCATTCGTGTGGGTGCTTGGGTGCCTGGGCATTCAGAGGGCAGAGGTCAACTTGAATGTCGTTCCTTAATTCCTATCCACCTTGTTTTTGGAGGTGTCCTGGAACTCACCCATTAAAGTAGATCTACTGACCGGCAACCCCCAGAGGTCTACCTGTCTCTGCCTTTTCACTGCTAGGATTATAAGCATATACAACCACTCCTGGCATATTTACATGAATTTGAGGGTCTAACTGAGGTCTTTTTATCTGAAAGATAAACATTTTTAACAAGTTAGCCATCTCTGCCCCCAAGCCTTCCCCATCCTCTCCACTGATAAATGTTTCTTTCTTTTGAAATGATCTATACATACTCAGCAAGGACTCAGGTTGGTTGGGGATTTGGCTTTCTTGATTGTTGCTCTTCTCATCATATTAATTAAAGCCTTCAAGTTGGGAGTGGTGGTGCGCGCCTTTAATGAAAGAACTCAGGAAGCAGAGGCAAGTGGACTGCATGCATTGAGGGTCAGTCTACAGAGCAAGTTCCAGGACAGCCAGGCCTACACAGTGAGACCCTGTTTTATAAAGAATGTTGTTGTTGTTGTTGTTGTTATTATTATTATTATTGACAATGACTTATGCCTCCAAGACTACTCTCAAACTGGATAGCCCAGGACTACCTTGAACTTCTGATGTTTCTTTACATTCTGAGGGTTGGTGGTTGGTCTGATATATTTTGATGCTAATTAATAAAAAGCCATCACCTGGGCAGGGCAGATGAGATAGGTGTGGCTAAAGTTCCCAGGCTTGAGAAGAGAGAGTCCTGGGGAGAAGGAAGGAAGAGAGACCCAATGACAGGGTCCCAAGAAGAGAAGGAGGTCGAGCTTTCATGGGTTAGGTGGAAGAAAAGCATGTGACTAGCATGGATGGAAGATTTAGCCCAGATGAAGAACATTAGCAAGTGTTTGGGATTCTGGATGGGAGATAAAATGATAGACATTATTAGAAACAGATGGCATGGGATTGAGGCAGGGATCCCAGACCTGCTGCACCATGGGAGGTAGTTTAGAGGATTGATATCTGCCCTGCCCCAGGTTAACTAAGCCTATTTAAAAATATAACAAGTGTCCATGTCTTGATTGATTGTTAGCCGGGCATACTGATAATACAGATAATTTAAAAACAACATTTGAGTTTTGGGATGACCTAGGTATACTACCTTGCCCTGTGTATTTGGTGGCACAGGTCAAACCTAGGGCTCATGTACGTTAGACAAATACTCAAGTCTACCAATTGAACTGCATTCCTACTTTCAAGCTTTCTTAGTTTATTTTCACTGTTTATTTTTTCAAGTTTAAAAAAAAATTAATTTATTTATTCACTTTACATCCTGATCGTAGCCCCTTCCCTCCTCTTCTCCCGGTCCCACCCTCCATCCCTCTCCCCCGTTCTACCTCTCCTGTTCCTTGGAGAAGGGGAGCCCTCCCCTCAGACCCACTGAAGCTCATCAAGTCCCATCAGGACTGAATGTGCCCTCTTCCCCTGTGGCCTGGCAAGGCAGCCCACCAGGGGAAAGTGATAAAAAAAGCAGGCAACAGAGTCCATGTCAGAGACAGCCCCTGCTCCCTTACTAGTGGACCCACATGAACCCTGAGCTGCCCACATCTGTGTAGGAGGCCTAGGTCCAGTCTCTGCTAGGTCCTTGTTTGATGCTTCAGTCTCTGCAAGCCCCTCCCCCCGCCCAGATTAGTTGGCTCTGTTGGTTTTCCTGTGCAGCTCCTATCATCTCCAGGTCCTTCTATCCTTCCCCCCACTTTTCCATAACGCTCCCTATGTTTTGCCCCATGTTTGGCTGTTAGTCTGAGCATCTGTTTCAATCCACTGCTGGGTTGCCTCCCCTGGGGGGCAACCTTGCTCCTGTGTGAAAGCATAGCAGAGTATCATTCATAGTATCAGGGGTCGGCTCCTTCCCTTGGGTGGGTCTCAGGTTGGGGCAGGCCTTAGTTGGACATTCCCTCAGTGACACTTCTGGGCATATACAGCACAGATGCTCCACCATACAACAAGGACATTTGCTCAACTATGTTGACAGCAGCTTTATTCATAATTGTCTGGATCTGGAAACAACCTAGATGTCCCTCAACTGAAGAATGGATAAAGAAACTGTGGTACATTTACACAATGGACTAGTACTCAGCTATTAAAAACAAGGGACTCTTGAAAAGTGCAGGCAAGTGGATGAAACTAGAAATGTTCATCCTAAATGCGGAAACCCAGATCCAGAAAGACACACATGGTATATACTCACTTATGAGCTGATTTCAGCTATTTAGTGCATGATAAGTATACTACAATTCACAGACCCAAGGAAGATAAGTAATAAGGAGGATCCAAGGCAGGATGCTTAAACCTACTCAGGAGGGGAAGCGGCATAGACAGTGGAGGTGGTTAAAGAGAAGGAACAAGATGGGAGAGGGAACAAAGAGAGAGAAATTAAGGTGGAAAGCAGATCTGGGGAGAGTGGGGGTGGGAGGACAGAGGGCCTGCAGAGAGAAGCCGTGGGCAGAGGCACCTCAGTGACCTAAGAAGGTAGGTAGGCACCTGGGAGGATATGGGGGGTGACTCTAGCTGAGACTCCTTGTAGCAGGGGTCATGGAGACTAAAGAGGACACACTCTTAACTAGACAGGAGTCCTAGTGGAGGGAGGGGAACACCAACCAACACAAAAGAACTTTGACCCAAAATTTACCCTGTTTACAAGATATGCAGGGATAAAGATGCTTATTTTCTTTTTAAGACAGGGTCTCACTACCTTGCCTCATACCCTCGCTTCATTGTCTTTGAATGCCGATTTGCAGCTGTGACTCATCTTGTCTGGCAAAATCTTATTTGATAAAGTACACTTACATTTTTTTAGTGTGTGTGTGTGTGTGTGTGTGTGTGTGTGTGTGTGTGTGTGTGTGTGTGTAGAGGATAGTGTTTGGAAGTTTGCTCTCTCTTTCCACCACACGGGTCCCCAGGATAGAATTGAAGCCCTTAAGCTCGGTGACCAAAACCATAACCTGCTGAGTCAATTTGTTGGTCCCCAAACTGGTTTTGCTTTAAACTCAAACCTCAAAACTTCATGTCTGTGCTTGTGCTGTGTAGTTTGAACATACCATCCGTCACCCTGTCCTTAGAGGCACTGCATAAAAATTACCTGCTTGATTATAAGACATTGTACTCACCAGCTGTGACTTAAAAGGTGTTTAGATGCTAGCTATCAACATGGTTTGAAATGTCTACCTAAGGCAGGAATTGCAAGAACAGCAAAAACAAAAACTAAAAGTCCCCAACATGCTTCTAAATACAATGTTGAGTTGGAACAACTGCCAAGAGTGGCCCAAACATAGTTATTTTACAAAGAGAAAGACTACTTGATGGAAATTTAAAGTAAGGCTAAAAATGAGTAGGCATTTGCCTTTATTTGTAAGTATCCTACTTAAGTTGGAAATAGTGTTGATTATGCATTTAGTTTATGGTGAGCTCTGTCAAGACAAAGGATTCTGCTTGAGTTTTTACCACTGTGGGTATGAAATCTTCTACACATGGCAAATACTTTTTTCTTTTTTAAAAGATTTATTTACTAATTAGGTATACAGTGCTCTGTCTGCACAAATGCCTACAAGTCAGAAGAGGGCATCAGATCACATTATAGATGGTTGTGAGCTGCCATGTGGTTGCTGGGAATTGAACTCAGGACCTCTGGAAGAACAAACAGTGCTCTTAACGGCTGAGCCATCTCTCCAGCCCTCTTTCTTTTTTTAATTTTTAAAATCTATGTAATAATTTATTCAGATTACATCTCGATTGTTATCCCCTCACTTGTATCTTCCTGTCACCCCTTTCTCCCCCTTTCACTTTATTCCCTCCCCTACTACACATGACATACACTCACCTATAATTGGATACTAGCCCAACATGGATGTCCTCTGAGAGTCTTCACTCAAGGGGGCATTGGGTCAGTTGATGGGACTTGCTCTTGGGACTCCAGGTGAGAGAGGCATGGGAGAATAGGGAGATAGAAGGAACCAGAGGGTTCAAGAACCCTACAAGCAGACCATCAAGTCTGGCAGATCTGGACCCAGAGGGGCCTGCACAAACTACTGTACTAACCAAGGACAATGCATGCAGTAAACCTAGACCCCCTATTCAGATCTAGCCAATGGACAGCACATTCTCCATAGTTGTGTGGAAAGAGGGGACCGACTCTGACGTGAACTCTGGTGCCCCCTATTTGACCACTTCCCCTTGGTGGGGAGGCTTGGTGGCAAGTGTTTTATTATCAAATATCTCTTCCCTCCTTCCTTCTTTCCTTCCCTTCTCCCTTTTTTCCTCCTTTTCTTCCTCTTTTCTTTATTCACTCTCTTCCGTTTTTTCTTTCTTCCTTTTTACTTTTGATTTTCATATGTATTGATTTTTATTTATCTGTGTGTATGCATGTCTGTATGCAGAACTATGTGAAAGTGCCGGCACCTTGGACACCAGAAGAAGGTGTGAGAATTCCTGGGGCTGGAGTTACAGATGTTATGAGCTATTGACATGGATGCTGGGAACCAATTATGGGTGCTCTGGAGGAGCGGTGAGCACTCATGATGGCTGGACCATCTCTTCAGCCCACTGTCTTTTGATGTTTGCAACAGGGCCGTGCTGTGTATCATAGGCTGGTCTGGAGCTCACAGTGGTCCTCCGGCCAGAATAGCTTTGAACTTTGATCCTCCTGTCTTGGCTTCTGCATGCTGAGATTTTAGGAATACACCATCACCGTTTTTCTAGCAACTTACTGTGTATAGGCATCAAGGTATTTTTCCAGCTAGAATGATTCTTCCATTTTTAAATTGGAAATATGTAGCTTTCATTTCTGCTTGAGTGAGGACTTCTGTGTTATCTTAATATGCTTTTTACCATTCACCAGCAAGTAGCATAGCAACCGAGATAATTATATAAACACTAGATGCAAAAATATTCTATCTAAATCTGTGTAATTATATAATAACACAATATAGTAAGCTGTATTTTCAGACTACCTCCTAGGCATGCCAAAGCTTTCGTACAGATGTATTCTGAGGGGTGCAGGAATGGGAAGGCAAGAATCACCTAAAAGTTGGCAGCAACATTGTTTCTTTCTCTTTTTAAAAATAATTTATTTTATTTTATGTGCATTGGTGTGAGGGTGTCATATCCCTTGAAACTGAAGTTACAGATAGTTGTGAGCTGCCATGTGGGTGCTGGGAATTGAACCTGGGTCCTTTGGAAGAGTACTTAACCACTGAGCCATCTCTCCAGTCCTGGCAGTAATTTTTAATCACTACTTTGGATATTAAAATGCTAAAGTAAGAAAAACAAATCATTTCAGTCCCCTGCTTTCAGCATCACTGCCAAGGCATCAATATGGTGAATATACCTATTTAGGAGCTAACTGCTGCTTCCTGTTATAGTCTCTTGCTTACGTAGTCTAGTTTAGTAGGGTTTATGTTGTGGCACCAAGAAAACTGTGTTTTAACAAGGACTTCTCCAACAAGGTCATTTTCTGATCTATATGTTTAGAAAATATTGCTTTAAAAGATGCCTCGGTAGGGCCTAGGGAGGTGGCTCAGCAGTTGAGAGTACTTGCTCTTACAGAAGACCCGAGTTCAGTTCACAGTACCCACCTCTGGGGGCTCCCAATTGTCTGTAACTTCGATTCTAGGGGATCCAATGGGCTCTTCTGGCTTCTGTGGGCACCTGCACATATGTACATACATACATACATACATACATACACAACACATAAGTTAAAAATTTAAGGTACATCTTTATAAAAAAAATGTCACAAGCCAGGTGTTGTAGTACATGCAAATAATACCACTATCTAGGAGGGCCGGGTAGGAGGATTGAGGTTTCCAGACTAGCATACACTGAAAAACTAAACCTTGCATCCCAAACTAAAACTCAGAGGATCAGCAGTCTGGACTCACAGAATTAGACACACACACACACACACACACACACACACACACACACACACACACACGTAGTTATAATATATATATATATATATGGCAGTTTTATTGAGACAATTTGTGTATCACACAGTGCAGTGGTTCTTAGAATGACAGTAATTATCCAGGCACCATACCATCTTCCAGCATTTTTACCACACAACTAAGGAACTCCACAATCACCTGCAGTTTTCCCTCCATTTCTTTCTACTCCACAGCAACTACTTTCTGCCTTTATATATCCTATGTATATTATTAAAATTTCTTAAATCACGTTTTCTCTTTTGTTTTGCCTAAGTGTGTGTGTGTGTGTGGGGGGTGTGTATGTGCCATAATACACATATGAGGTTCAGGAGACAACCTTCCATGTGGGTACTAGAATCAAACTCAGGTCATTAGGCTTGGCCTTCATCTACTTAAAGGTGTCAACAGTTCTCAGTGCTGGAAATTTTGACTGTTGGCTGGTAAGAGACTTCTGTCAGACTTTCTTTCAGTCAGGGTTTCTTAAAGTAACTTTTATTCTCCTGGCTCAGTTGCTGTCTGGGAGGCTTACTGCCTCCTTTTGCTAACTGAGGCCTAGTCCTGGAAGCTTCTAGCCTCTGAACAATCTAACCTAGGCCTAGAATGTTTTAGCCTACAAGACTTACTCCTTAATAAGCTCACCTGTACTTGTTCTTTCTGCGCTCTGGCCTGGCTGGTTCAATTCAGCTGTTCTGGCTCAAATTCTTCTCCCAGCTGACTTAGTCAATCTGGCTTCTCTCTCTGCCAGGAATTGCTCTGCTTGGCCTCAAACTGACTCAGCAATCTGCTCTAATCTGCCTTCTTCTCATTCTCTGATTCATTCTGTCTTCACCTGAGTTCTCTCTCTGCAACCCATCTCTCTATTACCGTCTTGGTTTAAAAAAAAAAAAAAAAAAAAAAAACCCTGCCTCCTCTCTCTGAAAAACTGCCTCTGAAATAGCTTCCCTTTCCTCTCTCTTCTTGTGAGAGTTGGACATATCCTATTCTGTCAAATCTTTCTGATTCATCATCTTTTCTGCCACTCAGTTAGTCATCACTTTCAAACATAGGTGCTTCCTTCTACAAGCTAACTTTACCTTCCTTTGGGATTTAAAGGCATGTACCACCATGCCTGGAGTGAGGCTTTTCTTTACCTCATACTTGCTCTATACCAGGCTGGCCTTCAACTCAGATCTGTTTGCCTCTGTCTCCTGGATTAAAGGCATGTTTGTATTGCAGCTGGATCACATAGACCTAGGAGACCTTTGGATGTGATCTCTTGCCAGTCTGATCACATAGACCTAGAAGGTCTTTGGATGTGATTTCTTGCTAGAACAGCCATGTTCTGAATTAACATTCTTATACAAGGGTTCTGTAGTGAAGTCTTTCATGATTAAGGAGGAAGAGAAGTCCCGTCACATACCTTCTTCATGATGGAGGCCCCGGAAAGGTGATGGTGTTATTTTAATCCAGGCTGGGGGGCTTAAGAACTGGGGACCATGGTGTCAGCCTTGTGGTTGCAGTCCAAATACCCCAAAATTTGGAGTTTGGGTACCTGAGGACCACTGGGGTCAAGTGCTTCATTCAGCTCCTGAAGAGAAAACAGTCTGGTCCTTCTTTGATAGTAGACGGGATGGTGCTTGCCCATGTTGACAGGGCTGACCTTCAATCTGCCTGTCTGTAATGGTAGATCATGTCAACTTGACTGATGAATCACCCAGGAGGCTCTGGGGTGTCTGTGAGGGCATTTCCAGAGAAGTTTAGTTGAAGTGGGACAACCTACCCCAAATGTGGCTGACACTGTCCTACGGGCTGCGATTCCAGACTGAGTAAAAGGAGAAAGCCTCAGCATTCATTGTGCTCTGCTTCCTGACAGTACACACCATGTGACCAGTGGCCCCATGTTTCTGCTATCCCACCTTTCCTGTCAGGATGGACCCTTCCTTTCTTGCACAGCTTTTGTCATGTAGTTTTGTCACAATTACCATAAAAGTAACTGATAAAGCATTGAAATGCTAATGTCTTACAGAAAAAAACAAAAACCAAAAACCAAAAAACAAACAAACAAACAAACAAAAAAACCCACCCAGATATACCCAGAAATGTTTACAGGTATTTCAACATTCCTTAGCCCAATCAAGTGGGCATAAAATTAGCCACCACAAGGCCCATCTCTTCTAGCTAAGAGAAGATGAAGCCAGAGGAGACAGATGGCAAGAGTTGTTTATAAAAGAGATACCTTGTATCCTTTAAAGGAGACGCCTGCCTGGGTGCAGTGGCCCACATCAGTGACTGCTCCCCAGGGTACCCAATAGCTGAAGATGTGCACTGCTACCAAAGGATTCATCTGCATTGCCTAAGCAACCAGATCGGAAGTGGAGAGGAGACATTCTGTCCTTTCAGGATCATGGTGTTATCCACTGTGACTCGTTACATGGGCACCAAGTGTAGTGCCTTTTCCTTCGCAATGCTTAGAACTTCTTCAGACTGGGTCTGTAGTCTTTCTGTAAAATAGTTCTGCATGAGCCTCTGGACACAGGCCTGCAGACATTGATAACAAGCAGTGCCTTCTTCTTCTTCATATGTATGTCTCGTCTCTTCATGTAAACTAACATGACACGCTTGTGGGGCTAATTACTCATGATATAATGAGTAAACACCTAGAATTTGGGGTTAGGGCAGTGGCCTGGTCTGTGGGACCCACATAAAAGCTGAGCAGCGCAGTACATACTTGTACAGCAGTGATGGGAAGGCCAAAACAGGAGAATCCTGCGCCTTGCTGGGCCGTTTGCTTAGTCCTACTAGTGAGACTCAGGTTCAGCGAGAGACCGTGTCTCAAAAAATATGGTGGAGACTGATTAAAGGAGACACATGACACTGACCTCTGACAACCATACACACATGGACACACGTGCATGCATACCTTTACACATGTGCATACAAACACAAGCATGCAAAGATTAGAAAAGAAACCTTAGAATTTAAGATCTCTGCATTGCAAATGTATTGAGCTCATTTTATTTAGTATTGCCAGATAGAATTCCGGATGCCCAGTCAATTTTGGATTTCAGGTAAACACTGAACAACTTGTATAAGCGTGTTCCAAACATGACATGAAATATACTTAACTGAAAAATTATTTATTTGAAACTAAAATTAAATCAGGAATTCCATATTTTTATTTGCTGTCTGATAGCTCTAGTCTTTGCTAAAATTTGCTTTGTTTTAATGATTATAAAAATATTTAGAAAACTTCTTGTAATCATTCCTGATGAAACTTCTTAGAATCATATATAGTATGCATGTATATATGTGTGTGTGTATTATACGCATATTTTATACAGATATATTTTATATGTGCTGTGGTTGCACTTCTCTAAGGTTTTCTTTGACCATAAAACTTCTGGCCAAAGGGTGTTTAGAAACTTAAGCTCCAAATTTTGAGACTTAGAGCCTTCTCCAAAGCTGAGACTCCTGTCTGGGAAAGCAGCAAGCAGCCAGTGGACAGGGAGGGAGACAGCATTCGGGTTCTGCTGGGCTCCAAGGTCTGGGTCTGAGTGAGAGGAGGAAAGGGACCAGAGATGCTGGGATGTGTGGGCCATCTTCCAACAAAAGTTGCAAGTCAAAGACCTCTGAGGGTGTCACCTGTGTCCTTGGCTGTTCCTTCAGGCAGCTCTGACCTACAAGAATGAGCTCCTCAAAGTTAGAGAACAAAACACAGGAAACCGAATGAGAAGAATATTCCAGAATTCTTGATGTTAAAAATTGTGATCACTTGAGTTTTAATATTCTCTGCTGAAAATTTGAAATGACAGGAAAAAAAAAAAAAAAAAACAAACTTCTCCTTTTGAGACATGAAGCTAGAAATTGTGCCTTGAGAACCTCCGCTTTGGAAATACAGTCTTCATTGATCCAAACTAATGCAAAGATAGTTTTTATTTTTAAATGTATTTGTGCCTGTTTTAAATTTTTCATAAATATTGTAGGAGAATATTAACTTCCATTATTTATGATTCTGTTGAACTTTCTTCTGAAGATTTGCTGACAGTAAAAGTAGAAGAATTTTAAGGATAGTTCATTTTACATCATAAATAACGTAGAAGCCCACTCAGGGTTTTTCAATAACATCCAAAGATTAGATATTGAGAATATTGAGTTACCTTAAAAATGGTTCATAGATTTTATTCTTTTAGATATTAGAAGTAAAAAAAGAAAAGTATCAACTGGGTTTCAGTGGTTATGTTGAATCTTCCTGAATTTCTTATTATTTTGTTAAAATTTTCCTATTTATAAGTGTGTATATATATATATATATATATATATATATATATATATATATATGTGTGTGTGTGTGTGTGTGTGTGTGTGTGTATGTACACACATACATGTACATATACACACATATATGTGTACACACACACACTTCCTCCAACAAGGCCACATATAATGGAACAAGCCCAAACTTCCTAATGGTACCACTCTCTATGGGCCAAGCATTCAAACACATGAGTGTATGGAGTCTTGTCTATTTAAACCACCACCACATTTCACTCCTGGCCCCAGTAGGCTTGTAGCCATACCATAATACAAAAATGCATTTAGTCTATCACAGTCTCAATAATGTTTAAAAGCCCACACAGTTCAAAGTCTCTTCTGAGATTCATGCAATCTCTTAACTGTAAATGCCATATAAAATTAAATAAAAAAGCAGATCACATACTTCCAACATATCATGACACAGGATAGGCATTACCATTCCTAAATGCAGGAAAGGGAGCGCAGTGAGGAAACAGTGGGCCAAAGCAAGGCCAAAAAAAACAGCCAGCAAAACTCCAAACTGTGCATCTCTATTTCTGATTTCAAAATGCTCTTCAGATCTCCAACTCTTTTCAGCTTTGTTGACTATGACACATTTCTCTCTCTTGGACTGGTTCCAGTCCCTGTTATCAGCTTTCCTCAGCAGGGTGTCCCATGGTTCTGGCATCTCTAACCTCTTGGGGTCTCCAAGGCAATCCAGACTTCACTTTCACAGCTTTTGCTCCTGCCGTTATTGGTGGTCATCCCATGGGACAGGGATCTTCAGAATTCTGGGGTCTTTTCCTGTAACTGGGATGCACTTTCATCAATAGCTTCTCATAGGATCTCTTCATTGGGCCAAGCCTCAACTTCTCTGCATGACTCCTTTAGTCCTGGGCCTTCAACTGCCACTGAGGCTGGCACCTTCACCGATGGCCTCTCCTCGTTTCTCAAAGTGCTAAGCCTCAGCTGTTCTTCATGACCCCTCCTTCTATTCTTGATTCTAAAGCCATAGCCATGTGGCTGAGGCTGCTAAGTTCTGCTGCTTTCTGGGCCCTTTTGTTCTATTACATTTTTAACCAGTTTTCTGTCTTCAGGTATTTCTTTTACTGCCTAAGCTTGGCTGTCCTGGAATTTGCTTTTACATTGATCTTGAACTCAGGGATCTTCATGCTTGTCTCTTAAGTGCTGGGATTAAAGGTGTACACCACCACAGCTGGACCTAAGCTTTTATTTAATTCCTTTTTATTATAGATGTTTATAAACATGACCACTATGTCTCAAGATCTTGATTAAAGGCATGTGTCTTCCAGCCTCAAGTTCCAGATCCTTGATGTGCCCTCCATTTCTGGATTGTAGTTCATTCCAGATATAGTCAAGTTGACAACCAAGAACAGCCATCACAATCCATCCCTTGTCAACATGACACACAATCATATCTCCTTATGTCCAAATGAAAACAATAACCAGGTCATGATAATGTCTAACATGATATAATCTCCCCTCTTATAACCACAAATGAATTGTACATTTAGAATAGGTGGCAATGTACCTGGAGAAACATCCTTTCCAAAAAATGGAAGCTTATCTGGGTGGGATTTTGCTCCCAAGGTCACCACTACCTTAATTCTGTTTAATAGCTTTAATATGTTTATCTCCTTGAACACAGGACTCAGCTCCATTCCACTTTCTGATGCCCTTTAATCCTTGAGCCATACATTTTATGTTTTTCCTTTCTCAGCTTGCTATGCTTGATCAAATGCTCTTCCTAAGAGTCAAGCACAGACCAGAGTCTACACTAGGTTGTTTTGAGATTTCCTTTGCCAATGCAATGAATCTAAATCTCTTCACTTTAGCTTCAGGTAGACTCTTCAGACAAGGGCAAGAAAGGCAGCCACATTCTTCACCAAATATCACAAGAATGATCTCTAGTCAACATGCAAAAAATTATTCTCTGAAACCACTCGAGCCAGGCTCCCACAGTTCAAATCACCCTCAGCACTACTGTCTTCCATATTCTTACTAGGATGGCCCATTAAACCCTGCTTAAAGCATTCCACTCCTCTCCTAATCCAATATCTCATAATGCACATTCCTCCAAACAAAAGCATGGTCAGGCCTATCACAGAAATACCCTAGTCCTTGGTACCAACTTCTGTACTGCTGGCAACATCCTTCTCTTCCAAGCTCCTACAAAACATCCCACTGAAGTCTCAACACCCAGTAGCTTTTCTAGCCCAAGTTCCAGATTCCTTAAACCACCACAACTACCAATATACCCAAAAGCACATGAATCTAAGATGCCTTCGTTGTGTAGCCTGTGGGTAGGATATGTAGCCTGACTGGCTTTAAGTGTATGCTCCTCCTGCCCTAGCCTTTTGCATTCTGGGATTCCTTGGTTATATATCTGTACCCTGCAGAGATTCCTGATTTTGTGCATATTCTGCTCAATGGGATCTAATCAAATGGTTATGAATAGGCACTCGGAATGCTGAGTCATGTCTGGAGCCATCTTAAAATACCATGTTCTGATGAACAAAGTCAACGAATGTCAACAAAACAAGAAATGCCACTCTAAACAGAAGCCAAAGCCTTTATACCTCTTGCTTCCCAATAAAATAATTTTATCTTAACTTTTACTTGAGATGATAAAACTTCCATCCTATAACAGTGTAATTAATACTCATTCAATTTTTTGAAATATTTGTTAATTCTATGCAAGAAGTTTTAAAAGAAAAACTATCACCATATATTGAAACTAAGTAGGCTGTGTATGGAAACTAAGTATCCCAGCACTTCGGAGGTGGAGGCAGAATGTTTTAGGCTAGCCTGGGCTTCAGGAAACACATCTCAACACAAAAGAAACAACAACAACAACAAAAATCTGAAACAACAGATACAGAAAATAAATTAGCATTTAGATTTAATCTGAGATGGGTGTTTTAGAGACTTCTCTCTATTATATTTGCAATTTATTCAGATTTTTTTTCCTTTTTGAGAGAACATACTGGGAGTGGGTTTCAAATACCCTGGCAGCTAAGGCAGTTTTGACTTCTCTAATGAACGACACTGTTTCTTTTTATGCTAGGTAGTTGTATCATTTGGCTCCTGTCATATGACGTTGTATGGTGGCTTGTAGGCTGCAGAACTAAGCATGGTGGCTCTGAACCTCAGCACCCAGGGATAGCGAGGGACCAAAGTGTCAGTGGTGATGAAGGGCTTAGGACTCTTCCATCCTTTTCCCCTACACTCTGCGAAGGCAGGTCTCCAGGGTTCTTATCGAATATTTAACTCTCTAGGGAAAGCATCTGGAGACACTTCTGCAGTGATTCCAGGAGGAACTTGAAAATCTGAATATCGAAAAAGTGCCCCAGGGAGTTTTAAAACACTTCATAAAGATGAGCCTCATCCAGAGCGATAGAGGACAGAGACAAGATCACAATCTGGGGATCTGGGAAACCTCTGCTCTCGTGATGGGTTGGGTAAGCGGCAGGTCACCACTTAGTAAAGAGCACTGGCCTCTGGACCACAAGGCAGTTGCCCATAATACATACCTCAAGAGGCACATCTTTCTTCCTTGACAATGAGTTTTGCATGATTGTTTCTGGCCTGGACCCACTGTCTGACAACTGCTCTAAGCTTGGTGAACTGGCTTCCGACAAGGGATGTAGCGTAGCTTCTCTATTGTTTAATCCATAAGTGGAATTGGCGACTGCCATCAAGACTCCTGTGGTGTGCAGATGCTCCACTCAACCCACAGTAGCTATTACATGCTTTAATCCTTTAATCTCCAGATTTCTTGGTGTCTAGAATATTTTCCCTTTCTTTTCTTTCTTTCTTTTTTCCTTAGGGAGGCAAGAAAAAGAATGGTTTAGATGTTGCAAACTTTTCAGCTTTTTTCTCTGAGCATTGAATTGTACAA
Source organism: Acomys russatus (assembly GCF_903995435.1). Taxonomy (NCBI): domain Eukaryota; kingdom Metazoa; phylum Chordata; class Mammalia; order Rodentia; family Muridae; genus Acomys; species Acomys russatus. The sequence goes on along the minus strand of NC_067149.1, from coordinate 62,791,486 downwards.
GCTAAAGCCCACACTAGGATAAAAATAGCTGAGACCTTTGATAAGCAGACCTGTGAAGATTTATTATCATTATTGTTAAATATTTGAACTGAAAAACTCTTACTCTTTGAAGAGTTTGTGTCCTTGGTGATTCAAATGAGGTGCTGTTTCGAACTGGTTTCTAAGCAGGGTGGGTTGTGTAAGTGTTTCCAGTTCCTATGCACTTACATTTCTCATAGCTTTAAGTACAGAGTGGGGTAGATTTTGTAGTTAATTCCAAATGGAACCAAGTGGTTATTCCAGATGACTGAAGAAGAGCCTTGAGTCCATAGAGAAAACTTGCAAGCAGTGGCTTCACTTAGTAGTGGTCTTCACTGCATGGAGCAGTTCACGGCTCCAGAAGCAAGTGACAACCAGTGGAGACATATTCTGTCCTGTGTAGAGTAAGGACCAATTTCATGTGGCACAGGAGCTCATTAAATATCAGAAGGAGTTGTTTTGAAACTACCCCTTAACCAGGTACCTATATATAGCAAATTATGGCAAAGAGCAAGCAAGTTTTGACTAACGACAGCATGAAATATTATTTGGTTCCATGGGTACTGTGACTGTATCCAACCATCTAATTGCTGTTTCCCAGGTTTCTGGAGCATAATTGGTGCCCAGTAAATAATTTTGTATAAATCAGGAAGCAAATAAATAAACATTTCTGTCATGCCAAAGGGCTATATGTAAAGCCTGCTTTTCAGATGGCAAGGAGTCTTGTCACCCCTGTGCCCTTCTTTCATTTACTTGTTAATGAGAAAAACATACCACCTAATATTCACTGAAATATGTCATGTCATATTTGAATTAATTTATGTAACCAGAGGAAGGAAAGTCTTCCTTCTATAATATGAGGACAGGTTCCTTGGATAAATGGACCATTGAATGCATTTCTATTTTGTTGTGCATGAGTATTTTGTCTGTGTGTCAGTCTGTACACCATGTTTGTCTGTGATGGCCATGGAGGCCAGGAGAGGGCATTGAACCCTGTGGAACTGGAGTTACAGATAGTTGTGAGCTACCATGAGTGCTGGGAATTGAACCCAGTCCTCTGGAAGATGAGCCTGTGCTTTTAACTGCTAAGCCATATCTCTAGTCTTTTGAGCACTTTTGGACCCTGGCTAATGGTCGAATAGTGTAAGGAGAGTGGGTGTCATTTGTTAGCACTTAAATGGCAACTACACACTGACATGCATTTGTTCATTAGGAGGATTTAACCATCCCATCCACAGTGTTTAAGCACTTCACAACATCATGTTGGCACAATCAAAATATATGATGGTATTAGACAAAAAAAAAAAAAAAAAAAAAAAAAAAAAAAAGCCTATGAGGTGGTGAGGTGGCTCAGCTGGTGCGTTGGCTTGCCACCAGGCCTCACTGCCTGAGTTCTGTCTCTGGAACCTACATGGTGGAAGGAGAGAACTGAGTCTTGCAAATTATTCTTTGTCTTCCAAACACATACACAAACACATATACAAACACATACACAAACACACACACATACACAAACACACACACAAACACAAATATACACAGACACATACACAAACACACACACACAAACACATACACAAACATATACATAAACACATACACAAACACAAATATATATAGACACAAATACATACACAAATACAAATGTATACACAAACACATACACAAACACACACACAAACACAAACACATATACAAACACAAATATACACAGACACAAATACATACACAACACAAACACACACACATACACAAACACAAATATACACAGACACAAATATACACAGACACAAATACATACACAACACAAACACACACACATACACAAACACAAATATACACAGACACAAATAAACACAGATACAAATACATACACAAACACAAACACACACACATACACACATACAAACACACATACAAACACACAAACACATACACATACACAAACACAAACACCAGGTAGACAAATGTAACGAAGAATTCTCAAAAAGCTTATACTGTGAAAGAAAAAAGATGAATCTACAGAATCTCTTTTTAGTTGGGCTTAGCCACCAGAGCAGTGAGAAGCACCGTCCTATAGACTGAGAATGAGGATGTCATTTCTGGCTACAGTGGCTTTCCAAGGAGCATAGAGGAACAGTCTTTGTTTTTGTTGCTGTCCTTCACGCCATTGCTAAGGCTTAACTTCCTTTTCAGGTCTACTGCAAATGAAAGTAAAGAAGTGACAGTGTCCTGGCTCTCACTGGTTTGAGGGACTCCTGATAGGATAGGGAATGGAGCTTGAATGATGGCTCAGTGTTAAAAACATGCCCTGCGCTTACAGACGACCTGAGTTCGAGTCCCAGCACCACATAGAAGCTTACTACTTTAACTCTAGTGTCTAGTCTCAGGATCCTCGGGCCCTTCCGGCCTCTGTGGGTACCGGTGTACTCACAGATGTATGTGCAGGAAAAGCACCCATACACATAAAAGTAAATAAACAAAATGGAAAAAAAATCCTAACAGTTGTTTGGAGAAAGCCTCAAATCCCTTAAGTGCTGCAGAAATTGGTGAATCCTCTGTGCTGTCCAGTGGATGCTGCTCCGTGCTAGCAGGAGCTTCCCGGGTTTTGAGGTGCTAGTCTCATCTGGAGCCACCCATGGTGTGCAGCAGATTTATTACAGAGCAAGATGGAAACTTTTCGCATACTTTGTCTGCGGGGACCACATGGATCAAGCCTTTCTACCGTACGACCGCTCTGTATTATGTGAGTGTCACACGGTGCTCAAGAACCCATATGAAATTTCTTGTAATAATTTTTGATAGTTTTCAGGCCCTGTGTTGGGAACCTAAGAACTTTAAGGCATCATACCATTTAATCCCTCCTAAACTCATGCTTATTTTATTGCTAGAGAAATAAGTTACCCAAGGAGGGAACTGTAAACCTGAGGTTTGAACGTTGGGCTTTATTTTGAGGTCCACTTGACAGTATACTTTCCACAGAGCATTTCCCATATTTTGATAAGCTTGAATTTTTTTTGTATCATCATCATTGTCGTCGTCATCGTGGTTGTTGTCGTCGTCGTCATCATCATCATCATCATCATTTTCAAGCTGTCCTCAAATCTCTATGTAGCCAAATATGACCTTGAAATCCTTATCTGCTAGTCTCTATCTTCCACATGCTGGGATTACAGGGATGTGCCAGCACACTCAGTTTTATGTGGTGCTGGGGATGGAACCCAAGGCTTGGTGCATGCCAGACAAGATATTACCAGCTGAGCTACATCTCTGGCTTGGCTTTGCAGCCTCCCATGGCTAAACGTGTCCGAACAAATGCATCCAGCTTCCTTGTTCAGTTTCTGCTTGCCTCTTGCCTCTCTTCTCACAGACTTCCACTTCCTGTTTCCAGCTCTTTAAACCAAATGTGGCTTGAATTACTATCGATGGGAATGAACCTGTCTGCAGGACAGCGCAAACACATTCCTGGTCCTGAGGCCACTGGGCAGTCCCTACACGCCCCCGCCCACAATAATTAATTTAATTACTTTACAGCCTGATCACATATCCCCTCTCTTCCCTTCCCTTCCCAGTGCCACCCTCACAATCCCTTCCCTCACTTCCCCTCCTCTTTTCTGAGACTGGGAGGGCACCCCCCCCATGGGTACCAACCTACCCTGACACATCATGTCACAGCAGGACTAAGCACATCCTTTCTCCCTGAGGCCAGACAAGGCAGCCCAGCTATATGAAAGGGATCCAGAGGCAAGCAACAGAGTCAGAGACACCCCCTACTCTAATTGTTAGGGGATCCACATGATGACCAAGCTGCACATCTGCTACATATGTGTGGGAGCCGGGGTTTAGCCCATTGCCATGTTCTTTCGTTGCTGGTTCAGTCTCTGTGAGCCCCCATGAGCCCAGGTTATTTTACTCCATGGATCTTCTTGTGGTGTCCTTTTCCCCTCTGGCTCCCTCAATGCTTCCTCCCACTCTTCCACAAGACTCCCCAAGTTCTACCAGTTGCTGGATGACGCCTCTTAGAGGACAGGTATTCTAGGCTCCTGTCTGCAATCACAGCAGAGTGTCATTAATACTCAGGGGTTGGCTCTCTCCAATGAGGTGGAACTCATGATGGGCCAGTCATTAGTTGGCTTTTTTTTTAGTCTCTGCTCCATCTTTACTCCTACACATCTCATAGGCAGGAAAAATTGGGGGTTGAAGGTTTTATGTGTGGTTTGGTGTCCCCTTCCCCCCACTGGCTGCAGGAGATGGTGACTTTCATATCCTTAAGCCCTACTGATAGGAGTCTCTGCTAAGTCACCTCCATAGACTCCTGGGAGCTTCTCCTGTTCCCAGAGATGCCCACTCTCCCTGATTTTTCTTCTCTCTCAGTCCTTCTTTTTTTGCATCTGATTCCCTCCCCCACCTCCCCCCAGTTCCTTCCCTCCATCTACTTCAGATGTCTATTTTATTTCCCCTTCTGAGTGAGATTCAAGCATCCTCTCTTGGGACATCCTTGTTACTTAGCATCTTAGGGTCTGTGGATTGTAGTGTGGTTATCCTGTACTATTTGACTAGTATCTACATTTTAAGAGAATACATGCCATCTATGTCTTTCTGGGTTCAGGTTACCCCACTCAGGATGATATTTTCTAGCTCCATCCACTTGCTTACAAATTGCATGATGTCTTTGTTTTTAATAACTGAGTAGTATTCCATTGTGTAAATGTACCCCATTTTATTGATTCTTTGTTTGAGGGACATCTAAGTTGTTTCCAGTTTCTGGCTATTATGAATAAAGCTGCTATGGACATAGTTGAGCAAGTGTCTTTGGGGTATGGTGGAGCATCTTTTGGGCATATGCCCACTGGGCAGTTTTTAGGGATATAGGTATGCTGTGCCGACTCACACTTCCTCCACGTACAAACTGGGTGCACATTCCCACAGGGGGAGGGGGAGCAGCTACTGCCAAGGAGAGAAAGGAAACGTATTTTCTATCAGTTTTATCCTCTTATACGAGTGCATCCCCTTACACGTAGGAGACACTCCAGCTTTGAATGCATGTGGGTGTTTACAAGGACACTGGACACCTTACAATGCTAGGGTGACTTGAGACAGGTCATCTCAGTCTTGTATCAGAAAGGAAATAACACTTTACCAGACTCGTGTGTAATTAAAAAAAAAAAAAAATGTTATCCAAGAACAAGGGGAAGAAAAATAAGTGAGCCTAAAGGCAAGAGGGATAATACCAAATCACAAAAGTGAGAAACTGAATGCACACAGACATCATCTTTGAGAATGCAAGTAAAAAAAGTGTTCCCAAATACATTGATGATGCCTGCGCCCCTGGTTTTCTGGTTTGGTCCACAGGAGGATAGAATGCTGCTACATCAAGAAGATGGACCATACTTTTGCCCATTCTTATTAATCTGGTGTGTATCTCATGCAAATACAAATTTAAATCCCTTAGTGCTGTGAGGTATTCACTAGAGAAGACCATGCAGACACAGGTTCAAACCAATAGAAAGACTTTATTAGCAAGTCAATGACGGTGGATGTTCAGGATCTGAGTGCCATCAGAAGTCTTTCTCAGGGTGACAATTAAGCACAAAAACCCACATCCTGGCTTGAAATACCTCAGTCAGCAAGAACAGGTAGCCAGAATTGGAACTTCAGAAGCCAAAAGCAAAGTTTGTATATTTAGAGACTTTCCCAGACCTATGGCCTCTGATGGATTAGGTGGCTGTTCTCCTTTTGGCAGGTGTTGCTGCCCATGTGCGGGTTCCAAGGTCTGAATTGTATTTCCATCACGGTGTTGCTTGTGCTAAGTTTTGGGGGCCCTCTTACATGAGTTGCTGCATGTTGTGTAGTCACTTTTTTTTGTTGTTGTCTGTGTTTGTAGCTCTCAGCGACTCAGTGTGGAAGTCATGATTGCCTGCCCTACTGACCAAGCTGACTTGACTGTTGGTAATGGACTCCAGTATCTCAAATGGAGGGACCTGTTTGAAGGTACCAAAATCACCTTGCCCCAGTCAGGGCCAGGCGAGTCCTAGCAAACAGCATCTCTCTTTCACTCCTGAGATTATTAAGAAAGTAAAAGGAGGCAGGAGGTCCTGAGTAGCCAGCCCTCATTATTGCACTGAGTGCAGGTTTCATTGTAGCTCATCTACAATTCTGTTGTGATAGAATCCTTTATTTGCTTATTAGCATTTTGAAGTTCATCAATGGGTTAGAATAGTTGGGCAGAAAAATTAGGTCTTCCTTTGATTTTATGTCTGAAGATTTTTGTGAAATGTTTGGTGGAGAAGCATCTTGAAAACGAAGTAATGGCAAAAAGAGATTTTTAGGAATGCGCGTGGCTGTGACAGCCTCTGCCTTGCTGGTCACACTTCTTCCCAAAGATAACTGGAAACATGTGAATATATAGAACCATATCAGCATGTGGTGAGACACACTGTGTGAGGCACTGGCCTTTGGTGGTGATGGTGTTAACCAGGGCAAAGGGCTCTCAGAGAGCTAAAAGCACATCGAAAAACAAGATAGAGACTGAGACAGAGGAAAGCTAATTTAGAGGCCTCAGCAGGTGGCATGCTTTTCAGGTACTCATGAGGGCCTGAGCTCAGAGCTGCAGCACCCACATAAAAGACTAGTCATGGTGGTGGGTGCTTGTGATTCCAAAAGCTTGGGGAGCAGAGACTGGTGGATTCCCTAGGATCAGTCCAGGCTTAGTGAGAGACCCTCACTGAGAAAAGAAGGTGGAACTGCTGAGATAGCTCAGTGGGGAAAGGCACTTGCTGCCAAGCCTTATGATCCGAGTTCAAGTCCTGGGTCTCACAGAATGGATAGAAGAAAGCTGACCATTACGAATTGTCCTTTCATCTCTACACGAATGCTGTGGCATACATACCTGTACCCCCCCCACACAAACACACACACACACACACACACACACACACACACACACACACACACACACACCCCATACCACAACATACATTTAAAAACAAAAAGATGAAATTACAGAGTAAAGCAGAATACAGAATTATTTGTCTCTGTAATAGAGAGAAACCCTTCTGTTTATATTCAGGGTAGGGACCCATAAAAAGTCAATTAAAGATTTAAAATTTCAGTACCGAGCCTTGGGCCACTGCCTGTTTCCTGAGGCTTTGGAGCAAAAATGAGCTTTTTAATTTTTTAAAAAAAATAATAATCCTTTATCATGCGTTTCTTTAGGTCTACCCTGCTCCTGAGTCTGCCAGTCTACTGAAATGAACCGTTAGAAATATTATAATAGCCCAGCAGATCTGAGAGATGCAACACAAAAATGCATGTAGCCCATCCAGCTGATGTAATTATTTCAGCTTCCCAAGACTATAGACATTCCTTCTACCATGATTTGTTTGCAGCTCCTGAGGCAGTGCCCTGTCATTTTAAAGGTGGGGATAGGGGATGTGGGAGGCAGTGAAGATGCGTGTTGGGGAACTGTTGGGATGGAGAAGGCAGGGAGGTCAGAGGGCTCCAAATTCAGAAACTCCACAGGAAACTGCCCTTGTTTGAGAAAGTGTGTGTAAAAGGATTTCAACTCTAATTTCACATCCTGCCTAAAATATTAAAGCGTATGATGCATCAATCCGTCTTCCTGCTGGGAGAGGTGGCTGTTTAACACCGTGGAATCCAGGCAATGCAAACCGGCTGGATGGCTCCACTCACTCTCAGGGAGGGGGGCCGGGCAGCCTGGGCAGCTGTGGGAAGTACCACCTTTGCTGCCCCCATCACTTCTTTCCCTGCCTTGTACAGGGCAGAAATCAGGATGGCAGTGGCTGGGTTGATACTTGAATTAAACCTGCTTGGTCCGTTACTTCTAAGGCCCTCTAACACCCTGCAGTTCTTTGCTGTCCCAGCATGCTAGGAGAAAGGACATTTGTCTCTTGAGATGGCCTCATGTGGTTGAAATACAGAAAGCATTGAGAGCAGCTACAGAACAGCAGTCAGGGGCGCTTTCTTTAGTAGGCCAGAATGGGTTTTAATTTTTTTTCCGTAAGATTTAAATTAAAAAAAAAAAAAATGTGTACATGTATGTATGTCTGAGTGTGGATTTGTGTGTGAGTGCAGTGCCTGCTGAGGCCAGAAGAGAGTTCTGGAGCTATCAACGTGGCGGGGTGGGGGTGGGGGTGGAAATGGGGGTGGGGGGAGAACAGTATATACCCTTAACTGCCAAACCATCTCTCCCGCCCTGAGTCGTGGGAAGGAGGCTGTGGCTGTGGCTGCGTGCTTATCTATCGAGCAGGAAGCACTGCGTACCACCCCTAACACCTTAAAACTGGGTGTGGTAGCACCCTCCTGTAATCTCAACACTCAGAAGCCTGAGACGGGGAGGGGGGGGCGCTGGACGGCATCAGAAATTCAAGGTCATCTTGTCTACAAAGAGGTTCTAGGCCCAGGGCTGCAGGAAAGCTTATCATTATAAACAGACAAGCCAACAAATAACTTATTTTTTTTCCTGAAGGCTATGACTTTCCCAACATTTCAGAAAACATAAGACTCGATATTTATGGAAGGGTTTTGATGCGCAGGAAGCAAGTTCTAGCATCCCTGCTAATCTAGGTAGCAAACAGAAATGGGCATCGGCAGGTGGGGAGGATGGTGGGGGAGGGGCTTCCCATCGCAGCCGTGCACCCTAAGACTCTTGACATAGCTTTATTTGTGCATTCACTCAGGGTCATATCTTGAGGCAAGACCTTAGCCCAAACAGCAAAGCTCTCTAGCTTTCATTTCAGAAGAGAAGAAAGGAGAGCCATGGAGCTTTGCTGCCAGTTGCCCTGGTACCCTCCCTGGATGCTGGTGGTATTTTACTTTTGGGTGCTGGCAGTCTCCTTCCAGACTCTGCCTCTTCGCCTCCTGGAGCTCCCCAGATGAGATGCTGGGTGAGGTAGTAGTAAAAGCATCAACCGTCCATCTTGTCAAAGTGTCAGTTTCTCTCAGTCCCACAATTCTCTGTATGCTTAGAAGGGTTTCTAGAGCAAACGGACCCATGTGGCGACTCGGCCTTCCCGAAAGCTGTTGGAGCATCGCAGGTCTGTCTGTCCTGCTGAGATTACAAACCTTGGGGCTTGGACTAGGCCTGCTCTTGTCTTATGTATTCTGCCACTGAGAACTGGACCGCGAGGAATCTCCAATATCAATAAAATAAATATAAGTATCACTTCGACTATTATATATATGTATATAAACAACACACATATATATGACTTAATATTGATGTGTGGGCAGCAGGTTCAAAGAATTTATTTTAATCTAGGTTACAAACAGAACCTAGATATTACATCTAGTTTTATGTATATAAACAATAATGAGAAATTTAATAGTTAAATCTGTAAGTGAATTTATCATTGGAACAGAAAAAAAAAGTATCTTATCTGGATCCCTCATGTAAAATTGGCATGGCATTCCAGCTCGACCTACCTTAGCAGGGTAAAATATGGCAGGAGTTTTAGGTTTTGGACAAACCTATCATTTGACACCTGTATCCAATCAGTCCTCAAACTCTGCAGCTCTCTCTACATTGTGCCATGTAGCTACTCTTTTACATTTAAAAAGTCACCACCCATAGCCACCTAGGTCTAAGGTTCCCATGTCTGGCAGGTGCAGGAAGTCCCGAAACACCATTTCTGCTTTTGCAATAATTTAGGGTTTTTATGTCACATTGATTATATTTGAGTATAACTTAGACGTGTTTAAATTATTAATCCATTTATTCATTTCTATTTATATCACGAGACTGGGTTTCTATTTATAGCTTGCTGTGAAATCAGGTTTTATTTTTTTCTTCTTTCTTTTCCAGAGCTGAGGGTAGAACCTGGGGCCGTGCGCTTGCTAGACAAGTGCTCTACCACTGAGCTGAATCTCTAACCCTGAGATCAGGTTTTGGAAGGAGCTCATTTACTTATTTCTTTATTTGAGACCGAGTCTCTTGTAGCACAGGCTGGTCTCACGCTTGGTATGTAACTGAGGATAACCTTGAACTCCTAATCCTTCTGCCTCTACCTCCTGGGGGCTGGGATGACGTGTGTCTGTCAGTGCACCTGTTTAGAACCCTGTAGCTTAAACCATAGAAGTGACAAGTTTTTTTTTCCTGTCATGCTTTATTTTCAGTTTGGATTTCATGTGGCTTTAGGACCATTCAAGCTGGGCTCCCACACCACTGAGACAGCAGTGCTTTTGTTAATGACCATTTAGTGCTCAATTTCCTTTGTGCACTTTGTCTTTCTTAGCGCTCACTACCCATCACCCACATTAGCTTTCCTAATTCTTCTTACATAATCTTTTTTTCTTCTCAAACCCAATTAGCACCACTCATGACCTCTTTTGCATATTCTTTGTTGCTAGCCATACTTATCCTCACAGCACATGACACTGTCTTCCTTACTCACTTCCTTCCCACATGACACTGAACTCTCTACTAAACTCCTGATTGCAGGCCCCAGTCCTCCCCCTCACCCCCCCCCCACTCTCCCCTCTCCTCCTCAGAGAAGGAGAAGGTCCCCCATGGTTGCCGGCCCACCCTGGCACATTAAATGGCCACAGCACTAGGCACATCGTCTCCTACTGAGGCCAGACAAGGCTGCCCAGTTAGGGGAACAGGATCTGAAGGGAGGCATCAGAGTCAGAGAAGGTCCACTCCACTTGTTGGGGGACACACATGAAGATGCAGCTGTGTATCTGCTACATGTGTGCATGGGACCTGGGAGCAGTCCACGCATGCTCTTTGGTTGGTGGTTCAGGCTCTGTGAGCCCCCATGGGTCCAGGTTCGTTGACTCTGTAGGTCTTCTTGTGGAGTCCTTGACCCTTCTGGCTCTCTCAGTTGTTCTCCCAACTCTTACATAGGAGTCCCTGAGTTCTGTCTAATGTTTGGCTGTGGGGTCTCTGCCTCTGTCTCCATCCACTGCTGGGTGAAGCCTCTCAGAGGACAGTTAAGCTACACTCCTGTCTATAAGCATAGCAGAGTAGCATTAATAGTGTCAGGGACCGGTTCTCTCCATGAGATGGGTCTCAGGTAGAGCCAGTCTTTGGTTAGCTGTTCCCTCAATCATAGCTCCATCTTTGTCCCTGTGTATGCTGTTGGCATGACAAATTTTGAGTCAAAGGTTTTGTGGGTGGATTGGTGTCCTTATCCCTCCACTGGAAGTCCTGCCTGGCTACAGGAGGTGGCCACTTCAGGCTCCATATCCTCCACTGCTAGGCCACTCAGCTGGGGTGACCCCCATGGACTTCCTGGGGATCCTAAACTCGCTTTGATCTGGGCTATCATATAAGCTTTGAGCTATCTCTAGATAAACTTGGGGCCCCTTTCAACCTGGCTAACCTTGAGTAGTCCAGATGTCTGACTCAGTTTAGCCCCTGTATGTTAGAATGTAGTGCCAGCTGTGTAGTTAGTGCCACACAGCTGCTGACTATGTAAGAAGTGAACGGTGCTTTGCTGGTGGCTGGCATTCTGGACTAGGCTGGCTGGAACTCTTTATCACCCATGTTAAGACCTCTGTTGAGGCTTCAGACATTGATATGCTGGAGATGCCCACGCTAACCAATCAGAATTGCTGAAGTGGTCAAGAGTTTTACGGCAGATGTTGAAGAAATATGTAAATAACACGAGTATGTAATTAAATGCACATTCTAAACGGATAATGTACACTCAAAGCCCATCGTCCCCTAATGATTTTATTACATTTTAGTATTGCCCACGAGACTGAAGTTACCTCTGTAGTCTGTGTACAATGGATAGCTCAAAGCTGTGTGGCCATGTCCTTCCCGTGGTTGTTTTTCTATAGCCTGGGCTGTTTTCTACATGTTTCTACATCATAAGTTGTCTTCAAGCCAGTATCATTAAGATCTCTTTCCTTTTGAAAAGTCCTTTAATTTGCTGCTCATACTTACAGTCCTAAGCCTGGGACTAAGCATGGAGAATTGAGGTAGGATTTCCATCAGTTCGAGGCTCATCTGGATTGCATAGTGAGACTCTGTCTCTAAAAACCAAACTAAAAAAAAAAAAACAAATTGCTTACATATGTATAGAAATTGTTCAAACATATTGTGTAGTGACTGTGGTACATACTCTCGAGAGTGTTACTCACATCAAAAGCCAGCACAGGAGCCTGTCTCAGAAACCCCCTGACACAGCGTGCTGATCCGGACAGCCTGATTTCACAATGTTTCTTGTCTTTTAAGTCTTAGTGTTTTATTCCTGTGATCACTGTTCTGAGGCTTTTTAAAAAATTTTGTTTTGTTCTGTTTTTGCTTTGCTTTGCTTCGTTTTGTTTTCGTTGCTGGGATGAAAAACAGGCTGACTAAAAGCAACATGGGGAGGAAGAGGTTTACTCGGTTTGCAGTTCTGTATTACAGCCCATCATCGAGGGAAGGACAGGAAGTCAAGCAGGAATTTGAGGCAGAATCTCTGGAGACCCACTTGCTGCCTCTGTGTGACTGGCTACTGTTTGCTTGGCTTACTTATACAGCCCCTCCCCAAAGGCCTAGGGATAGCACTGCCCATTACAGTAGTTAATCACCAAGACAAGACCACAGGCCAATGTGATGGAGGGAATTCTTCAATTGAGATTTCCTCTTCCCAGATGACCCTACAGTGTGTCAAGTTGACATTAAAAAACTAACCAGGCCAACGCAAGGCCACAGTGATGTCTGTTTTAAAATCTGTGTCTGGTTCTTTCCCCTTTTCAGTGTGTTTTTGCTGTGCTTCAGACATATTGCCATTTTTACTCAAGGAAACATTAATGCTTTTAGACTCTTGTGACAAGTGAGCATTCGATCCATTTTAATGAAATGATCTCACTAAATGGATGTGACATTCAACTGAGGTGGAGAGAAGAGAGGTCCATGTACAACTCAGTTGCTTTCTTGCCCCAAAGAATGCTCACACTCTTTTTATTTTCTTGTCCTGAGGGCCAGCTCCCAGAGTTCAAGCACTTGGCCATCTTTCTTGACCTTATGCTTTGCACTCATGTGTGTCCTTCTCTCTTTTTGTGCAAGTTCTACAGAGGGAGAGGACCCGTGGCAATCTCCCAATACATGGCTGAATAGCAGCATACTGACTTGGGGGACCATGTGGGCTCTGACAATAGTTTGGGGGTGCCAGCATTGCTGCTGGGGATGTCTGCAGACCCCCACACTCATACTGGGTGTTTAGACCTGTTCTCGTTGGGGCATATGTATGTCAGGATGAGAGTGGTATTATCAGAGCCATGAGAAGTAGCTGTCAGGTGGGTTTCCTGGTTGTGTTTGTGCTGAGCTCCTGGGGGCTGGAAAAAGGAGTAAATATATGGTCCAAATTTAAGCAGTTGATGGATATTGGAGCACAGTCCATGTGGGAATTCTGAGCGCTTAGAAGAAAACTCCAAGAAAACAAGGTAAGAGTCTTGTGACCTCAGTTTCTTCAAAACAGAGAATTGTTTTTGGAATGGGCTTTTGTGTCTCTCCCAGCTGCATTAGATAGGCGTGGCCTTATTGCAGATTACTCATTACAGCTGTCTATTGTTATTTGTTTATAAACCTCTGTGGATAAACACGTTTTTGCCATGAGTGGCTTGTCCTTGTGCTCAGGTGATTCTTCTCAACCCTCAGAGTATAAACTGTTTGATGCTCTGAATAAAGATGCCTGTTACATGAGACTTTAGTCCGCCTCACTTTTAGGCCCTGCTTTTCCAGGTGAACACCATCAACTAGAGTGGTAAACAGATGGATTGTAAGGCAAGTAAAGTACTTTGACCTTGAGGTTTGGAACATTTTTTCCCCCACAAAGAATTATTTGAAATTTAGGGCTTGCTGGAATGTTAATAACTTTCTTCTTGCAGGAAATATCGGCTTTTGAACATGTTTCTTCCTGCCCTATTTTGCTCGAAAATGTAGATTGCTATTATCTGTATGTTTGTATGTGTGTGTGTGTGTGTGTGTTGTGTGTATGCACGCACATGTGTATATGAGGGTATACATGTCTGCCCATAGGCACGTGGAAGGAGAGAAGGTGTCAGATGTTTTACTTTGTTGCTTTCTACTTACTTTTTTGGGATGGGAAACAGGTAGGCTGGGCAGTAAGCTGCTAGGACATGCTTGTCTCTAGTTTACAGTACTGGGGTTATAGGCATGTGTGTCCATGCCTGAATTTTTTGTAGGGGCTATGGGTTTGTACTCAAATCTTACTGCTTGCACAGCAAGCGACCTTACCCACTGAGCTACCTCTCTAGCCTCTGATCCAAATGTCAGAATTTCTGAATGCACACAACACAACGTCCCCTGTACTGAAACTGCTCAAGTGTTAGGAGCTTCTTCACTGCCTCTGTCTTGCAGCTCTAGTGCTTCCAATGACTTTTGGGGCAAAACTTACATGTTAAATGAGTATATAATACAGTTCAGCTTTATAGATGAGCTCTTACCCATGGAAAAATAGTTACATTTCCCTTTGGGAAGAAACGACAGCCAGATACACAGAAACCAAATGACTGCATTGAGTTGCCCACAAAGTTCTGAAGCATAAATATTTAGAGAAAAGATTTATTTGTTGGGGGGCTAGTGGTGGAAGACTTTGATGTTCTGAACTCTTTTAAAGCAATACTTTAGCAGTGAAAATGCAATATTAAGTCCAAATACCTGCTCTCTCTACAGAAAAAACAGTATATTACAGCACACTGAAGTGATACAGTTGTGACTGCTTTATTCTTCTTTCTCCTTCTTTACAGCAGAGCATATATCCCCACTGCTCTGGAGCCAGAGACATTTCAAGGATATTAGTGTGTTTCAATAGGTTTCCTGTCCTTCCTTCAAAAGGAGTCAAGTATATGAAAAAGTCGAGGCAGATCATTAAAATTGTAATAATACCCCAGTGTGGAAGATGAAACAGAAGAGTCCTCACTCCTGCTGGATTTATTATTAGCTCTCAACAGTGTGTTTTTCTGTGTGGCATTTGGATCAGGTCACCCCAGGAAGAGTCACTTTAACATTGGTGTTTTTGGTGAGACCTATTATTTAGTGGGACTGTAACTGTTGAAACACAGATGGAAATAAATGGAGATGATCTTGTATCAAACCCCATTTACTGGAACCAGCTATTTAGAATAGTGATGTGCCTGACAAGTCAATGGTTTTGAAGAAAGCAATTGATTGCCTAATTTCAGATAGCAAGCCATTGCACGATGCAGGCAAGACCTGAACAAGGCAACTGTCATTTGCCCAAGCGTCTTTGAGCCACATTTCATTTGCTTTCATGTCAACAAAGCTCCTGTCTCTCCTCAGGAATTTTTCAAAATTCAAAGTCACTGGGGACAGATATCACATCTGCTAATAAAAGGTGGTGTGATTAAAAGTGGCTTCAGCACCTGGAGGGAATTCTGTAGTTGCTGCTCCCTCCACACCACTCTGCCTGACTTTCCAGTACTCTCAGGTCAATAAAGCTTTCCTCTATGAGAGTAGGTAAGGCTTAGGGAAGATGTAGGTGAGGAGGGATGAGGGGTAGGAACTTTTAACACTTCTAGAGCTTTGGGAATTTAAATACTTATGCATAGAATAGCAAATTTGCAGTTGAGGAGAAGGGCGCTTTAGCAGTTCCTGTGGTGAAGGTGCCTCCGTGCAGAGGGGAGTGATGAATAGGGCACGAGTGGTCTTCCCTCATACATGGGCCAGGCTCATTACGGTGAGAGTGAATTTGGTATAAAAGCAAATGCTTTTACTTTCTTGCCCTACCACCTTCTGCCATGGCTTGGCTTAACAAGAACGCGCTCCATAGATGTCAGCTTCTTGATCTTGGTCCTCTCCATATCAAGAACTATAAAAACAATTTTAAGGGCCCAAGAATCACTCAAGGAAGACAGCACACTCAGCTAGTATGCAAAAACAAAGAGCCTTTATTCTGCAGAAATTCCAGCATGCAGGGATTGATACTTTTTAAGATGGTGACCACAAAGCGAGCACGCAGGCTCAAATTTATAGTCAGTCAGGAGGTTTTATGGTAACCTTTAAACTGATTTGTTAGAAGTGAGTCATAGTACATGGGAGGATTATCAGTTTGGGGACTTTTCCTAGTTACTGGAGATTTTGTTGAATCACAGAGGTTTAGCTTCTACTTAGATGTTGACCATTCATTTGAATGGTTAGGGCCAGTTGTGTTCTTTTCAGGGAATAACAGGGCCATAAATATAATTTTCAGTCAGCCTGACCTGTCTGCCCATGTGGGGCTTATGTAGGAATTGTTTTTCTCAGTCCCAGGAAACAGAAACTCAGGTCTAGTCAGGCAGAGTGGAGAACTGAAGCCTGTCAAGGAGTCAGACGAGTCAAACAGTCTGGGGTCTTTGAGAGATCTCTTGGGGTTTCTGAGGGTCCCCTCATTCCATCCTTGAGAAATGTTCCATCTCAAATGGTAGAGATGTACTTATGGGTTGGTATTGTTTCAGGATCATTCATTGCACCATAGAGATGCATTCCTTGACATATCTAACCAAAGCATTGATAATGCATGGGCCACAAGTGAGAACAAGCAATAATAGGATAATAGGTCCAGTGAGGGCTGAGATTAGTGTAGTAAACTGACCAGGGGGACCAGTTAACACATGGATTCAAACCAACTTTGAGATTGTTCTCGTTCTAGCTTCCTTTCTTGTAACTTTTTCCTAACAAGGGCCATAGATTTCTTTACTATGCCAGAATGGTCGACATGGAAACAACATTCTTCTCCTAGGGCTATGCATAAACTCCCCGTTGTAAAAATAATAGGTCTAGGCCTCTTCTGTTCTACGATTCTACTTCAGCTACAGAAGAAAGTGATTTTTGTAAGTGAGTCATGGATTTCTCCAGTTGTTCTATATCTGCACCCGTGGCTGATCTTAAGTATTGGTAATTTTTGTCTTGTACACAAGGACCTCGGCTCCCATCCCTAGGGCTCCTACCACCCCAGTACCTATGAGATGAGAAATGTATGGTTGTAATAGGCTCTATTCTTACCCTACTGGTGACTGCCCTTTGATGGGGATAAATCTCATTTCTAGGCTGATAGGTAACCTTAGGGCCCAGTTGGACTAGAACACAGAAATCATCGGTACCATTTAGGATTGCAGTGTATACATAAGAACTTATTCCAGAGGTACAAGCCCACCAAGTATTTTCAGGTGGGATGATATACCCAGTGTCTCCAGGTATCTGGACAGTATTACAGAGATGAGAGAACCTTCGGAACTGAACTTCCTAAGCAGAGACTTTTTCTAGCAATTTCCTGCAGAGTGAGTTTCTCTCTGCCTGACTGATGCCATCTATAGGCTGAAACCCTGGGTATTATAGAATAAGTCGCTGTTACAGCAATGCTTTAATAATAAATGGCTCAACATCTAGGCATAGCCAGCAAGCTTCAGTAAGGTCTGGTCTGGAGATATTTAAAACCTGGTAGGTAGCGTCTAGTAGCGTTAGAGGCCCTGAATTGTGAGTTGGGCCTGGGAGGAGGGTGGCTCAGGTCCAGGATGACTCAGTTGTTAACTTGTTTCAAGGTGGGATTAGGCTCTGCCCGGGGTAGGTTTTGAATTGGTGTAGACAGTTCCTTATTAGGACCTCAAGTTTGTCTTTGAATTGGCATTAGAATTGTTAGTTGGGTACTAATCAGAAATCCCCTTGCTTCCCATCAATGGCCCCTGTCCATCCAGGATATGCATACAACCCCCAAGTTTTCCTGGTATCCCAATATGCCTTTTTAGCAGCTTCAGTGAATTTGATTATGATGGCCCGTCCACCCTTTCCCTTTCTACAACCATACCTGTATATGTATGTAGTACTACCTGTCCAGGGCTCATCTTTTAGAGCTATAGTGATCAGGTCAGTAGTGACAGGGCCTTTTCCTATAATGTGGTCCATGGAAACACAGTTCCAAGAGGCACAGAAATAGTCTGCTGGACGCCCCCCCTACCACCCCCCCCCCCCCCCCCCCGCCAGTCTTTTCTTTTGTCCCTAGTTAGATTACGCCCTGGATAGACATAAAAGTAGCTCATGGTGCTTTCCCATGCTGAACAGGGTAAGGCACCATTTATGTTTAGCTCAATGTCTGGGAAGCAGGTACCTTTTGGAGAAATTTGAGAACTTTGAACGATAATGTCACCAGTCTCGACATGAATTACTACCCAGGTGAGGCCAAGGGGCTGATAGGGGTTTGGGGTAGTGAAGGGAAGGGGACTCAGGAAAATTAAGAATGTGAGCACAGTCAAAACTTCAAGGTGTTTGAGGGGTGAGGTAAGGCCTTCCAGCATCTCTGGACCTCCATCAGGATTTGTTCTCAGTGGTGTCTCAATTGCTGGGAAGTTTCGTGCCCCACCATCTTGATGTGGGAATGGTGTATCCAGGTCCAGATTCCATCCTGCTTCCCAGCAGTGGGTGTGGTCAGGATCACTGTGTGAGGTCCTTTCCAGTGTGGCTCCAAAGTCTTATGGTTGTTTCTCTTCATCCAGACCTCATCACCTGGTTCCAAGCCACGTGGGTTAGAAGGTGGAGCAGACTCTGAAATCTCTTTCATGAAAGGCCAAAGACTTTTGAGTCCTGTGCACTGCTTGTAGAGATTCCAGAAAAATTTGGCTATCAAATTCAGCAACAATCTCAGACTAAAGATTAGGAAGATGGGGAGGGGAGTCTCCCATAGAGGATCTCAAAGGGCGTGAGGCCCAAAGTATAAGGGGTTTCTAGCCTTGTACAATGCATATGGAAGGAGGGCCACCCAGTCACTGTCAGTTTCAGTGGTTAATTTTAATAGTGCCTCATTCAGTGTCTGATTCATCCTCTCTACCTGGCCTGAGTTTTCGGGGGACGATAAGTACAATGAAGTTTCTGATTTATATATATATATAAGTTTCCGATTTACCCCCAGTGCATTTATAAGTCCCTGGGTTGCTTGAGAGATGAAGACCGGTGTGTTGTCTGCCCCTCTGAGAGTGGGCAGTCCATACCTGGGTATGATGTTTCCCATCATCTTCTTGGCCACCATGTTGGCAGTTTCCTTCTTGGTGGAAAAGCTTCTACCCACTCTAAGAAGGTATCTATAAAGACTAGAAAATACTTATAGCCATACATTCCTGGTTTTATTTCAGTGTAATCTATTTCCCAATTGGCCCCTGGGTGTTGGCCTCTTACCCTAGTCCTTGATTTGAGCCAGTGACATTGACAGCCTGGCATAAAGAACAATGAGAGATGATTTTATCAACCATCTCACCTAAATGAAAAATCTCATATTTGGCCCCTCTTAATAATTCTTTGATTTTTCTTTGGCCCAGGTGAGTATTCAGGTGAATCTTATGGATAAGCTGTTGAGCAAAGTCTTTAGGGAGGTTGATGCAATCATCAGCAGTGTGAAGCTATCTGTTCTTTTGATAGACTCCTTAGCATCTGGCCATATCCTTTTTGGTCCTCCTCATCATATTGAGGTGAGACCGGGAGTTCAAGAGTGGCACTATGGTACCAAGGCTTGGGAAAGGTTTAATGCGGCCTCCTTGGCTGCCTGATCAGCCTCCCGGTTTCCTTGAGCTATTGGTGAATTTCCTTTCTGATGACCCGGACAATAAATAATATCTACTTTGAGAGGGAGCCATAAATCTTCTAAAAGGCCTAAATTTTCTTTATTTTTGACAGTCTTTCCCTCTGCTGTGAGGAGGCCTCTTTCTTTATAAACGGCCCCATGCACATGTGTCACTGCAAACACATGTCTGCTGTCTGTAAAGATACTAACAATGTCCCCTTTAGCCAATTACAAGGCCTTAATTAGAGCAATGAGCTCAGCTTTCTGTGCTGAGGTGCCTGTGGACAGTGCTTCTTCCCAAACTTTTCCATTAAAGTCTACAGTTGCTGCCCTCGAGGACCTTGTGCCACCTTGGATGAAGCTGCTTCTATCAGTGAAGAGGACTCGAGCTGTGTCTGGCCATGGGATGCCAGTCAGGTCCAGCCAGAGATTTTGGACATGTTACAGTACAATAGAGATTCTCTAGTGTTGATACATGGCTTAGTCTCACCTATTCTGGGAGAGTCCCATCAAACAGATGAAACCCAAAACGAACTAAAAGCTAGTAGTTTTCATTCATTTACTGCTGGTATTGTTTGATTGTCTTTGAACTCTTCACATAAACCTGCATGTTCACAAGGACTGATAAAAAAAATCTTTCTCAAACTGTTAATGGATGGTGCTTTGTTTTCCAACTATATGGTCTGGGGAACGATGATCAGCTTCATTCAATGACAACGAAAGATTTATTGAGATAAGGTTGACACACATATGGTATGCATATTAGATATAACTACAAAATTATGTGTTACATAATTTTAAACATTCACAGGATTAGTGAGGAGTAACAAAGACGAACGATCTTTTATATTAACAAAGACGAGTAAAGCCTTTCTATTATCAGATTTTAATGAAAGGTTTTGGTACATGCTCCAAGTGCAGGTCTGATTAACTTAAGTGTTACTCTGGGTTTTCCTTCTGGAGCTACAGGATAAGGGTTTGTACCTCCTTTTTTTCTTTACTGTTTTTCATAATAATCGAAGTGGAAGTTTCTGGTCTTTGAATACTTAGTTGTGTAATATGGATTTTTGTTGTTGTTGTTTTTGTTTTTTGTTTTTTGTTTTTGCTTTGGTCTCAAGTGTGGGATGTGGGACTGTTTTTCCACCACTGAAAACAGACATGTGAGAAGGCAT
Organism: Acomys russatus; assembly: GCF_903995435.1. NCBI lineage: Eukaryota > Metazoa > Chordata > Mammalia > Rodentia > Muridae > Acomys > Acomys russatus. Next base: position 62,770,776 of record NC_067149.1, on the reverse strand, counting down.
GTGATTTTTTTCTGGAAGCTGTCTTTGAGAGGGGCATGATTTTTACCAGCTGCAAAACATCCTTATGTGGACTTTGGGAAGGGATAAATAGAAGCCCACGGACAGTGAGCTTTTGTACTGCTGTTTTGCAATGACTCACATTGCTTTTGTTGGTTTTCATTTTTCTACACTTCACAGAGAGAAATGCTTCAAAGAACTTCTGTTGGCACTCTGGCTAAGTATTGCTGCTTCTGATGACTAGTGTCGGTGTGGCAGAGTTTTGCTGTTTCTGCTGGGTCATGCCACTGAGACTTATTCCTTTTGCTGTTTTGTGTTTGCCATTTGATTGGACTGCTGGTATAGTGACAACAAATAGTGGAATCACCTCCAAAGGATCTATGTCTAAAAAGCTCCACAACCCCTTTTCCTATTAACCTTCTTTCTCTCCCATCTCCGGTAGGTAGGTTGGAAAGAAGGTAGAAGTATTTAAGAACCCTAAATAAAGTAGGTTTTTGAAAAATATTTAAGCCTACAAATAACTCTTTTTTTCTCTCTTCATTGCCTATTGTTCAGTGGCCTTCTAGGTTTTAACTGAGCTCTTGAATTTAATCACATATATCAACCAAATTTTGGAGAGGAGTCTGCATTCTTTCTGCGAATGTTCATATTATCTAATCTAAATGACTAGAATTTAGCTGAGTGTAATGGTATCTGTAATCCCAGCACTTAGGAGGTTCCTGCAGGGGACCATGAATTGGAGGGTAGTCTAGACTGCATAATGAGACTCCACCACAAATGAACCAATCACAGAAACTAGAATTTTTTGGAACAGTTTTTGGTGTTGGCATTGTAAATCATTGTGAGTTGAATGTGGACTGTCTCCACATAGACTCGGTGTTTTAACATTTAGGAAGATTATGAAATCTTTCGGAGACAAATCGTGCTGGAGGGAGAGAGTCACTGAGTGGGGGCTTTGAGGTTTTGTAGCTGGCCCTCTTCCTGTTTTCTCCTTGGAATACTGGCCACACCTTTCCCATCAAGGGCTGACTATAAGCCTTTGTAACTGTAAGACAGAACTTTCTCCTGTAAAATGCTTTTGTCAGGGTATTTTTATAACAGCAACAGAAAAATGACTAAGGCACGATTTTAGAGTGAGTTGCCTGATAAAGAATGTGAAGAGTTTCCCAGCTGAATTATCACTCAACCAAAGCTTTAAAAGCTCTGTGTGTGTGTGTGTGTGTGTGTGTGTGTGTGTGTGTGTGTGTGTGTGTGACTGCATCTGCATGAATACATTTTATTTTTATTTAATTTAAGCTAATTTTTAGACTACAAAAGACTGGGATTTACCACAGCATGTCCATAAATCTGTGTTGTTGCGTTTTGCCCTCATTCATTGTTTTCTTCTATTCCATCCTCTGCTTTCTCTTCCCTGGCTGATTGCCTTTCTTTTTCTGGGCTCAGGAAGATGGCGAAGCTGCCTTCTGGACTAAGTCTGCATTTTAGGAATGATTGATCCATGTGTGCAAAAGTAGCAACTGCAGCTCCATCCTCCAGGATGTCACAGCCTGAGACTGAAGCCCACAGAGAACTCCTACTGAGACCAGCGAACTCCTCCTCCTAGTGCTGTGTGTAATAGACAATCGGAGGTGCGACTGCTCCATCACAATGGGCATGGCTCTCCTCCACCAGGGTTTCTGTACAAGTGTCTGTCTTTCTGTCCTTTCTTCGCTCCTCAGTTTCCTTAGTCAGATTTCTAAGACCAGACCATACAGGGTGCAGTGGTTTACCATGTCTCTTAATATCTCTTCTTCTTCTTTCATGATGCGCTTTCTAACTTTGTGACACACGCACACACACACGCACATAAAGTTAGTTTTCACATATTAGAGGAAATATGTATTATTTGTCTTTCTGAATTCTTGTGGTGCTTTTATGACCTGCTTGCAGTTTAAATAAGACACAAAGACTTCTATTTAGTTTAAAGCTGTTGGCCTTATGCTGGAGCAGTGTATCAGCTAGCTCATCTAAACTTATCTTAACTTTTCCGCCATTCCATCTCCCCATGTCGTTCTCACTGCCAGCTTACAGCTCTATTCAGTCCCCTCTGATTTCTTCCATGTCTTTCTTTGTCTGCCCAGCTCTTCCTCTTTGAGTCTCCTTCATCTCTTCTCTCTGTCAGGAAGTCCCGCCTCCATACTTCCTGCCCCATGTTGACCATAGCTCTTTATTATAGAAAAAACAGAACCAGTTTGAACCAATCAGCATCAAGTTAATGATGCTGGTGCTGGCAGGAAACTGGTGATGGGCCATAGAAATTAAAATACCCAAATTTTGCCAACATTTAGCTCTCTGCCAGCATGGAACTAACAATTGAAAATGTAGGGACACACCTCAACATGGGGGAAGGTCATTCCAACACCAAATCTGTAAAACATTTTGAAATTGCATTGTGTGTGAGAGTGTATGTATGCATAGTGGAGGACAAATGTCAATGCCAGGTGTCTTCCTCTATTCCTATCCACCTTATTAATTTATTAATTGGTTAGCATTTTGAGACAGTCCTGGCTGGCCTAGAATTCACTGTGTAGACCAAGCTAGCCTCCTGACTGCCTGTGCCTCCTGAACGCTAGGATTAAAGTGGTACACAATTACACCTCACTCCACCTTAGTTTTTGAGACGAGGTATATTAGTTACTTTCTGTTGCTGTGATGAAATACCTAGACCCTAAAGTGACTTTTGAAGAAAGAGTTTATTTTTGGTTTGTGGTTTCAGAGGGAGAGTACATAATGGCAGAGGAGGTGTGGCTAGCAGGCTGCTGGGGCAGAAAGCTGAGAGATTACACCTTCACACCCTGAACTCAAACACAAAGCAGAGAGTCTAAATTGGAAGTGGGGTAAAGCTATAATCCTTCCCCCTCAGTGAAGTGCTTCTTCTAGCAAGGTTCCACAACCTCCCCAAACAACAATGGGTTCCCAATCCAACTGAGGACCAAGTGTTAAAACTTTCTGAGCCTATGAAGACATTTATCACTGAAATTACCACGGGGGGGGAGGGGGGGAGGAGGGAGAGGGGAGTGGTGGTAATTTCAAGACCTGCCATTTTGTCAGATCAGATGGATGGCTATCAAGTTTTGATTATGGACAATGGAGGCCACATATTGACTTTGGTCTTTTTCTCTATTGCTCTCCACCTTACTTTTTAAAAATGTATTTATTTATTCACCTTACATCCTGATTGCAGCCCGCTCTCCTCTTCCCAGCCCCCACCCCATACACTCCTACCACCCACTCTCCCTTCTCCTCCTCAGAGAAGGGGGATGTTCCCCATGGATACCAACCCTCCCTGGCACATGAAGTTGCTGCAGAACTAGGAGCATCCTCTCTCACTGAGGTCAGACAAGGAAGCCCAGTTAGGGGAAAGGGAGACATCAAAGTTAGAGAGGCCCCCACTCCAGTTGTTGGGGGATCCACATTACCCAAGACCAGGTGACCATCTGCTGCATATATGTAGGAGGGCTAAGGACCAGTCCGTGCATGCTCTGTTGTTGGTGGTTTATTCTCTGTGAGCCCTCATAGGCCCAGGTTAGCTGACTCTGTAGGTCTTCTTATGGAGCCCTTGATCCCTCTGCTCCCTTAATTGATACCCCAGTTCTTTCATAGGACTCCCTGAGTTCTGTCCTAATGTTTGGCTGTGGGTCTCTGCATCTGTTTCCATTGGCTGCTGAGTGAAGCCTCTTAGAGGGGTTATGCTAGCCTCCTATCTAGAAGCATAAGTGTCCACACCTTATTTTTTAAGATTAGGGTCTTCAGCCAAACTCAGAGTTTCCTGGTTTTGGTAGACTGGCTGGTCAGTGAGACCCGAGGATCTACCTGTCTCTGCACTTCCTCCCCAGCACCTCGCATCACTGGCGCTCTCCACCACTTCCTGCATTTTACATGGGTTCTGGCAATCAGACTCAGTTTTTCAAGATTTTGTGGCAAACACTTTACCCATTGAGCCATCTCTACACCCTAATCTATCACTCTTAAAAATTATTTTTTGATGATATTTATTCTTTTGGGGGGTAATCTGATAGATATATCACTAGTTTGATTTTCATTTCCCTGACAATAATGAGTTGTTTATCATATACCTGAGAGACATTTATATATCTCTATATATCTTGTTAGAAAAAAATGTCTACTCAGGTCATTTGCCCATTTTAAAATCAGATTATTTTCTTTTGTATTACTGGACATTGGATCTAGGCCCTCACACACACTAGGTAAATGCTCTCCACTGAGCTACGTCCTCAGCCCACGTTGTGTTCCCTTTATGCTCTGGCTATTAGTCCCCTGATGGGTGAAAGTTTTAAAATATTTCCTCTCATTCTGTAGGTTGTCTCTTCAGTTGTTAATCGCTTCCTTTGTTGTTCAGGTTTTTAGTGAATCCCGTTTGCCAGTTTTTGCTTTTGGGATCAAGCCAAGATATATTTGCCTGGGATAATGTTCTGAGACATTTGCGCTGTATTTTCTTCAAGCAGCTCTGGTTTAAGTCTTTGATTCACTTTGAACTGTTAAACAGTGAGAGGAAGGGTCTAGGCTCTTTCTTCTTTGTGTGGATATCCAGTAAATTATTGCTAACTTTGTCAAAATCAGTTATATGCAAGTGTATGGATTTATTTCTAGAATCACAGGGATAAGACAGGGCTACTTTTCTGCTTCTGTCAGCTTCTTAGAGTGAAGCCACTTAGGGGAAGCTGTCTTGGTGTTTGCCAGGGCCATGAACCTATGGCTACCTAGTTGGCTCATAGTTGGGTCAGCAGAGCCCGAAGGGTAGCTGTCTGCTTCTTCTTCACAGAACCCTGGAGAGGTAGCACTTCAGGGCGGCTCTGCAGTAAGAGCTGAGGGGATGGGCACAGGCCAGGTTGGTAGTGTTCTTTGTGTCTAGGGTTAAGATTTGAGGAACCATTCTGTAGATGATGTGCCCATCTCTTGTCCCCACCCTCTGCTAGTAATATCGCCAGGTTGGAGAGCTCAAAACTCCCATGACTGATTTAGCTTTTTCTGTGGCTCTGTTGCTCTATGGCTGGCGCAAGTCTCAGATTTCACACAGAAACTCCAAACACTGTCCTCTTCTAGATAGCTGTCCCCAGCCCTGTAACGCCAAGTCACTTTACAGAAAGGACATCCCTGGGAATCATTCCAGTCCCCACAAACTGCAGTACTTCACACAGCATGCTGTTCCAACTTCATTTGTTCTGTATGTGCATGGTCTGGTGAGTCCCTCATCAGAGGGGCCATTAGAAGCCAAATCTGTTGTCTTTCTTGCACCAGGTCTGAGCACAATATTTCTGAGTGTCTATAGGTGGTGACATCAGTTCATTTTGGACAAATTTCAACTTTCTATATCTGTCTACTTATTCTGTCATCTATCATCTATCTATCTATCTATCTATCTATCTATCTATCTATCTATCCATCCATCTACCATCTATCTACCTATCCATCTACCATCTATCTATCTATCCATCTATCATCTATCTATCCATCCATCCATCTATCTACCTAGCCATCTATCTATCTATCAATCATTTATTCATCTATCCATCTATCACCTATCTTCTATCATCTAGTTGTTTTAGTAACCCTTTAAATTGCATTACTATTTTATAATTTTAGTAGTGAGCACACACAGGGCTGGAGACTGGCTCAGCAGTTAAGAGTGCATGCTGCTCCTATAGAGGACCTGAGTTCAGTTCCCATGACACACGTTGGGCGGCTCAGAAGCGCCTAGAATTCCAACTTCAAGGAATCCTCTGTCCACTCTGGTCTCTGTCTGCACTCAAGTATATACACTCCCCCCATACATGTAATTAAAAATAAAATCAATACATAAGACCATGAACAGATACTTAGTATTCATTTATTATTTTTCACCACAAATTACATTAATTTGTACATATACAATATTTTCATTTATCTAGAAAAAATGGGTACATAGGCTAAAAAAAAAAAATAGATGTAGGAAAGGTTGGTTGCCATTTTCACCACAAACACGGGGATATTAAAAGTTAAAGTAATACGGCCTTAACAGGAAGGAAGAAGAAGAACATGTGGAAACAGGAAGATAAGGATTACTGGATTAAAAGAAGATCATCCGGAAAACATGTACAGCTTCTACAAATGGTAGATGTAAAAGCAGATACATTTCTGGGTATCAGCTCCCCAGAAAGTGAGCAAAGCCCTAGAATAGGGAGAAGCTCTGTGGGCACCATGGGACACCATCCCTGGAGATGGCCAGGGACTATGGAGCTGAGGAAACACACACGGGGACCACCTTTCTAGGACCCCGGCCAGCTCACACAAGAGGCTGACTGAGTGCTTCAACAAAACTAGTGAGGTATTTTGTGCATGGTCCCAGTGCCTCTGAAACAACCAGCTCCATAAGCTTGGAATAGAAAAGATCTCTTGACTGAAACGAACTTTTCCATTACACTAATTATCTTGGCGCTCTGCTTGCGAGTGGCACATGTTAATATTTTATTTTCATGCATGTGTAGTGGCTTGAATGAAAAGCTGTCTTTCTAATTAAAAAGGGCATTTTGGTGGTTCGGAATTTTATTTAAGGATGCCGGTTGCATAATGGCTGTGTAGTACCTCCTAAGGAATGCTGAGGCGAATGAGACACACAGCTCCTCTGCCTGTCCATCGCTTGCTCTTTAGTAAACCATAGAGAGGCAATTAGGCTGCCATGTTGAGGATATGTGAGAGGCAAACAAAGAGGTATTTGCTCTGTATTTATGCATTTGATGAAAGAAATGAGCTAACAGGCAGTCTGCAGTCAGGGTTAATCAAATGCAAGAGGCTGTTTATTTATGGGTGCTGGGATTCTTTATGAATTTCACTTTTATCCTTATTGTCCTTTAAAACTCATTGTCTGTAATCTACAAAATTACCTGCTAATAAGGTAGCAATCCCTAATTTGATTTGCATTTAAACACTCAACAAGGAAACCACAATAGCAGTTATAGGTTATGGATTAAAATATTGTCTTTTAACTTGTGGGCTGCAGGACACATCACATCCTTTTTTCCTGTGAACACAATGGTGAACGGTTAAACACAGATTTGCCTTCCCGAGGCCTACAGTACTGCACGTGAGCAGCTGTGTTCAGATTCCCACAGCCAATGTCAAAGAGCGGGACTTGTCCCAGCGCGCCCTGTGACCCCGGGGCTGCGGGAGAAGGGGCTGAGGCAGGAGGATTGCTGGGGCTTGCTGGCTGACAGCTGAGCTCCGGGGCTCAGTGAGAGACTAATTCAAGGGGTTAAAGCAGAAAAAGATAGAGAAGGAGACCCACACGCTTTAGTATCATGAAGCAGATGGAGTCTCTCTGTTTCTATATAGTGTCAGTATGTCATTATACATTCAAATCCAGACCTAACATCACAGCGTATATTCTTGACCATGTGCTTAGAGTGGTCATCCTTTAGGCATATGCACCATTTTATTTCTTCTTAATTTTTTTGAGACAAGATCTCATGTAGCTTATGCTGGCCTCTGACTTACCATGTGGGAAAGAGGATGACCTTTTGAGTTTCTGACTTTCCTGCCATCATCTCTTGAGAGCCGCCACCTGCTTTCTGCAATGCTGTGGATTAAACCTAGGGCCACCCGCGTGGTAGGCAGGTATTGCAACCAACTGAACCACATTCCTGGCACATATGTCATAAACACACACATATGCGCACATATATTTAGTTAAAAATTTTATCCTAGATGTGACGGTAGAGATTGGCTTATCCATTAAAATAATGTAGATTGTATTTGAATTTGGTTCCCAGCACCCGTGTCAGGAAGGTCACAACCTCCTGCAACCTCTAGCTCCAGGCAAATCCAAAAATGTCTCATTCCTCTCTGGGAACCTGTAGTCACATGTACATACTTTGCAGGCCCTCTCAACAGACACATTTAAATGAGTATAAATAAGTTAAAAGTGAAAATTAGTACATTTAAATAAAAATTATGTATTTAAAAACAGATACATAAAATATACCCATTTTATGAATAGAGAACCATGTGGTTTAACATGTGTTTATAGTGTAATGTTTAAATAAGATTAAAATATCTACCTATTTACATACTTATTAACTCTTTATGATAACTATAAAAATCCTTCTAGTGTTTTGCAATGTTCGAGTGTTATTCACAGTCTCCATACTAAGCAATAACATACTGGACCATCGTTCCTCTCTGTGTTTAAATACCCATTGGTCAGTTGTTTCTCATCCTTCCCTGTGCCATTTTTTAAAAAAACGGGAAATAGGATCAAAATGTGTGTGTGTGTGTGTGTGTGTGTGTGTGTGTGTGTGTGTGTGTGTCTGTATTGTGTAAAGACTTGATTGTCTTGTAGCCTCACTTGACTGTTTTGGAAGATTATGCCTAATTTGGACCTTTGGCGCATCTGAATTGTAAAGCTTGTTTCGTATACGGTGTGTTTCCAATTAGACTGATTTGACCTTCATTTTGTTTTAATCAATCATCTACCGTGGACTCATCCTTCTGGTGTTCTCAGCGGATACAGAGAAATTCAAGTTTGTAATATTTTCCGGACATGTTAAAATGCTTATAGGCTTGGCAAGCAGATATTAAACGTGTAAAACGAAGACAATTTCCACGGTAGCACTAAAGTGGACTTTTGTTGCAGATGCCAAGTGCTCTGAGAAGTCGAGAGAAAGCGACATGAGCTAGAGAAATCAAAGACTACTGCATGTAGAAGGCACCTTCAGAACTGCTTTCTGAGGAGGCTGAGGGTCGACGGTGTAGGGAAGGTCGTTCTGGAAGGGAGAATGTAGTTTGTGTAGCAGTGACTTGGCCTTCGAGGAAAGGTCTTCAGCAGCGGCTAAGGTGGGCTGGAAGATCTCAAGGTGCGATGCTCTAAGGCACAGTCTATTCTTTGTTCTAACAGGGAAACTGGCAACTCGACACCTTGTGCCAAAGCTGTGTGTGGCATGACGAAGCTTCTGTCTGGAACTCTGCATTTTCTGGTTTTACTGTTGAGACTGTCACAACCTGTATGTTAGAACCACAGCTTTAAACATTTATCCCCTTTTTCTTACATTTTCCTTACTCTTCTCTCTACCTCTCCCCCGTCTCTCTGGGTGTGTGTGTGTGTGTGTGTGTGTGTGTGTGTGTGTGTGTGTGTGTGTGTGTGTATGCGCAGATGTGCATGCATGCACACACATGCTCATGTGCACACACCACGATGTGCACGAGGAGCTCAGAGGACAACTTTTGGGAGTCGGTCCTCACCTTCCAACATGTGGGTCTGAGGGATCGAACTCAAATAGTCAGGCTTGGCATCAGAGGTCTGTCAGCTGACTCCCATCCTCTTGTACACTGCCAATGCCAGCTTCGGTACACTGTTCATCCCTTCCACGTGGAGGAGTGGCAAAATGCTGTGTCTGCTTCAGTTTAAGGCATGCGACGCTTCTAGGAATACAGTGGCTGGTTTGGTAGTCTGGTGGCTAGATAAACAAAGTGGAGAGAAGTTAATTAAAATTGATTCTAGAATCTTACACAAATGACTATAAGAAGGTGGTGAGGTGGTAAGACAGATGGCAGACCATGTTTTTTTTTTTTTTTTTTTTTTTTTTTTTTTTTTTTTTAAGTGAATAAAGGACATGTGAGGGATGTATCCAAAAAGATGGGCGTGAGTAAATGCAACGAACTGTTACAGACTAAGGAGGAAGGGAGGTGGGGGGCGGGGGAAGGAGCGAGAGCGCCAGAGAGAACACTATACCCTGGATGGATTGTGATAGTGGCATAAAGTTAGAAGTGGAACCAGGACAAGGGAAGTCACTAGGATGGTTTGTGGGCCACCAGCCTCACTGAAGTGAACTCCAGGTGTAGCGACACACTCTGAGGCAGAGAGAGAGCTGTAGAGGACATCCAATAATTCTCTTCAGCTTTCTGCACATCTATGGTATGGGCACATGCAAACACACATGTACAAGCATGTATAACATCGTGTGCGTACACACACACACACACACACACACACACACACACACACAGAATAGAAAGTAAAAAGGGAAAAGAAAGAGGAAAAAGTCCTGCAAGGAACCTGTGTGAAGATGCAAATGCCCCATATTCCAGAAACTGCATAACAAAGCTCTAGAAGATGCGTGGTCTTTTTGCTGGGAAAGTTCTTTGAAGCATTCACCATTTATGAATTTGTTTACCTATTCCAAAAATATTCAAAAGCACTGTAATACCGTATGGCATGTGCCCTGTACATGATGAGCTCTAAGAAGAGGCTTTGATTGATACATCGAGGTATCAGGCCTGCTGTGCGGGGCTGATCCCAGCAAGGCTTCCCCTTAAGTTGCGAGGTTGACTCCCTGTGTGCAGCATGCGGGTGGGTGTGTCAGCTGGGAGTATCTTAGCTTGGAATATACAGTCAGGCTGGCTTGCTCCCTGATTAAATCAGTGATGAATTCTGAGCTAACCTCATCCATCCTGCCCTTCAAGTCAGTGCTTAGAGACCAATCCTTTGATTTCAGGGATGTACCCCCTGTGGGTCGCTTAGCACTCTGGGGGTGGTGGTGGTGGTGGTGGTGGAGGTGAGGGGGAGGGGCAGGCTGGTGCAGCAGCTTCTGCCTGGCAGCCCTTTGATGAATCGCCTGTGTCTGCCCCCTTCCTACTCTTGATTCCAAGTTGGTTCTTCTGGTTCTGTGCTGTAACAAATGGCTTCGACCTTCCCTGCAGCTGCTCTTCTATCACTCACAGTCTTGTCTTTGCGTTTACGGTTTCTTTCCTGAAATGCTGCGATCAAACCCAAGGTGTCACAAGCACTAGGCAAGAGCGCTAACCGCTGAGCTTTGCCAAAAGCCCTACAACCTCTGTCCATTCTTGACAGCAGCCCTTTCCTTCTTCCCTTCCCCGTTTGCATCTGCACCCGTCCTCTTGATCTCAGTCCTCTAGACAGAAACCAGCCGAATCCTTGATGTGGGATTGTGAGTTTGTCCTGTTTTTGTTTAAAAATTATTAACGTTTTACTTGGCCTTTTGGAGGGAGTCGGCAGTATATGTCTGTGGTCTAATCTCTTGGACTGGAGGTCAATTCTTAACTTAAATCGCCACCTTACTGTTTTCCTACTGGATATCTGAAAGATTTTTATTTCTCAAACTACATTCATAATAAATAAATGACGATGGTAAATAGATATATTTTCCCCTTAAAATTCATTATTTGTCAACTATAAACAGAATTTCTGAGCAGCAAGAAATAAAACTAAAACTATCAAAGTAAATGCAGACAATTCCAGGCAGAGGGAGGAAATTTTGTACTTTTCTTTTCTAAACCAACGATTGTGGAGAGAAATATATTATTAATGTTTAGAGCTAGAACAGATTTCCCCTATATTTATTAAGCAGCAGTTATGTTTTATGCACTATCCCAGGCATTCGATATATGAACAAACAAAGCACATCCATGGCATTTATAGACAGCTGAAGGAGAGAGATATTAAGACACTCAAGTATAGATAAAATTATGACATCCCTTTAAGGGGAAGGTGCAGGTTACTATGAAGAAAAAAAACAAAAAACAAAAAACAAAAAACAAAGCAAAACAGAGGAACCTAATTTAGTTTGAAGGATCAGGGGGAAAAAAATCCCCACAGAGAAGCAGCATCTAAACAGAATCTTGGGGAAGGATTCAAGTAGACAGGACGGGAGATATCAGATGCCCAGCGTGGGAGGATGAGCCAAGAAGACAGAGAGTAGCCACCAATGGGCAGTGGATGGATCACAATTATTCAGGTGGTCTTTGATGATACCCTAGAGCATTCAAGAGACTTTGCCCCTGGCATTGATTTGATCTATAATTTTATTCACTTTGACTTTCAGCTGCAATGGATATTGAACTCACAGCCTTATACATGTTATGTGAGTACTCAACCACTGAAAGGTGTGTGTGTGTGTGTGTGTGTGTGTGTGTGTGTGTGTGTGTGTGTGTATATACATACATACATATACTCTGAAGCATTGTTTTTCTTTTTACTGTTGTAGAGATCAAACTTGGTGCCGGTGTTATTATAGTAGAGTTCATAAATGATGACATGGTTAGAAAATGTCAGTGTATGTTGAAAGCAGTAGGTATGTTTAGACATTAAGTTACTTACTTGTTGATATAATAAACTTGACAAAACCAAAACCAAACACCCAAAGGGAGATGGTTTATTGGCTAAGAATTCCAGGGTTCACAGTCCATCCTAGAGGGAAAGTCATGGTGTCTGGAGCTTGAGGCAGGTGGCCACATGGCATCTGTAGTCAGGAAGCAGAGAGAGAGGGAGAAGGAGGGAGGGAGGGAGGGAGGGAGGGAGGGAGAGAGAGAGAGAGAGAGAGAGAGAGAGAGAGAGAGAGAGAGAGAGATGCTGCTCTCCTTATTCAGCCTGCGACCCCAGCCTATGGGATGATGCTGCCCACAATTAGGGTTGGTCATTGACCTCACTTAACCCATCTGGAAGCTCCCTTCCATAGATGCTCAGAGGCCTGGGTTCATTTTGGTCCTAAGTCCAGTTAAGGTGACCAGATTAGCCATTTCTACACCCTTTGTCAACATGACACTTTTAACCACAACTTTCCACTTCTTGTCCCTATCATAGTCACCTCACAATGCAAACTGTATTCAGTCCATCAAATCCTTTTAGCTCTCAACAGTGCTAACCACTCAAAAGTGTAAGTGTAGAGTAGCCTTTCAGACTCAGGCAATCTCTGAGAGCCTTGTACAGTAAAAAAATTACACTTGTTTATTTGTTTACTTTGAGACAAAGTCTCACTATGCAGCACTGGCTGGCCTGCAGCTTGCTATGTGGACCAGGCTGAGACCAGGGCAAGGGTAGTGGGCAGTGGCTATGACACTGAATGGATACTACCCTGTCTGGAATATCTTCCAACAAGCAAATCAGTTCACTTCCAAATCTAATCTCAGTCCAGTTCTTAGGACAAGGGCAGATTGCCACTAGTGTGTTTGTCAGAACATCACACAAGTGCTATTGGGAGTTTGTGTTCCTTCTCAAACCCCATGGGGTGGATCACTACAGATCTCAAGGTATATTCATCTTCTAAACTCCCACCAGAATGACTCATTAAGTTATGCTAAAGGCACTTAAAGGCTTTTCTAGCTGGGTTCCCAACGACCTGCATTCCTCCCTCAAGCCATTTCCAACGACCTGTACACCACTTTGTCCAGTTCATTACAGCAACAGCCACACTTTTCCATGCCAGTTTTATGTATTGGTTGCTTGTCTCCCTGCTGTGATAAAAGCAACGTAAGAGAGAAAGGGTTTGTTGACTTACAGTTCTAGAGGTACAGTCCATTAGAGCAGGGCAGGCACAGTGACAGGAGCTTGGAGCAGCTGCCTACATTATATCTATAGACAGGAAAGAGAGGGAAAGAGGGAAGGAAGGGAGAGAGCAAGGAAAAGAGAGAGGGAGAGCAGGGGGGGATATATGTTGGTGACAGTTACCTAGTTTTCTTCTAAGAACGGTGCCACCCATAATTGGAATAGGTCTTCCCACCTTAACTAACCCAATCTAGATGCTCACTCACAAATAAACCCAGAGGCGTGTTTCCATGGTGATTCCAAATCTAGTCATGTTGACAGAATTAACCATCGAAGGCACATTATTTTGAACAGAGAGTACTTAGTCATGGCTGTAGTGTGTTGCGAGGGGGAGTTTTCACAGACTACATCTAGAGTTTTGACTTTGGCAGAGGAGGAGGACTGAGGTGCTGTTTAGAGAGATGAAGGATATAGACCAAGAAGGACTTCTAATTTTTACTTGGGAGGGAAACAGATCCAAGTAGAAATGTCAAGTAGACAGCGAGCGGGATGTGTAGATCTGGATCTTAGAGAACACATATTGGCTAGGGACAGAAAATTGAGACTTGCTACTATGTAGAAACTAATGTCATGAGCTTGGAAGGGATCAGGGATAGGTCAGAGGGGAAGAGGGGAAGAGGAGGGTTCTAGACCATTCCTCATGGAGTCTCTAATCTAGAGGTTAGACAGAGGAGGTACTTGGTCCAGATCAATAGAAAAAAAACGAGAAAAGGGGTTGGGGAATGTGACTTGGTTGGCAGAGTGCCTGCCTAGCACACACACAGTGCCCTGAGTTCAGTCCCTAGCATCTATTAGCTGTGGTCGTCATGCCGTACATCTTTAGATGGTACCTTTATCATCTAATCAACATCTCCCTGAGCCATTTCTCCCTCAACCTTCTCATTCTATTCTCAGCTTCTGTAAGATCAATAGTTTATAATTCCACATATGAATGAGATCATATGGTACGTGTCTTATTGTCTATATCCATTTACCAATCAAGATGCCCTGACTGGTTCACTATCTTAGCTGTTGTGAACATTGCCATGGAAAACATGAGCATCTCTTTAACACAGCGATTTTTAGGGTGGTTGTGGTGAACACCTTTGATCCCAGCACTTGGGAGGCAGAGGCAGAAGTATCTCTGAGTTCAAGGTCAGCTTGGTCTACCCAGTGAGTTCCAGGACAACCAAAGCTCACAGAGAAACCCTGTCTTGAAAAACAAAAATCAAAAACAAAAACAAAAGATCCAAAACCTATTGATTTTTATTTCCTTTGCATATCCATCCAGAAGTGAGATGACTTGATCATGCAGTAGTCCTATTTTTATTGGGGTGCGGGTGATAAATGCCAAACTGTTTTCCATTTTAAAGTCCACATTCAATACTAGTTTCTGACTAAAAAATCTCTATTTTGTAAAAATCCTCAGAGTTTCAAATCCTCAGGACCTTCACTATGTGGAACTGAGCACCAATTGAAAACCAAGGATTGAGTTCTGTTTGTTCCTTCTTAGCAAGCGTATGAAATTGAGATCATTAAGTACTATGGCCTGTTATGACTTGACTATGAGATGTTCTCCACAGGCTCAAGTGTTAAGGCTGAGGTCCTCGCTGGCTGTGCTATTTTGGAAAGTTCTAGAATCGTTTTGGAAAGTTCTAGAAACGTTAGGAAGTGGGGAGTAGCTCTAGGAAGTAGGTCACTGGACATGAGTTTCTGTAGTTATCTTGTCCCTGGTCTCCTCTGTCTCCATCTCTCTTTGTTTCTTTCCTTACTCTTAGACTTTCTGGCCATCTGGTATGAGCATCTGTGGTCCAGTATATCCTCTCTGCCGTGATGGATTAAGTTGTTGGAAAATGTTGGTCAAAATACATTTTCCCTCCTTTATTTCTTCTCTCCTTTTTGCAGGGACTGTGTCAAGTATTTTATCAAAGCCATGAGAAAACCAACTCGTATAAGACCATTAAAAAAAAAAAATCAGTTGTTTGTTGGATTGTTTGTTTTTTCAAGAGAGGCTTTCTCTGGGCAGCCTTGGTTCTCCTGGACTTGCTTTGTAGATCACCCTGGCCTCAAACTCACAGAGATCCACCTGCCTCTGCGTCCCTAAGTGTAAAATTCAGTTTTTAAAGACAAGTATTACAACCAGTAGTTAAATTTTCAAGTGTTCTGAAGTTGTACATGCTTGAGAGAAAATACTAGTTTGAGATGAGTAAAGTCATCCTTTATTTTGTAAGAAATGATCCAACACAGGCAATTTCATGTGACTTGATAAAAAACTTGGTATGTTGTGAGCAGTTCCTCTCAGAAATCACCATTGCTGTTGGAGATGGGGTTTTGGGCAGCCAAGGCTACCTAGTCCCAGGAGGCCTTTGCCTGGGCGGAGGACTTTGAACTGCTGATCCTCTTGCCCCACTCCCTGAGTGCTGGGCTTGGAGTGTGCAGTGCTGTCCTTGGAGCTGCTGCTGCAGCTTCTGCAGTTGTCTCTGGCTGTGGTGATTTGTGGGAACTGCGCCGACTTTCCTTTTGTTTTTGCTTTCTAAACCCCAACGCGTTAGTGTTTTATTTTTTTATACAGTAGCAGGCTCTCGAGTTTCATGTGCTCTTCTCCTTTCTCTGCACCCAAGATTTAAATAGATGGGATTTCTTAGAAACTCATTCTGAACCACAGAGCCATTTCCAGCATCTTCTGGTTAGTCTTGAAGCCTGGTAGTTGTCCTTTTATTTCCCTCCTCCCACTAGATGGTCTTCGCTATTTTGTTGAAGAATTTTTTAAGGGTGTAAATGGAGTTGTAGTTGAAACAACTTTCAAGTAACTACTTAATTTTATTTCATATAATTACATTTATTTTGTTTTTATGTATTTACCTTTATATTTATTTTATATAGTTATATTTATCTCAGTTTTATTTCTACAGGTTAATAGTTTTTATCATAAATAAATTCAACATTCATTAATATGGATATGGATTTTTTTATGATGTATATATATCCAGATGAAAATATTTGGTTTCTTTATTTATGTAAGTGAGTGGTATTTCCAATTCACAGAGTGAGAGTTATTTCTACTTGTACATACATGTTTTAAATTTAAAAGACTATCATGGGGAAATGAGTCAAAATTGAAAAGTAGGCAGATTCATCTATTTCTTGTTCCTGTTATGGGTAAAACATTGAATAAAAAGAGCTCTCAGAGTGATTTGCAATGTATGGACTCTAAGGATAAACTATCTTGGCATAGTTTATGTTGTATCTCTTAGAGGATCAGGTAAAACAAAAGAATAAAGGAAATCAAAGCTTCTTACAACTCTACCACTAAGAAATAAGTTTTATTATTCCCATGTGTTTTGTTTCCACATATGCAATGCCATGTGCCAATCTAAATTATTTTCATTTTTCTTGGGATCAAAGACAGCATTCCTTTATTTTTTTTTTATTTTCAGAAAATGGTTGAAAACAAAAGTTGCTCTGTATTCCAGTAGATGGAACCTATTTAAAACAACAACAACAACAACAGATTGGTTTTATCTTTATTTGTATGTGTGTGTGAGCACACATGTGCACACATAAGTGCAAGTGCTCAAAGAGACCAGAAGAGGGCATCAAATCCCCTGGAGCTGGTGGCTGTGAGCTGCCAGATGTGAGCTGGCGACTGAACTCTAGTTCTCTGACAGAACATCAATTGCTCTTAACTGCTGACCCATCTTGCCAGCCCCAGTGTTTGAGACAGGGTCTCAGACTGTCCCCAATTTGTCATAGTCAAGGATCTCCTTGATTCAAGATTCTCCCAAGTGTTGGGATTATAAGCATGTACTACTACTGGTCAGCCCAGCTGTATTTAATGGATACGGCTGTAGATGATGCATTTAATGGGATTTCTGGATCTGTTACTTATGAACAAACAGGAGGAGACAAAGTTTAGGGAAATAACACTGAAAGAAGTCTAAAGAAGGGATGAGTAGTGAGTCAGGGCTGTGGGGCATGGTGCAGAAGGGAGAAATCCACAGGAGGGTCCTGGGACACTTGAGCGGACTGAACATCATTTATCCAAAGAAGACAATGGCTCCATCCTGGGACATGTCACACAAGTGGGGCTGACAAAGGCCTGCGTGTTGAATTTACCAGGACATCAGGTTAGAACTGAGTCACTGCCCACTTTCAGGTTCCCAATTTCACATCTCACAGTAAGAGTTGTCATTTCTTGTTCCTTCAAGTGGGAGCAGAGGGCATCTGCACTCTATTTCTTTCTAAAATAATGCTCATTGGCTGGCCTACTGAAATATCTTGTCCACAATACAAAATTTTACTCGGTTCCTATTTTAGCATCTCATGTGATAATCCCTCTAGAAATGCCTCAGAAATCTTTTTTAGTTTGGTTTCTTCTAGAAGTAAATCCCGAGACAGAAGCTGGACTTCTAGTAATTTCTCTGGTCCCAGGCACCCTGGTGCAAAGATGGAAAGGTCTAACGGGAGATGGTAGAATTTGAGGGGTTTAAGGTTCATACACTGACCATTTTCTCAATGTCTGACTACTGCAATGCTCAGATTCCCATGGACCATGCAGTAAGTTCACTTCATTCTTCAGGTTAAGATAGTATCCACCTTGGTAAACCCACAAATTTAAAAAAAGGTGTCCTATATATCTCTTGAGTTATAAGCAAACATTTTCCTGCCCTGATTTTGTATAATGAATTGTATCATTTTATGAGTGTGAAGTATCCTTCCTGTTCGAATAACTCCTTTTATCTATTTATCCATTAGCATCACAAATACATTTGAGAGTCCCAAGCTGAGACATGGCTATATAGTATTATATATACACGCTGCATGTATCTCCTTTACCCTTTAACATTATATAGTTAAGCGTGGATATATATATATATATATATATATATATATATATATATATATATATATATATATATATATTCTCTCTGTATTATATATGTTTCTCTCTATAAAATTATATATAATTTTTAATGTACTTAAACATGTTTTAAATTACATATATATTCATATATATAGATTATATATAACATATAGATATGTGTGTATGTGTGTGTGTGTGAGAGAGAGAGACAGAGAGAGAGGGTGGGACTACATGAGATGCTGTCTCAAAAACTGTATAATTTTCAAATTAGAAAGTGATTTATTTTTGAAAGATGTACTTTATTATTTATTTATATATGTGTGTGTGTTTGTGTGTGTGAATTCATACATGCCTGCATAATTATTCCCACAAAGGCCAGAAGAGGGTGTTAGATTCTCTGGAGCTGAAAGTACAGTTGGTGTGAGCCTAATGTGGGTGATGATGGGAAGTGAACTAGTGTCCTCTGCAAAAGCACCAAGATATTCTAACCACTGAGCCGTCTGCCTATCCAGCCCCAGAAAGTGAGTTGTATTTTTGTACCAATGACTTCTTGAAACTTGAACAGAGTAAACCATGTTGACAGTATTAGACATGTATACAAATAGTTTTTTTTTGTTTGCAAACTTAAAACATATCCATTGAAAACGTGCAAATTGCAAAGCAAAGCCCAGATGTAGCATGCCTGCAGCTTTGTACCAGGCATCCCTCCTGCACTTGCCACCTTGGGTCTTTTCAAGGCCCCCTCTCTTGCTTCTGGCACGCCACCATCTGTTCAGGGCTCCTGATGGACAAATTGCTGCTTGCCTCGTGCCCGGAGTGCTTGTGTGGAGTAGTGCTTAAGAAATAATTGCTCTGGGAGATCTCAAAGCACTCAGACCTCATGGAGTCTTCTGGTACCTTCTGAAGTAGTTATGGGACATGAGGCTGAGGCAACAAAAGATTGATCCAAAATAATGGAAGTAGAAATGAGTGAGTGGAGCAGGCTTAAGAAGTGCAGCAAGATGAGATGGCATAACTTGTCTTCCTAGCACTCGGCAAGCAGGGCAGGATGGAGACGTCAAGATTGTCTGCTGGACCAGAGCCAGCTTCTTTTAAGACGATTCTGGATTTACTGGTTAAAATAAAGCAGAAAAAAAAAATCAGTGTCTGTGGTGAGCCTAGACACAGTGTGCCAAATGACATCTTCATAAAGAGCCTGTAAACTGAACCGGAGTGGTGCTCAGTGTGAAGAGCACTGGCTTCTCTTTCTGAGGATGTGGGTTGGATTCCCAGCACCCACATGGCAGCTCCCATCTGTAACTCCAGTCTCAAAGATGTAACTCTGTAAATCGCAGGCACTGGGCACACTTGGTGCACAGACATACATGCAAGCAGACACCCATACACATAAAACAAAAAGAGTTTATAATTTCTTCCAAGGCAAGATGGGTATGAGGGTTTTGGGTAGTATTCTTGGTCAGAGGGGAGGAATTACAGGCTAAGCAATTTATATCATTCATGATGTTTAAATGTAATTTCCTCCAAAAACAGCCAGTGAAGAGAGATTTCATAATGTACATGAGGCAGCATTGTGCATGAAATGAGCCACAATCGGGAATGTAAACATAAAATAACATTATTAGCTGTCTGTACCTCTGCTTTCTATCCCTGTTTCCTGCCTGAGTTTTTTTCCAGCAGGCTTCATAGTATTTTTAAAAAAGTTATTCTTTTAAAATCCTCAGTAATCCTGTTGTTTTTGCATTAAAATCCAAATAGGTCCAATAAACACATGATTCCTGTTTATACCTGTGCTGTGTAAAATCCTCCAATTTATCTCAGCTCCATCCTCGTCCTCTACCACCACCTGATTAAGGCTGTCCAGTCAGCAGAAGAGGGGGTCTCCAGCCGCTCTGAACATGGATGACCAGAGTGGGCGGAAAGAGTGGGTTTTATGTGGCCAGGGTAACTGCATCTGGGGTCAGTTCCCTCTGGATTCAGCGCAGGTGTTGGTGTTTCAGGTGTTGGTGTTGCAGGTGCTTGTGTTGCAGTTGTTAGTGTTGCAGGTGCTGGAATTGCAGGTGCTGGCGTTGCAGGTGCTGGAATTGCAGGTGCTAGTGTTGCAGGTGCTGGTGTTGCAAGTGCTGGTGTTGCAGGTGCTGGTGTTGCAGGTGCTGGTGTTGCAGGTGCTGGCATTGCAGGTGCTGGCATTGCAGGTGCTGGTGTTGCAGGCGCTGGTATTGCAGGTGCTAGTGTTGCAGGTGCTGGTGTTGCAGGTGCTGGTGTTGCAGGTGCTGGTGTTGCAGGCGCTGGTATTGCAGGTGCTAGTGTTGCAGGTGCTGATGTTGCAGGTGCTGGTGTTGCAGGTGCTGGTGTTGCAGTCTTCCAACCAGGGATGGTTTTCTTCCTGCAGGGCACAGGATGTAGGAATGCTGGGGGAGATGCCTCTGCTTTTTGACCCAACCATGCCTGCCCTTAGCGCTGGTGTGTGGGACAATGCACAGACCCTCTTCCAGCGGAGCCCTTTGGTGTGTCTGGTAGAACAGTGACAAATCCTTTCAAGATGACATCAGATGGACTCCAGAGAAGCTATCCATTTCCCCACTAACAGCTGATTAGCTCATTCGACTGTAGCTCCTTCTGTGGTTTGAATATGGTTTGTCCCTCCAGAGGAGGCTCATACTGGAGGTTTGCCTCCTAGTGTGGTGGGTAGGACCTTCAGAAGGTTGAGGCCTGCTGGGTCTTGATTGAAGTTGGAAGAGGTCAATACTGGTCTTGTGGACTGGAGTAGGTCGTTAGCAGGGTGTGCTCGCTAGTTTTATGTTAACTTGACATAAGGCAGAGCTTTTGGAAGAGGGAACCTTGAGAGAAAATGCCTCAGCAAGACCGGCTTGTGGGCAAGCCTGCGGTGCATTTTTTGCATTGATGAGTGATGTGAGAGGGCCCAGGAGGTGCCACCCCTGCACTGGTGGTCCTGGGTGCTGTAAGAAAGAAGGCTGAGCAAGCCAGTAAGCAGCATTCCTCTGCATCTGCTCCTGCCTCCAGGTTCCAGCCCTGACTTTCAGTGATGAACCCTTATGTGGAACTGTAAGACGAAATGAACTCTTTCCTCCTCAAGCTGCTTTTAGTCATGGTGTTTTGTCACAGCAACAGAAATCTAAGACAGGACGTGAATCAGCACTCACAAAAATAGGTTGTTCCCCTCTCAGGGGCTTAGGGAGCATCACAGAAGAGAGACCGGAAGGGATTTAAGAGCAGGATGGAGAGGCAGAGGTCCTGAAGGGCTTGGCATCGTGCTGCATTCTTAAATTCTTTGTGGTGATTACCTATCCAAGATTGAGCTTGTCAAGATTCTGTCATGGAGGATGGCAGGTTCTCCAGGCCCTGCCCCTCTGGGATCTGTAAGCAGTTGCTGGGAGTGGGCAAACATTTTCTTCAGTTAAGTACCCATGGTCCTGTAAACAGTATCTTGCCAGCACTACTTTGGTGACCCCAGTTAAATTCATTGGTATACACACACACACACACACACACACACACACACACACACACACACACGCACGCATGCACACACACACACACACACACACACATGCATGCACACACGCAAGCACACACAGAAGGACAGCATGAGAACGCAGTGGAGACTAAAGAGGAAGAGGAAGAGAGCCAGTGGGAGGGGAATAAGAAAGTAATGGGGACCATGAATATGATCAAAACACATCATACACATCTGAAGATATTATAGCGAAATTCATTATTATGTATGATGAACATATGCTAATAGAAAACTTGAAAAAAAAAAAAAGAGAGTAGGGTAAAGCTACTGAATGACTGGCCCACTATTTGCACAGCTGGTCCCTTTCCAGTTCTCTGGTATTTTGTGGCACTGAAGGATTGCCACTAGGATGCTAGAACAATGGTGTTTGGCCTTCATATTCATCAGAAAGATGAACTAAAGAACCCTCTACCATATAAAGCACTCAGCCTCAGGCGCTTTGCTATAGCAACAGAAAATGGCCTCTGTACACCTGCTCTTCTAACTACTGTAATTTTTTTATTGTTTCATTGTGGGAATGAGCAAGCAGTTTATATTTCTCAAGGCGCATTTTTTAATGTCCCCATGAAAATTTTCTATTTTTTTTTTTAGTTTAAGGCAACAGGGACCCACTAACCTTGTTCCCAAGTAAAGGAGAAGAAAAATGTTGTGGTTGCCCAGCAGTCCTTGCTGAAGGAGCCATTTCCTCTAGGGTCTTCACTCTTTAAATGTTGGAGGATGGACAGGTGTGTGTGTGTGTGTGTGTGTGTGTGTGTGTGTGTGTGTGTGTATTCATTTGTTTGTTCATTCATTCAATTGTGTGTATGTTTTTGTGCCTTTGAGTACAGGTACCTGTGGAGTTCAGAAGAGGGTGCTGGATCACCTGCAGCTGGAGTTACAGGTGGTTCTAAGCCACCCAACATGGGTGTGGGGAACCGAACTAGGGGCCTCTGCTATGCATTTTTGAGTACTGAGCCATCTTTTCAGCTCCCGTGGCAGGCTGTCTCTAATAGAATTGGTTTCATATTTACATGGCATGCCTACCTTAGCACTCCAGTATTTCACCTGACATTTTCGACCCCACTTAGCTCTGACTTTGATGCTAATCTTTGTAAACTCAGCGGCAACCACTGGGCGTCTTGTTCTCCCTGCCCTATTCCTTATTTCAGTGTCTGGTGGACAGAGGGTGGAATGTGGTCTCTCCTGCATGGAATGCTGGGATGTCCTTTATTTTCTTAAGCTTTACCTTTCCCATCTGTCTGAGGGGACAATGAAATGGCAACAGCCCTCAGATATGAGCTTGGGGGTGCTTTCCATTCAGGTGCTCAGGAGCACTGAACTTTGTCATGGTGATGGCCAGGGCTAGAGGCGGCTGAGTGTCTTCTCATTACCATCAGCTGACTGAGACAGCTGGACTCATGATTAACCCCACAGCCTTAGGGGCCTAGAGATACATAGAAAGAAGCAGGAGATGGCTATGCCCTGTTACTCATTTCTCTAGTTGCTGCTGTCATGAGCTCACCAGAACTGAGCTGGACAAGCTTCAGTCATCCCTTTCTCTCCAGGTGCTTTAAAGTATACTCTACAGTAACATTTGGTTAATTCTTTGAGAATCTCATATGTACATACAATGTATTTTGATAATATTCACCTCCACTTCTCCCCCTATCTCCTCCCAGGTCCACTTCTCACCTGCTACCGGACTAGTTTTTCTAGTTTGTTCTGTCCATATACTCCTGGGTGGGGCTGCTCACCGGAGTTGGTTGATTTACTAAGGGCCACGCTTTTATTTTATTTTTTTTTTAAATAAAAATAAATCTCCTTTTATTTATTTATTTTAAATGTATTTTATTAATTTATTCTTATTACATCTCAATGGTTACCCCATCCCTTGGTTCCTCTCATTCCTCCCTCCCTCCTATTTTCCCCCTACTCCCCTCTCCTATGACTGTGACTGAGGGGGACTTCCTCCCCCTGCACACGAACTCTGGTGCCCCATATTTGACCATGTTCCCTGGATGGGGAGACCTGGTGGCACTCAGAGGAAGGATAGCAGGCTACCAAGAAGAGACTTGATACCCTATGGGCCACACTATAAAGACAATGGACTCTCCCCGACTGGAGAAGCCATCAACTACCAATAGCTCCTCAGCCAGGAGTGGAGCGCTCTGCTCCAACCCAGGCCTTCTTACCGATCAGGAGGAGGGCTGAAGGAAACCTTGGCTGGTGGCAGCATGCCAGGCAGTCTTGGCTTACAAGCAAATTTGACATGGCAGTTATAGCTTATTGGCACTGCAGTTACTCTGCGTTTGCCTGAGAAAAGAGCTATGTAAACAGCCCGAGGAAGCAGTGGCACAGCTCTGAGACCACACTGCAGTGCTGCTGACACCATGACAGGGCTCTGATTTACTACCAGCTTGAAGAAATGAGGGTTACCTTGAGTACTGAATTACCAGGTCCCCGAGGGCATTCCTTGGCATTGAACCCAGGCTGCTAACCAAGACTTCCACGCTTCATTTATGGGATCTGACGCTATCAGAGACTGCAGCAGTATAGCTATAGGCTCTAGTAAACTTCTAAATTAAAAGTCAACCCAGTCAAGGGTATTTTGATGTCCAGGGATTTGCAAGCTGCTCCCACTAGGATTAGTGCCCCAGTCACTTCTGACTCACTGAGATTAATGCAGAGCCTTCTATCTTAGCTCCGTGCTTTGCATGGGGGAGTCGACGCTGAGTTTCACATCGGCCAGTCTTTAAGGCTGCTTCATTTCGTACAGGAAGCACATTGCCCATGTAATGTAATAGCCCAAAGCATAAAGGTGCTGTATTGACGTTGCTTCAGTACTTGTGAGGTTTGAGGTTAAAATGAAATCTTTGTTCGTTACTGGATATTTGTTACTAGAGAGGATTTTTTTTTTTCTCACGTTGTTATAGGGATAAAAAGGGTTGTTTGGCTCACACTTTAGGTTACATTCCATCAGAGCAAGAAGTAGAGGAAGAAAGTCACGGTAGGAATCTGGAGCAGAAACTGATGGCATCCTCACAGGCTCAGCCTTAGTTATTTTTATTAATATTAAATTTTGAAAAATTCATGTGTGTGAGTGTTTTGCCTGCATGGGTGCATGCAGACCACATGGGTGCAGTATGCACTGGATCTCCAGGAACTGGAGTTAAAGGCAGTTGCTATGTGGGTGTTGGGAATTGAACCTAGGTCCTCTGAAAGAGCAATTACTGGTCTTAGCTGCTGCTCCATCTTCCTAGCTCCCAGCTAGCCTTGTTATATGGCTAGAAACACCTGCCCAGGGAATGCTGCCAACCACAATGGCCTGGGCCCTCTTGCATTATGTAGCCATCAATACTATCCCCCACAGACATGCCTAGCAGTCGGTCTGATCTGGAAAATCCCTCAACTGGCATCCTTTCAGATGACTCTAGGTGGTGTCGAGTTGATGATTAAAGCTCACCAGGACAGCAGATAATGTAGGCTGAGCATCTCTGGTCTGAAATCTGAAGTGATCCAAAATCTGAAACTTGGTAAGAAAAATGCACATGTGGAGTCATGTGACAAATCACAATCAAGTTGCTGTACAGTAAGATATGGTTTTTTTTGAACATAACATAAAACTTTGGGTTTTATGTGTAAGGTGTATATAAAATACAAATATATTTCATGTTTAGACCTGTATGGATTCTCAGTATTATGTGTGCATATGTTCCAAACTCAAAACAATCCCAAATCCTACATACTTTCAAGTATTTCTTAGATAAGTGATATTCAGTTTATTAGATATAGCTGATAGTATAAAACCTATAACTTTGTTTCTTGAAGATCTAGTGCCCTCTTTTAGCCTCAGAGGACATGACACTTTTACAGTGCACATACATACAAGCAGGCAAACACACATACACATAAAATAGAAATAAAGACATATTCTAAAAGTACACATTAGATTCTTGGATTTAGTTAACTTTATGGCTTTGGCAAACAGTTTATCTTTCAAAACTTCAGCATCTTACTCTGCAAAATGGTCACACACTTACTTTGTGCTGGATGTAAATGTGATTAATGTCACTGCTTTAAAACAACTGCACTGTGCTATATACACAGCAAATTATATATTTAAGGTAAAAAAGGACTGTCCTGAGGACGTGGCACTTGAGAGATACAGGCAGATGAGCCTCTGAGTTCAAGGCTAGCTTGGTGGCCTGGGCGAGACCCTATTTCAAACAAACCAATATAATAACAATGCCCTTCTCCCCAACCAAATTCTGCAAATCCCCTCCCCACTACTGTGGGGCCATAATGGAGGAATTATCCCCCCTGCCCCCATACCTCAGATGAGGACAGCAGTAGTTGGGTCCCTTCCATCTCCCAACCTGGTTTCCAGAAAGTCTGCTGCCCCACCATCAACCCCAGTAAGAATGCACTATCCAGACAGTTAACAGGCATACTCCTTGTTTGATCTTATAAGGTTTCCCCCTCGTACCCTTTAGACCCTGAGTATGTAGACGTCTAACACATCCCATCCAAGCCAATCATACATGGTCACACAAACCTTGCCCCAGAGACCCTGCCCAGCTCCCCAGGATGGTGGGTTCTGGGCTTGCAATGGTCTGTCTACCCTGAGGGGCAGAAGCAGCACTGCACCCCGTACCCCCAAATACTCTGATGACAAAGCCTCTTCTCTTCGGCTTTGTGCTGTATTTTCTGCATTTGAACACTCAACCAGTGAGGAAAGGGGAGAGAATGCCTTTGTAAGCCACCAGACACTTAATTGTGGTGGGGGTTTTTTCCCCTCTTTTTTTTTTTCCTTGGCTTTTTTTGTTTTTTGAGACAGGGTTTCTCTGTGTAGCCTTCACTGTTCTGGAATCGCTTTGTACACCAGGTTGACCTCTGCCTTTCTAAGTACTGGGATCACAGGTGTGCAGCACCGCGTCTGGTTTAATTGTAGTGTTTTGGTGGTACAAACTGATATGATGCCAACCCACTTGCAAACGTTTTTAAAAACAATGCACGTTGTGAGGATAATGCAAGTGGCTATGGTTTCTGTTGTGCCTTTTTTTTTTTTCTCTTATGCATGCCCATGACAGGCAGTTCAGAGTAGAGAACTGTCCCAGTTACTCAGTGTGATGGGTAATCAAAATGCTCAGCAGCCACTCTGTCCTGTGTGAGAAAACCACAGCTGGATTCTTTGATCTTACAACATGTGGTCAGCTAACAATTTGCAGGAATGGCAAGAAATGGGGAAAGCCAAAACACAAATGGAAACAGACCTTCTGGGGGTTCTGTTGTAGTGGACGCATCTTTCCCTCATCCCAGTCTTGCTTGTGCTGCCGGGCACTTAGAAAAAGGAAGTCATTTGAAAGCAGGTCATAAGCAGTTAGTCCATTGCTTAAACTTTGATCTTCATGGGCAAGAATTCATTTGTTTGTAATCTTAGTTATACCAGACTAAGCCACAAGGGGAAAATAGCTCCCTTTGTTTAAAAACACAAAGTAACAAAGCACTTTCATGAGAAAGGAGTACATCAGCAACCAAGTGGCTCTAACAGGAAGTCCATGGAGGCTCTCCAAAGGTCAGAGCTGGAAAGAACCTTAGAACACACAGGTTAAATGTCATCTTCATCTTCCTCTTGTCAAGGAGAAAACTGAGATCTTAAGCACCAGTCCGGTCCCCATTTTCAGTTCAGGGTGACATTACTTTTCCCATATGTGGATGTTTCTACCTACTGGTAGACTATGAGGGCTATAATAAGCTAAACCAAAATGGAAATTAATTAAAACATGTATTGATTCATAATATAAACTGAGACAACATATTAGATCCAAAATATATAGAAATTTAGGAGCTTCAAATAAATACAGAAACCCGGCCAATTCAGTAAACAAACAACTTCTTAGGTATCTAAAGTAATAGTTCCATATAAGAAAAGAGTCCTTAAATATCCCAGAAACAGTGCAAGCCTTTAGCGCTCTGTGGCTGGAATGTGAAATGTTGACCACAGGCTCACCTGCTCGAACATCTGGTCCACAGCTGGTGGTATTGTTTGGGGTGTTGCAGAACCTTGAAGAGGCAGGTGGACCTGCCAGGGAAATGCATTGCTGGGAGGTGGGCCTTGAGGGTTACAGGCCAGCTGCTCCTGGTTACATGTGTTCTGGTTGCCATGTGAGCAAGTCCTGCAGATGGGGCTGCCCCAGATTCCCAGACGTTGTAGAGCGACTCTGAAACTGTGAGCGAGAATAAGCCTGCCCTCGACGTTGCTTTTGTAAAGTCTTAGGGCTCAATAATGAGAGAATAGACAACGCAAGCCTCAGTGTGGAGAGGTGCTTTCTCTGACAGAAAACCTAGAGACCATGGAGGGAACGATCCAGAAATCCCAATGCAGAAATTCTTCATAAGGGTCATTTTAGCCTGGTGTTTCATGCTTCGGCCTTCTAAGAGGGGCAAAAGACAACGAGCGAACATGATATTAGCTCCTCATGTCACAACTGAAAGACAAAGCTTCCTGATGCCAGGAACAGTTGGATGACATAAAAGGACCATCTCATAGAAAAAAAGTCACCAGAAGATGCGAGTACATTACACAGCAAAGGCAGTAAAAATGGCCTGAGCATACTGAAAAGTTGTTCTCGGCCAGTTCTGTGGAACAAAATGAAAACCATAGTCACACACACACACACACACACACACACACACACACACACACACACACACACCAGGGCTCTGTGGTTTATTGCGCTGGTAAACATTCTGTAGGTCAGCTGTGTGCTTGCACTGGTGAGATGAGGAAAACAAGCAGTTCCCACACGGACACTTACTTCATCCGAGAGTAGGAAACTCAGCGCAATTTAGAAAGAGCCCTGGAATCTATAGATGTACCTCCTCGCCCTTGTCCTCATTAGTTTTCTGTCAATTTGATGGATGATGGATTCTAAGGAGAAAATAAACCTCAACAGAGAAAATGCTCCTTTTAGATTGGACTGTACACATGTCTGTGGGCATGTTTTAAGTTAGTGATTGATGTGGGAGAGCCCCGCCCATGGTGGGTGGTGCCACTCCTGGGCACTCGGTTGTGTAAGAAAGCAGGCTAAGTGAGCCATGGAGAGCAAGGCAGTAAGCAACACTCCCCCATGGCCTCTGCTTCAGTTCCTGCCTTCTGGTTCCTGCCTTGAGTTCCTGCCCTGACTTCCTTCAGTGATGGAGTGAGAGATGTAAAGTAAACCCTTTCCTCAAGAGGGCTGTGGTGATGGTGTTTATCATAGCGATACAATCCTAACCAGGACACCTCATAACTAATTGTTTTTAATATACTCACTATTGCTCAGTGTTCACAATGGCTATGGATTGCTGATTCCTATAGACTTTTACCAATCTCTTTCTATGTCAGTGCTTTTAAAGGATACTCATTTGACGACGGCTAAGTGTTGAGATCAGTAGAATGCCTACCATTTGTAATCCAGTTAAACAAATTAGGATATACACCTGAAATGGGCTATAACAGCCTGAGATAAAAAGAAACTGCTGTGTATTGATTGAAATGGAGAATAAGGTGAGCCAGGTGTAGCGTCACATGACTGTGGTTATAGCAGTTCAAAAAGCCAAGGCAGGAAGATCAAAAGTTCAAGGACAATCGGGCTATATAGCCAGATCCAGGTTAGTCTGGCTTACATTGAAAGACTCTGTCAGCCTGTCTTGGGTGAGGAAAAAAAATTGTCAAGGGAAAAAGAAGGCACAAAACACGGAGGGCATCAGCTGCCTGCTTTTCTCTTTTGTAAGTCAGAGGGGAGAAAACACATGTCTGTATTGATTCAATTGGTTTGGTTGACACAGGGCCTGGCCTCAGACTCACAAAGTAGCTGAGGGTAATCTTGAACTCTTTAACCTCAGGTCTCCACCTTTGGAATGCTGGAATTACAGGTATATGCCACATGTCCACCATGTATTGATTTAAACATGTGTAACGTTTAGGGCCATCCAGAAGGCTCAGCATGTAAAGGGGGCCAACCTCCATCCCCCAACAACCTGAGTTTGATCTCTGGGGTCGACATGTGGAAGGGAAGGGACCACCAAAAGTTGTCGTTTGACCTCCATGTATTTGCTGTGGCCTTGCATGCCCCCTCATAAAGAATTATATAAATATATTTATAAATATATAAATACTTTAACAGTTAATACGTAACCTCTCTTGGAGAATAAATTTTCTTTAAAAAGATAACAAAGATAGTGGCCCCTGTAGGGTAAGGGAGGGAGGAGGCTTCAATGTCTTCATTATGACAAGACAATTTCCATTAGTATAAGCAGCATAAGACAGTGTCAACAAATAACTGGATACCAGAGTATTCAGCTCTCAGTACTTGGTGGGAGGTCCCCAAATCTGTGCAGCCAGAAGTGCTGGCTGGTAGCTCTCAGGCAGGAGCTGATGCTGTGGGCCCTCCTTTCCCTCAGAGAACCTCAGTTCTATTTTTAGAACCTTTCAGGTAACTGGATCAAGTTCCTTAGATTATGAAGATAACCTTTACTTAGGCTCAAGGGATTATAGATGTTAGCTGTGTGTACAGCAAAATCCAGATTGAATGACAGGAGCCTCAAGCCCAGCCACCTTGGCCCCCTCACTCTTGCCCTGAAATCCAGCCTGAGAGTAGAGTGGCTTCAAAGTGTCTGAGCAAAGGCAGCATATGTCCAATATGACAGAAAAGCAGGCCACGTTCCCTGGGCTTCTTGAGATAATTCTGAGGTCACATGTATTTTGTTAAGTGTAAGATTAGAACCCACCATTGTTTTTGTGCTGCTACTGAATAAAATGCCACCAATTAAATTGATGGGTTATGGATAATGAAAGTTGCCTTAATTCTGATATGTTAAATGCTGTTTGCATGAGTGGAGTGTCTCTGGAGAGGCAGAACTTACAGGAATCGCATGTCTGTAGATAAGAACATGTATAGGAAGAGGGTTGATGGGGAAAGGAGATTCACACAGATGAATGCTCTTTGAAGGTGGCCAAGTTTTTCTTCTCTCTCTCTCCATGGGTTGAACTCAGGGGCCCAGATAATCAACGGCCACCAAAATCAACCTGAGCCAGTGGCCTTTGAGTTTGTCTTATTCCGAAGAGGAATAAGGAAATACAGATAAAGCATGAGCAGAGCAAACATGAATTTATTAAGGGACAGTGAGAGAAAACATCCCAGTGTGGGTGGGACTCCGAAGGAGAAAGAGTGAGGGATGCTATGTTTTTGTAGCCTTTTATGGGTCTAATAACAAGGACTGGATGGAGGCCAAAGTATCTTTATTGGGGCAGGCTGTTGTCTGAGTACACTGTTGGCTCAGCCAATAAGGCTTCAATTTGGCCTATTTTAGTTCCTTGTGGCCAATAAGAGAATCATTAATCCATTTAGGGGAGGGCTCCCATGTGCTGTGTAACTAGGTCATGATCCATCAAGAGTCCCTGTGCCAAGAGGCAGATCCTGAACATCTTGGTAATGCGAGTGTTGCCAAAGGGGAGCTGTCTCCTCTCCCAACACGATTAAGAAGGCTGGGAGTCCATACAATCTGAAATCTGGGTGCTCAGGGGCAGGGCAATGCATGTCCAGCCCATGCACAGAGGCTTGAGAGCCAATAGTATAAGATTTGGTCCAAATCTGAAGGCCACAGAGCCAGGGGCACCTGTGATAGAGATAAGACGGATGCCACAACCAGATGAGGGGAGCAAACTCACCCCCTTTCTGCCTTATGTGCTATGTAGGTCCTCAGTGACTTAGCAGGAGTTCACAGATCAGTGTTTGTATCAATTCTAATGATAAAGAAATACCTTCAGATACACACAGGCATGGTGTCTTCCCAACTACCAGGATCCCCTTTAGTCCAGTGTAGCTGACATATAAAATTAACTATCACATTACATGTGCCTTAGAAGGGTGAAATTTCTCCCTTTTCCTGGACCATACTAGGCCGGTGACTGAGATGTGTGTCCTTCAACCCCATTTCAGGGAACATCCTATCGCACACAGCATATTTTAGGGATTCTTTATCTGTGCTCTACTTCAGGAACTGAAAGTTAGCTGTGTCTAGGATGACTTTATTTATTTATTTTTTTTAAACACATTTTTATTGAAAAATAAAATAATTCATATTACATCTCATTTTCTATCCCATCCCATACATCCTCCCATTCCTCCCTCCCTCCCACTTTCACCCCAATCCCCCTTCCCTATGACTGTGACCGAGGGGGACCTCCTCCCCCTGAATATGGTGCTAGGGTATCAAGTCTCTTCTTGGTAGTCCGCTATCCTTCCTCTGAGTGCCATTGGGCCTCCCCAACAAAGGGACATGGCCAAATATGGGGCACCAGAGATAGGATGACTTTAAAATGCAAAAGACACCTTCCTTTTCTCTTATCCACCCATAGCATGGGGTGGGCCTGGAAGTCTTTTTTTTTTTTTGTGTGTGTGTGTGTGTGTGTGTGTGTGTGTGTGTGAGAGCCAAGGTTGAGAAGAGTCGGTTTTCAGGGCTGTTTCTTACTTTCAGGCATCCAGTCCTTACTTCCAACAGGCGGGATGCCAGCCATAGTTTCTGTATTATTTGCCTGTGGATCTGCAAATAACTGTAGCTGATTCCTGCATATGACATTTCCTTGTCTGCTCCGACAAGGTGCAGGAAGAGGCTTACCCAACATGTTTCACATGCTGTATCTAAATAGTAAGAGATTGCTCTTGCATCACATTAACTATAGCAATATGCGCATCTTGTGCAATGGCTTTTGAAATTTAAAGGCTCTCACTTTGGTTTCACATTAGGACATAAGGGTTACATAACCTTCCTGCTATCCAGTTTAGTCCCCCCCCCCCCCAAGGATGGGTGACATAATTCTAGCCAGTGTGAGAAGAAATGGTACACTCAATCACAGTGACCCACAAGACACATGGGAGTGAATAGCAAGCCCTTCCGTTTTTCAAGACCAAGATCTTCAGTAGCCGTTGTGAGTTGGCGCTCTTGTATGTAGCAAGTGTTTGAACATTACTTCGTTCAGCGGGGTCTCCTGTCTGTAGGGTGCTGGCTCTGATTCCTAACTTCAAAGAGGCCAAAATATCAGGCTCTGACTTTGTTCAGCGCAGCTCAATCATCTTGCTGCCCTCTGCTTTGCTGTGTTTTATGGAGTTCACAAAGGAGTCTTGTTTTTGACACTGTGCGCTTGACAAAGTGCGATGTAACTCACACTGCTTTGAACTCCAAAGTGTGAATGTAATGATAAAAAAATGATAATTCTGCTTTTATTTAAACTGATAGTAAGACGTATAGTAAGAGATTAAAAAAAAAAAACCCTTAAAAACAGCCCAATCACAGATGTGTGGAGGTCAGATGTAGGCTTTGACCGTCTTAAAATCTACTTTATTTGGGGTTCTTTAGTTCATCTATCTCCCTTCCAACCCACCTACCCTAGAACAGGAGAGAAGGAAGGTTAACAGGGACAGGAGAAGTAGACCTTTCTTAGACTCAGTTACGCTGGGCAATTTAATTCTTCATTGTCAGGATTCCAGAAGACCCATTAAACAGCAAACCAGAAATGCAGCAAAAGCAACCCAGAACCTCAAAGTGTTCTCTGGAGCATCTCTCTCTAGCAGTATCTCGAAGAGAAGTGATGAACAGCTAAGAGATGCGAAGTGATACAAAAGTCAAAAATCAAGCCTTCGTTTTGGGGCTCATACTTATCTCCTCTCAGAGTCTATACCAGGATGGTTATTAACTGGCAGAGATAATGTCCACATAAGAGGCAGTTCCCTTTCTAGCAGATAAACACCACATGCCCTGTCACAAGTCTGTTTCCAGTAGACAAACATTTCTCATATTCTCACAAGTCTGTTTCTCATCCCATATTTGGGATCAAAACAAAAACATGTTTGCATCACTACAGTCAGGACAGCCTGAGAGAGTTGGTACTTTTCCTCTACTGTGTGGGTTCTGGGTGCTGAGCTCAGGCTGTCAGACTTGGCACCAAGCACCTTTATCCACTAAGCTACCAGGCGGGCCAAATCATAGATTGTTTTGTTGTTGTTGCTTTTCTTTTTGGCTTGTTAGTTGCTTTTAGTTTTTGAGGTAGAACCTTGGCGTATAGCCCTGGCTGGACTAGAACTCACTGTGTAGACCAGATTGGCCTAAATATCACAGAGATCTCTTGCTTCTGCTCTCCAAGGGCTGAGACTAAAGGCGTGCTCTACCATGTCCCATGAAATCATAAGTTATTATTCCCCCAAATCTAAGTAGTAAATTGGCATCATCTTGGACTTAAATTTTGCATATTTTACTGATTTCTGTTTCTCAGGAAATAAATTATAAACAACTTAAATCCTAAATGCTTTTCTTCATTTGTCAAATATGGAGGTAATGAGATGGAGAGGTGGCTTGTGCTTGCTGTGTAAGCACGAGGCCCTGCCTTTCAATCCTCAGCACCTAGGTAATAGCCAGGTGTGGTGTCTCTAATGTCAGAATGGGGGAGGTGGAGGAGCCAGGCTTCCTGGCTACTACTCAGTGTAGCAGAAATGGAGCTCCAGGTTCAGTGAGAAATACTGTTGCAAAGAATAAGGACTATAACGTTTGTAAGCCAGTATCAGTTCCAATGGCATTCTAAATATGTATCTTTATACCCAGAGATAAGTGTAGCTCTCATCTCTCCTCAAAGAATTACCTTTATGATAGACTGTGATCGTTATAGGAAGCCACAACCGGCCAAAATGCAGAAGACAACTGTCGGTAGAGTGCCCATCCCTGGATGGCATATTTATAACACAGCTCCTGCATCTAAGGCTCAGGGACCATCACAAAAGAGTGGGCAGAAAGACTGTAGGAGCCATAGGACCAGGAGGTCTGCTTGAGATAGTCCCTCAGGGTATGACTGGGAGGTGGCAAGACCTGCATAATAATAACATGGATAGGGAGGGTCCTCTAAGGACTTCCTAGTCCGAGAGGAAGAGCTCCAGAAATCAATGGCTGCTGAGAGGGAGAATGTCTCTTCCCAGGATGAGCCTCTCGATAGGCTATCCAGCTCCAAACACTGACATGCATGAGAAACGCAAGGTAGAGTCCGCGACTAGTAATTGAAGAAGAGGTCATGGATTTGAGGGGTGTCTGTGAGGGGCACTGGAGGAGCTGGGGCAGCGAGAAAGGTAGAAATGATGAAAACACAGTTCTTGTGTATGAAATTCCTTTAAAGCAACTGCATTTAAAAGGAGGCTATAGAGGAAGCGACTGGCCTCCATGCACGGAAGCATAGACAAGCCCACCCGTACACACACGTGTGTGTACATGGACATGCTACACAAACAAATAAACTATATAAGTAAAAAAAAAAAATGGTCAAAACAAAACACAGAAGTAGTAAAGTATATGCTATGGCATAAGAAGAAAACAAAATCTCATAAAGATTTTTAGGAGGAAGAGAGTATACCAGACCTTGAGTGCCCCTGAGAGTAGCTGTTAATAGCTATTGTGTGGAAAAGCCACTTGAAGTGTGCAGGTGTGCAAAATAGCCTCCTTACACCCTATAGAGCTCTTTGTGTATAAAATGCAAGCCATTGGAATGCACAAAGAAAGGTATTGTATCTCAAAAATAAACTTTATGCTAAAAACTGTTTGAAAAGAAAAGTAGCCGAGGGCTCAAGAATCTTGTCTTGGGAAAAGGGTTAAAGTCTTAGAAGAGAGCCCTAGGAGCTGGGTGAGCTTTGACAGGTTTCATCACTGACTATTTACAAAATCCTCCATTGTGTCTCCAATTCTACTGCTAAAAATGTCTTATTTTTGCCTCTACTTTCAAACAGACAGTTCTGAAATGTAATGTAGGATGTAAATGTGGCAGTGAGCTCTTAGGTGTAAGTCAGCTACTTGAAAAGGCAGAGGCTGATCAGTTAAAACATTTATTGAACATCTATGCACACGATATTGCCTCTGGGCTGTGGAAGATGCAATGAAAACACAGCGCGGCCTCCTCCCTTGTGAAGCTACAGCAGGCAGAAGAGGAAACACTAAAGTAATGGCTTCCGCGCTGTAATTGAGTCACCACTAATGGACACAGCAGAGGACAGCATCTTTTTATGAATTCAGCACCTTCATCCATTCAGGCTTGTAAACTGGCCATCACCAAAGCTAACATCCATTTCCTCTTTTCCTTCTCCCACTGTGGGGTGATGTTCTGTGCTTTGAGTGGCATATGCTGTGGTTTCTCAGCAACACCTGCTTTCTTCTTATTGTTTTCGGAGGTGCTTTGGGAAAGCATGAGTGGACCTCTAACTAAGAAAATGTGTTAGGAACAGTCTCTTTGTTTTCCAAAAAGAGTAGTGCAATGCCTCTGTTCTCCCACAGTGAGTTGAGATGCTGGTGTGCCAGTTATAACTGACTATGCCGCAGATGGAGGGACCACATTGGGTATCAACTGGAGACCCTTGAACATAGCAGGAGTGGAGAATACACACCATAGGTCTAGATTCAGATTGGAGTCCCAACTGAGACCCTGGTTTGTAAGAACAGAAGAGCCCTAAGACACTGCGGCTCCAAAACGACCCTGGTTTCATGGAGTCGGAAGTGAGGGAGATAGGACTGACACAAGTCAAAAGCCATTTTGACTGTGATGGCCACAATTTTCCAGTGTGAGGAGTAACTGAGAGGCAAGACTTATTAACAAAGTTAGTAGCACCTTCCAGGGGTGGCCCAGGTACACATAGGCAGTGTCACCTGGATCACTCCCCTCTTTAGCCAGTGCATCTTCTGTCACTGTTGCCACACCCTGCTCACAGGAGACTTCAGCATCTTTGGCCTTCCAAGGTAGAGCACCATCAACTTTTCAGGTTTATCCAGGCATGCAGAACTGGAGTGAGACTGCGAAGGCATCCCGATTTGAGTAACAAACAGCTACCAGGTTCTCAGCCCCTCCATCATGAAGGCAGCCATTGTCGAACTACTGGTTGCCCATCGTGTCAGCCATCTAATCAATCCCCTTATACACACACCCATTCTTTTGGTGCTGTTCCTCTAGAGAACCCTACTTAACCCCATGGGGACTGGCATCATCTCACTTCTACCCACTTCAAACTTGCTCTGTCTGCCTTGGCTTAGCATCAGGCAGGGACCCAGAGATGCTGAGATTGTCAGAGACTCTGATGCATCTACTTAATACCCAGTGATATATGAGATAGACCCACATGCCCTATTAGGGAGATAGAGCCTATCAGATACTATTAAAGATACTGCTCCAATTGTGAGCTAAACCAAATCTGGCAAATATTTTTGCTAGTTTTATTCTGGTGTGTTGAGCCCTCAGGTAACTTTCTGGTTACCTTTTGGGAAAATAATTACCAACGGTCCAATGCTTTCTATGTCCCAGGCATCCCACATACTTCACACACACACACACACACACACACACACACACACACACACACACACACGCACACACGCACACACGCACACACGCACACACGCACACACGCACACACGCACACACGCACACCACACATACACACACACACAACAAGACAAAAATTATGCCAGTTTCTTTTAGATTACAGAATCACAGCTAACAAAAATTCTCAAGCTTTTTGGTATTAGTTGAAATATATGGAGATATAGAAGGCCCGTTTGTCATCTTTTGCTCTGAGAGACAGCCAGATCAGAGTTTGCAGAGAGCTGTCGTAATTAGCTTAATAGTCAACTTGACGCAGCCTAAAGCCACCTGAGAATGGAACTGCAGATCGTCCCATGGGCACATCTGTAAGGGACTGTCATGGTTGTTAATTGATCTAAGAGGGGCAGGCTGTGCAGATCCGTCCCCTGAGCAGCTGGCCCTGGCTGTGTAGGAAATGAGCCAGCAAGCAGTATTCCTCCATGATTCCTGCTGCAGGTTCTGTCCTGATTTCCCTCAGTGATGGGCTGTGACCTGGAAGCTGCTATTTAGGAAGGGGGCAGTTTGCACCCATAGGTGGAAGCAGGGACTGGCAAGTGTACATGAGGGAACAGACACTGGAAACCAGATGTGGGGCGAGACAGCCTAAGCCCGGGCCTTGGGATCTTGACAAGTTAAAAAGCATAGGGTGGAGTACCACAGATGATGCCAGATGCAGCAGCCAGCCAGGAGAGAGGCATGGCACAAACAGCTGCTTTTGGTCATGGTGTTCTGTCACAACAACAGAAATCAGACTGGGGCAGGAGCCCAATGGATTTCTTGGAGGAAGAGATATGAACATTTCTTTCTTTTGGAGATTTCAAATGAGAGAAAGAGGCCTTCAGCCCCTGCTGTCCAGAACAAGCCTTGTATTGGGTGTCTACATAACCACCCAGAACTTCAGAGCATGAACGTACGTGGAAATAGAATCTCTGGAAATGTTACTAGCTGAGACATGATTGTCCTCTTCTCATAAGAGGTCCCTGAGACCTCATAAGCAAAGAGGAAAATAGAATAAAGAAACAAAGGCAGGAAAATTCGTCATGGTGGCGATTAGAGAGACACATCTACAATCATGACTATTAGAGTTCTCTGGAAGCTATGGGAAGCTGGGGTTGTGAGAGTTTCCCCCCTCAGAGTCTGGGAGACCTACAGTGTAGACTTCCATCCTCCCGTGCCGAGTGGCAGTACATTCCTGTTAATTTTTTAGCAACTGTTGACCACACTATGTTATGGCAATCCCAGAGAACCAACACAAGCTTATGGCCTTGAATGGTGGGTGGGTCCAAGGGGGAAACTGATGTGCAAGTTGGTTCCCAGGACCCAGTACAAGAACCTGGTGAAGGATTAACTACAGCGAAGCGCACGGCTGCCACACTGGAGCCCACATGGGAGATGCCCTGTGACCTTTAGCATTGAAGTCAGCCAAGCATTACCAAGGCAGCCTTCAGTGGCAGAAATTGGGTCTGGCGAAGGAGAAGTAGGCTTACTGCTCCCTGACATACTTCAATTTGACCTGATTGGACTGAACAATACCCCTCCCCCCCACGCCTGAAAATCTTGTGCATCTTGGCATTAAGGGTAGGTTTGACTTAAGAGGCAGATTCGGGACACCTCGTTAATGGGAGAATTTGGATATAAGTTTTTGTTTTCAATGGAAAGAGGCTTTGACTATATGCTAATCCTGAGTTCATGAAGCTGTCTGAGCATTTTATAACTTAGTGTTTGCCATCAATAACTGGTTAGGGAACCGGAGTGTGCAGAGATTTCCTTACTGTTGTACTGTTGAGATTTGAACTCAAAGCCTATGCTTCTAATGG
Source organism: Acomys russatus (assembly GCF_903995435.1). Taxonomy (NCBI): domain Eukaryota; kingdom Metazoa; phylum Chordata; class Mammalia; order Rodentia; family Muridae; genus Acomys; species Acomys russatus. The sequence continues at coordinate 62,731,809 of NC_067149.1, read as the reverse complement.
CTGCACAGTTCTCCCTACTGGACTCAGCAGGGGGCCTCAGGTTCTTCATCGTATAAAGTAGGAAGCTGTACCACCAGAAGAAAGGTTCACCTTGCTTATGAAGGAGGCAGTTTGCACCCATAGGCAGAAGCAATGTCCTGCAGGTAGGCAGGAAGGAGTGGCATCTGGGAACCAGATATGGGGTGGCCCAGCCTCAGCATGGACCTCAGGGATGGCGACACGTTGGAACCATAGGGCGAGGGTACCATGGATGACTCCAAATGCTGTGGCCAGGGAGCAAGTATAGCTCAAAGAGAAATAGGTTGTCATGGAAACAGAGGCAGATCCAAAGGCCAGAACGTAGAGTCCAAACCAGGTCAGAATGAGATGGTATCTGAGGCCACAAGCTGGAGCAAAAGCAGCTCACACAGGGCCCTGGCTGACAGATCTCTGGACTGCCTGGCTGCTGCTCAGCTGGTTCTGGTTCCTGCTGGCTGCACACAGGAGCTTGCTGCCCCTGGAGAGGCTTATGGTCTTTCTCATTCTTCTGGCAAGTAAACAGCCCTTCTAGAACTTCCCGTTACCTCCATTGCTGGCCCTGCTTGATGGAATCTGCGAGAAGATTCTGAAGTAATGGTTCTATCTTTAAACAAATTTAACTCTGGTACCCTTTCCTCTTGGGTGGGACCAAGCCTGATTCCGAATCAACATTTTTCTCTGTGTGCACTGACTTGAGTACTCAGTCAAGGCTTGAGGGATGCGTGTTTGTTTCTCTAGATTGAAGGCAGGGGAGGGGACGAAGGTGGTGGTAGGTGGGCAGCTAGTCTGGTTTGGAAAACATCACTAAGTGCTGCCACTGTGTGAAAATCACTCTTAGCTTCCCAGTGAACCTCACTTAAATCCTGTTGATTCAGTTGGCTGACTGTTCCATGGACAGCTGGGAGGAGGACCTCCTGTCGTGCTGGACCCCCAAATGGAACTTTCATCAGGGCCCACATGCATGATAGACAAGCTTCTCCCCGCTCCTCTCATCTCTACTCATGTATATTTTAAATTATAATTTGTAAAAAGCTTTGGTATTATAATGTAATTATGTCATTTACCCACTTCCCTTTCCTCCTTCCCACCTTCCCACATATCCTCCCTTGTTCACTTTTAAATTTATGACCTATTTTCTTTCATTATTGTTACATAGATATACATATGTATGAATTTATGTATGTATGTATAAGTACAGGACATGGAGCAGACAGGAGCTCTACCAGGAGACCAATGGAGCCAACAAATCTGGGCACAGGGTAGGCCTGCAGAGACTCATGCACCAGCCAAGGGCCCCCACTGCTCAGCTATAGTGGATAGGCAGCACAGTCTCCTTGTGGGTCCCATAATATGGGAAGTAGGGGCTACCTCTGACATGGACTCTGTTGCCCATTTATTGATTACTTCTCCCTGGCAGGGTGGCCTTGCCAGACCACAGAGGAAGAGGACATAGGTAGTGTAGATGAGACTTGAAAGGCTGCAGTCAGGTGATAGAGGAGGAGGGCTCCCCCTTTCTGAGGACTAAGGGAAGGGGGGAGAGGAGATGAGAGAGGGAGGGTGGGACCGGGAGGAGATGAGGGGGCTACGATTGAGATGTAAAGTGAATAAATTAAAAATAAAATACTTAATTAAAAATATATAATTACAACCTGCCCAGTCTATATAATTTTACTTGTGTGCATGTCCAGGGCTGGTCATTTGGTATTGGATAACCAGTTAGTGTATTTTTCTCTGGGGAAGACTATTTCACCCACTCTTGGCATTTCTTTGTTGCTTGTGGTTCTTTGCCTAGGCTTGAGGCCTCATGAGCTTTCTCTTGTTAAAGTTACCATGTCTTTTGGTGTTGTCCTTGCTTAGGTCATGTGTAGGCAGCCTGTTTTGGAAAGAATTTATATGGGTAGCTTCTCTGACACTTCTTGTAGACACAGTCTCACAGCAAATACTGTCTTCCTGCCACATCTGCCACATTGATTCCTAAGTTTTAGGTGTAGGAATTGTGTTGTAGATGTAGTTAGATCTCTGCCTGCTCCTTTTCTCCAATGCCCTGGCTTCGCCAGATTCTCTGGTGAGTCTCACTTTCTCTTCTGTTGATCAGAAATGTTTCTTTGGTTAATTTCTCATCATCCTTCTATAGCCAACTTTGGCATGATCTGTGCAAATGAGCATTCCTAAAGTCCTCTGGACCACATCATTTAATTATAAGGTATTTTGACTTATACCTTCTGATTCCAGGAATACTTTCATATAGCATCATTTTATTCTACTTCCCTGTAAGGCCAGTGAGATGGCTCAGTGGCTCTTGCCTTCAAATCTGATGACATGAGTTGAACCCCCCAAACCCACATGGTGAACAGAGAGAACCAATTCCTGAAAGTTGACCTCTGACATCCACAAACAGACAGTGGTAACCACTCATGCACAGACACAAAATGAAACTTTAAAGAAATAAAAGAAAAAATAACTTCGGGTATCAGAATTAGAATAGAGTCACTTAGCTGGTCACTATGACTCAGGCCTTTATTCTACTACTTGGAAGTCTGAGGCAGAGGAACCGCTGTGAGTTCAAGCTCAGCCTTGCTTGACAGCATAGGACCCTAGCTCAACCACTCCTGCAAAGAAGTAGAGTCATTTACATCAAATCTAATAAAATGGAGAGAGAGGGAAATTTGAGCAGAAGGCCTTTGTATATGTTCATGTGACCCTTTGCAGAATCCCTGAGGGTCTATGTGCACATAGGCTAAAGAAAAAGAAATGTTCAAAAAATACTCTGACAGCACAGAAAATTTCAGAAAAGCTGGTTCTGTGATACCATCTCTCCATCACCCACCAGCATTAACACTGAGGAATGGCCAGCCCATGCAAAGGACACCCATAACCAAGCAACCTCCAGGACAGATTGTGAAGAGCCAGCCTGGCTCCATCTTAGGCTTAAAAGTCATCTTCTAGTCAAGGCAAACTATCCTCGTTCTTGTTGATGACTAAACCTCTATTTCTCAAGGGTTGGGCTATGCTTCTCCTGTATGTAACCCTAACTACAAATGGTCCTATACTTCCTGTTCCACGAATGGCAATTATGTATTTGTTTCAAAAAGTTGTTTATAACCATCTTGTGACCCTACTTTGTTTCAAAAGGTTATATGACCACCTGTGACTACCATGTCTTGCTCATCTTGAAACCGTGTCTTTGCCTCAGGAGGGACTAACTTGTTATGTTTATGCTCCTAAAACCCCTCCTATTTTGCCCACTAAATCCTCCATTTGAAAACCCCTTACCCCTGGGGTACAAAAATCTTGACTTCCTTACTTCCAGTGCTGATATCTCAAGCCCCACTTTAGGTTTAAAAGACTAAACAAATAATTTATTATTATAAAAAGAAAATCTTGCTTTAATTAATTACATGCTTCAATTAATTTGGCCATGATGATTTGGGTCAGTGGTCTTTCTTCTCCCATCTTTGGGATCAACACGCCAAAGTGCCTTTGTGCCTTTACAAGCTCCTTGTCTTTCATTCTTCAACATACATGTTCCAGAGTGAGTGAGCAGGCCATCCCTATTCCCAAGTAAACCTATCACTTCTGTGGAAAGTCTGTTGTTATTTTAATAAATTGGATGGAGACTAAAATAATGAACCATCAAACTTTCAGCTTTAAAAATTGCCCAAGGAATTACTGAAACATACATTCTTTATCTGTTCTGACGATCACAGCACTGGGAAGTAGAGACAGGGAGAGAGAGGAGTATTATGTAGGGATGGCATCTGTCCTATACGCAGTGTAACTGCTTTTTTTAAAGACAGGGTCTTGTAGGCTCAATTTTCTTAACATATATTTTATTACAACTTATTAACTGAGACTATGTCACTTGTAACCTGCCTAACCAAAATAATAGTAAAAGAGGATTAACGAACACAATAACAAAACTGTAAAGATTACAGTTCTGAGGAATGATTCTCCTGGTCTAATCAGCCGGATTTCTTCTCCTGGAACCTGGAGTAGCCAGAACCCAGAACCTCAGCAGGATCAGGAGCCCTGAAGGCTTCCCTCGAGCGGTTCCCTCTAGGAGCATCTCAAAGTGGAGCGATGAACAGCCAAAACTATCCAAAGTCTCCAAAAAGCCCCGCCTCCAGTTCTGGGCTCATTTACATATCTCCTCCTAGAGTCTGTTCACCGGATCTTTTCAGCTGGCAACAATCAGGCTCCCCTACAAGGTCGTAGGTCTTCGAGTGGATTAACATCACCTGTTCTCTCACAAGACCGGTCCAATCCCACTCTTGGGATTGGAACGAAAACATGTTTATCTCTCCTTCAGGGTCTTGCTATGTAGCCTGGACTGGCCTCCAATTCCTGATGGTTCTGTTTGTCTCCCTAGAGCTAGGAGTGCAGGGATGTGCCACCTCCTCCCACGTGCAGGTAACTTTCACCATAGCTTTTGCTTGGTATTTTAGTTTCTTTTCTGTTGTTGTGATAAAACACCATGACCAAAGCAACTTATAGAGGAAAGAGTTTATTTTGGTTTATAGTTCCAGATGGCTGGAGTCCATGTTGGTTAGCTTCAGACTGAATCAATTCATAGTAAGTATTTCCTGGTACCTTAAAGCCCTTACCAAATTCTCCTGCCCTGCTTTTTATTAAAACTACATCTTATCTTCTCAAACTCTTTCTGTATATATAATATAAAACTAATATATATTATATAGTGTAGAGATAATCCTAATACATATGTACATATGTTGTATTATATATTAGTATGTGTATATTAATATTAATGTACATAGAAAACACACCCATATATATATTGAGAGAGAGAGAGAGAGAGAGAGAGAGAGAGAGAGAGAGAGAGAGAGAGAGAGAGAGAGAGATTGAGAAGAGGCAAAGAGGGTCTTTAAGGTACCAGGAAATACTATGAATTGATTCAGTTTATTGCTCACCAGCATGGACTCTAACTATCTGAAATATTAAACCAAAAAAGACCAAGTCTATAAACCACCAGTAATGCAGTAATGAGAGCTTAATGTGTGTGTATATGTATATATATGTATATATACATATATCCTCTCTCTCTATATATGTTCTATGTTATCTTAAGTAAACATCAACACTAAACCACTTCCATCACCTCACAATGGAAGTCTTATGTTGTAAATAATTAGTAAAACAATAGCTTTCTTTAACCTCACTAGCTTCCAAATTTACACAGAGAGACTATGATTTATTATTAAGCTGTAGGTATTATGCTGGACAGATTCTAAGCTATTCTAATCTTACTCTCAGAACCCACAAAAAAGTTAATCACTTGCCAATCTGATGACTTCAGGCAGCTTCTGCTCCATCAGTCTGTCCTCATGGCCACTTGCCCATGGTGACTCTTTTCTCTCTTGTTTCCTCTCTTCCTGCTCCCTCTTCTGCCCAGCCATAGGCTTCAGCATCTTTATTAGCCAATCAGGGATAATCAGGGAGCGTTTCTTACATCACATGGTACAGGAGATGGTTCAACATTCATAACCATGCCTGTGGCAGAGTGGTAACCAGATTTCAGGACACTGACGGTGTATGAGACCCTCTTCCAAGAGTCCTAGGTTGGTATTTAGTGTTGCTTACACCTGTTGGCAAAGTCTAGCTTCATATCGCAACTCTCACCCTCCTCCTGTGTGATGCTTCTTAAGGTAGAAAGTCCATCCAACTCTCTTCCACTCTACTTAAAGCCTACAGTTCTTGATCTAAATCCATGACCTTATAATTTATCTGTTAAATTGTACTTGCTTTCTGTCTCATATTCTGGTTTACTGAACTACTTCTGTACCTCAAGGTATTGACTTGATATTAGTTTTATATCTTAGGGCATTTGAAAATAGGACCTAGTGTCTGTGTTTTTAAATCGTTACCAAGTCATTGAGCATCTGGATGTTTATGGAGCACAGACTAGCTGAGCAATTAATCACTTGTCTTCTATTTTATCTTCCTCTATGTGGCCCTGAGTCAAATCACTACAAAGGCAGAAAGCAGAACAAAACTCTTAATGTGGTGACAGGCCGACTGTTTGTGTCCTGAAGTGGAAATTTCTGGTGTCTTTGAAGACTCAATTGTGTCACATGATGTTTTTCTGGAAGACGTCTTGTGAGAGAGCTTGTGATGCTTTGCTAAGGGCAAACATATGAGAGGGTGCATGGTGTTTGAAAGGAGTATAAATGGAATACCTTGGACAGTGGGATGATGGTTTTGCATTGCTACCCTGGTCTTCGCTGGTCTTTGCTTTGTAGAGGGAAACATTCCAAATAAGTTTTCATGGTACTCCAGCTGATTCCGGCCACTTCTACTGACTCTTGTGCCAATTCAACAGAGCCTTGCTCTTTCTTCTGGGTCATGCCACTACTATGGATTCCTGTTGCTGTTTTGTGTTGGCTATTGGACTGGACTGTTGGTATCCTGACAATGTAGCATAGAATTGGTCCAAGAAACTATGTCTAAACAGATCCACAATCCCTTTTTCCTATTAATATTCTTTCTTCCCTTCCTCTGGCCAGTGGGTTAGACGTGAGGTTGAAGTGTTTAAGAGCCCTAAATAAAGTAGGTTTTGAAAAATCTAAGCCTACAGTGTATACCTGGTAGCTATTGGTGAGACACCTGTGGGTGTGGGTGGCAGACTGTTCTCTACTCAGTCTTGGTGAGGTGTCTCTGGCTTCTGAGTTCAGCAGGTTCTCCAATGCAGGAACTGGCAGATAAACATCTGTCTATCACAGATTTCCCAGTTATGAAATGCTTGCTTTATTCCCCCTTTGAAAGTCCTATCAGTGAAGATTTTAGATGGTAAGCTGACCAACTTTTCCCAAACGCTGCTCCTATCTGAGAGGCCAACTTCTTGTTGAAGCACATTGTTAACTTGGGATAGAATATGGTATTTTAGAGAAAAGGGCATAGAATTTGTTTCATATCTAATTTCAGCTCTGTTACTTGACTCTGTGGCCCTAGACAAGTTATTTAACCTCTTTGGGCTCCAGTTTCTTGTCTGAAACAAGAGGGCAATAATACTCTTGCTGTTGACATTGCACTGAATCAGCTCCTAGAACATTCTGTAGTGAGCTTTCCACCACCGTGACAAAGTACCCGAGACAAACACTTTACAAGTTGGAAAGATTTATTTTGTTTTGTAGATTCAGAGGTTTGAGTCCATAGTATGTTGGTGTCATTGCTTTTGGGCCAGTGGCAAGGAAGAATATCATGGCGGGGGTGGGGGAAAGCTGTTCATTTAAGGATGAGTTGGGAGGAGGGGCGAGGAGGAGGAGGAGGAGGGGAAGGAGGAGAAAGATGAGGATGTGTATTCTGAGCATAACCCTAATGATCAGCTGACTTTTTTTCATTAAATATTTTGTATTTTTTACATATACATTTATATTATTACATATATGTTTAATAAACTACCTACAGCAAGAAGAACTATGAAACAATCAGGAATTATATAAATGTTACATTCTTAAGTGTTTTGGCTACTTGTATTTGACAGCCTCGAAGAAAACATCTTTCTTATGTCGGTGCGTCTAAAAATTCTGAATGTAAATCAGTATCTATCATATTTTGTCATTATCAACTTAAACCTAAACTTAGACCTAAACTTAAACTTAGACCTAAAAACATCTTAACCCCTAAACAACTAAGCTTAATTGTAAAACTAAACTATCTGGTCTTCAACTCCATCAGAGAGAGACTTGAGAAGGAATAAAATTAATTACCTGAGTATATAGGGAGTGCAGGTTAGGAGCTTCCCAAATGACAGAGACAGTTTGCTACCTGAGCAGTCACCCAAAATTCTTTATAACTCTGGAGCGTCATCTTCAGCCTTCTGGCTCAATATATCCTACAGACATATTTGTGAGGTAGGAACTATTGAGGACTTGCTTACCCTGTCTTGGCAGAGTTTGGCCGTTGACTTTGTCTGCATTCAAGCTTGCCCTTTTTAGGCAGAATTCTGCCTGTGGTAGAAATGAGGACATTTTTCCTAGTGGTTTGTTTGCCACATTTGAAGCCATCTCTATAAGGAGGTTCTTTGATGCTCATCATCCTCTTTGAGATAGGCTGGGTGTTGCCGGGAGTTAACTTGTCTCATTGTCAATGAGTCTTTAAAATAATAAAAACATTTAAACATGGTGTATTCTGTATGTCTCTGAGGTTTTTGAAGACCTTATCTAACTACTTTTGGATACAGGGATGTCTCTATTTTCATTTATCTTCCATTCCTAGGTTTGGAGATAGGAATTGAAAAGAAAAAAGGGGAAATATAGAAAAGATAGGAAAGATAGAACAAAAAAATGTATTAGTGAAACTACTTTTCAACTTAATGCCTTAATTGTTACTCACAAGCTTATTTTTAATTCACTGGTACAGAATTTTGTGTTTAGATGCAAAATAGGCTTAATTTTAGATACAGTGGTATAGAATTCAAATTTAAGATTATTCTCCATACATATTGTATTTATTTCTACTCTAATATATGGTATTGTACCCATATAACTCAATTATAATACAAGGTTTACTTCCAATACTTTGAAAGTCCTATTGCAGGATGTTTAGGATAAGTAAGTTATACAAGTTAATTGTTAGTTGATCAAATAATAGTCATATCAATTACTAGTCTATTTTTATCACAAGAATATACATCTTAGATGCAGCAGATAGATATGATTTTATAGAAAGATCAGCTGACTTTTTCACTAGGTTCTGCCTTCTAAAGCTTCGACCTTCCTTTTGTGCTTCATAGGGGACCAAGATCTCAGCATAGAGTCCCATGGATGACATTAAAGATGCACACCATAACATCAGCATATAGGAGGTAACAACAAACATTATCATTGTCAGTGTTTAAGCATAAAACATTTACATCTTTTCAAATCATAAGACTAAGAGGGGGTATGCAATACTTCAGTTATATCCAGCTTTGTCAACACAAGAACTGAATGCTCCCATCAACCTTGGCATGAACATGAGCTTGACTGAAATCATTTCACACATCTAAGGAACATCTAAGTAAATGTGATCGTGCACCTAATTGCCCAAACCCTTACACTCTAAGGAGAACTGAGTCACCTTTCTAGTAGCCCTTGGGAGAGGTGAAATTCAAAGAGGAGGCAGTCTCAACAGAAGGCAGTCTATGCTTTCCTGAAACCAGAGCTGTACAAACCCAAAGACTTTGAAAGAAGAGAGTCTAATCCTGATGGGGTCTAATGTGCTCTCCTAATGAAAGGGGAACGCTTCCCAAACATCTCTACTTTTGACCAACACGCTCACTGGGAGTTCCACTGAGCTGCCTTTTATGGTGTGGCTTTTATTGTCTCAGTCTGCCCACTGGCTTTGACTCCTTTTATTTACTTGTCTCGCAGAGCTGGTTTTTCCTGTTGGACTAAGGCCAGCTGTACAGGCTAACAGAGCCTCCAGGAGCCCTGCCATGTGAAGACCATGCTAACAATGACTGAAGGCTCATTGGGCAGGCGTTGATTGTGTGTCTTTAAATATCCAGGTGCATCTCCTATAGGGGATACGGGGATGACTTAGCTTTGGTTTCTGTCCTCAATGCAATTAAAAGCTGAAGGGGACAATTCCAGGTAAAAAGAAATTAATGAGCAAAAGTATCGGGAGGCCATGGGAATTTGCAAGCTGCTCAGAGAGCAGTGGATGGAGGAAATGATTATTGGTGGGTGGAGGAAATGAGGAAAAGGAAAGCTGGGACCTGATCATGATTGCAGTTATTTTACATGCTATTTTCTACCTCATAATTGGCCTAATACACCCTGTCAGTGTCTATCGAGCAAAACGTTGAAACGATGACTCTTGATGAGAGGATGTGGCTGTTTTAGCGCCTTTTAAAACATGTATTTGTTGCTTTTCTCAGAGTTGTATCTGTCTAACACCCCATTATTGATTAATTAGTGATGAAAGTATTGTAAGAGTTCTGACAAAAGGTTTGCAGAATGACAGCTAAAACCTGTGGATCCCCTTTGCTTTTAAATTCTATGTTTTCTTCCTTTTTGTCCTCCTGTAGAATTTGGTTCCATTTTGTGAAGCTCCAGTAAGCCAAGACTTGTTCTGCCTCACATTATGTTAATCAGAGGGGAGTCTGAAAGTGGTGGGATTATTGGGACATTACACAGAGCTAAGATACTTTAGGAATAACGAGCTTTAGTTCACTTGAGAGATGTCTGCTCCATTGGCAAAATAAAATCTCTATGAAAAAGACGTAATGGGAGCTGGAGAGATGGCTCAGTGGATGAGAGTGCGTACTGTGTTAGCAGAGGCTCTGAGTTTCATTCTTAGCACCCACTCAGAGAGCCAAACAACCTCCTTTTAGACCATCTTCATGGGGATCTGATGCCTCTCGCTTTGGTGCAACACACACACACACACACACACACACACACACACACACACACACACACACGAGAGAGAGAGAGAGAGAGAGAGAGAGAGAGAGAGAGAGAGAGAGAGAGAGACAGAGAGAGACAGAGAGAGACAGAGACAGAGAGAGAGAGAGAGAGAGAGAGAGAGAGAGACAGAGAGAGAGAGAGAGAGAGCGCTCCACAAATTGAAAACAAAACAAAAGGCAGTGCATTAGACTGGATTCATTTTACAGGTTACTGTCCATCACTGAAGAAAACAAAAGAAGAGTCAAGGCAGAAACCTGGAAGCAGGAACTGAAGCAGGGAGCAAGAGGATCCCAGGCTACCGCCTTGGTTCCTCTGGCTTGTTCAGCTATTTCCCCTATACAGCCCAGGCCCACAGATATGCCCACAAGCCAATCTGATGGAGGTGGTTCCATGGGACCCCTTTTCCCTTTGGCGGTTGAGACTAGTCATCACAGGCCATGTGAAGGTGGATGATACTTGCCTTACTTGCATGAGGCCTTCTGTTCAATCCCCTGTGCTGAAGGTGGGGGGTGGGGTGGGGTGATGTGCAGGGTGGGGTCAGGGAGGGGAAGACAGCACACAACTTAACCTTCTTCTAGAGAGAATATGGTAGTTCACAGATGGATTCCAAGCTCCCACCTGGGGCTTCCTGTCCAAGTCAGAGTCAACTTTTTGTTCACTTCCCAGTGTCTTCCATCTGTAGACGACAGTCCTGGCTTCCCAGGGCTCTGCCAGCTTTGGGTTGGTGGCCTTCATACATCAGGTACTGTGTTATTCACTCACCCTTAGGTTGGAGATAGCATAGCACCTGGGGCTTCCTGTAGGCATCTGGATTTTTTGTTTATATCCTTTTATCTCAAATGAGACAAAATAAATGGCCTGACAGTTAATCTTGATCATCATCTGGACGGAATTTGAGACCTCTGGACATGCCTATAAAACAGTGTTTCCAGAGAGGCTTAACTATGGAAGGGAGAAAAAACAAAAAACAAAAACAAAAACAATTTGAATGTGGGTCTATCTATGGGCTGGGGTTCCAGACTTAATAAAAAAGGAGAAGGAGAAAGCCTGATGCAATGTGATCAGCTGCTGTGTGCACTTGCCACCCTGCCTTTCCCACCATGACGGTAGCCTCTTGTTCTCATTGGATTTCTATTGCTGTGATAAAACATCACACCCTGCAGCAACTTGGGAAGAAAAGGGTGTATTTCATCTTACAGGCCACCATTCTTCACTGAGGGCAGTCAGGGTAGAAATCAAGGCAGGCTCGCTCTCCATGCTGTGATAAGCTTGATTTGCTTTCACATAACCCAAGACCTTCCGCCCAGTGGTAACAGCCCACAATGTGCTAGGCACCTTAGTGTCATTCATTATTCAAGAAGATGCCTCACAGACTTGCCTACAGGCCAATTTGACTTTATCAGCTGAGGTTTCCTCTTCCCAGATGACGCTAGCCATCATAAAGCCTTCTTTTCCTAAGTTGCTTCTGGTTAGGTTTTGGATTACAGCAACCCAAAATAAAACAAAAACAAACAAACAAAAACCCACCACCACCACCACCACCAAAAAACATCACCAATATAGGTGATTAGAGAGAAGAGCTGCCTTTTCCTTCCTTCCTTCCTTTCTCTCTCTCTCTCCTTCCTTTCTTTCTCTTTTTTCTTTTTCTGAGACAGGGTTTCTCTGTGTAGCCCTGGCTGTCCTAGAACTCACTATGTAGACCAGGCTGCCCTCAAACTCAGAGATCCACCTGCCTCTGCCTCCCAAGTGGTGGGATTAATGGCTTGTTCCACCATCACCCAGCTGAGCTGCCTTTTAATTAATGCTATTTTTTAAATAAAAAATTGTTTTGTAGTTCTAGGGACTGAACCAGCTAGGCAGGCAATCTGCCACTGAGACATGCCCCCTTTCCTTTGATACGCTATATAAATCTGCTCCAAGTCCAATATCTTTCCTTTCTCCAGTGACTATTCTAGTGACTTTGTGGGCTGCATTGAAGATTTGGTTATTATCTTAAAAGCTATGGGGATGTTTTGACAGATGGACATTTTAAGTAAAACAATGACATGACAAGATTCGAGTCCAATTTTGGATTGGAATCTATTCATGCATTCATTCATTTATTCACCCTGCTTTTGCAAGCAGCTGACACACTTGGGCTTTGTATTAGTAGCTAGGATTATCTTTACCAGTGTCCTATTAAAGGTCAAAGGGAATTGCTTGAGGCAAGCTGGGCTGTTTGCTGCTTACTTTGATGTGGCATTCAAAGTGTAGCGAATGGGGTTACCTGAGTTTTTGAACCAGGGCAAAGATGTACAAGAAAAAGACTTTTTGAACAAATGCATTTTCCCTGGGATGATTTAATAAGCCAGTTATATATGTGAGAGTATAGTTACTTATATTTATATATTCCAGTTTTTTTTGTAGTGCTGAAAGCAAATTACAAGCAGAAAATATGTTTAGGTGGGGCTAGACAACGGTATTGTTTACAGTTGAAGGCCACTGGTTTAAACTGGAGTCATCGTCTGAGAGTCACACACAAGCTCCTTGATGGCTGTTAGCTGTTGAGTCCTACTATAAAATGGTCTGGACTTGACCTCTGAAGTTTTATGATAGGAAGCAATCTCACACTGGCAGGAAGCTCAGCCAAATGCCCTATAGATCATTTCCACATAAGAGTTTCCGCTGCACAAAACAAATCCATATTCATTTTGATGATTTCCTCATCATTTTTTTTCCTGGCTCCCAAATGGGAAAGATTAGATTCAAGCTTCCTCTCATAAATTACAGTTTTAATTCAGCAAATTTGCATAAGTCTCAAACACCAAGCTTCTTAGAGGTAGTTGAAATAAATACAGCATCTATGCACCACATTATCTATTCATAGAGTTTCAAATTACAAATCATCTAAGTTTCACAGACTAGGATGGTGGTCAGATTAAATTCCCAGTGCCACAATGGGGCCAGAGGAGCCAGCCTACTTAATGAGCACAAGGACCCTGAGCCAGAGCCCAGGAAAGTGTTATGAGACTTGAAGACTGAAACAGAATTCCAGAGCAGGCAATTCTGAAGTGAAGCAACTGTTTGGAAGCTGGTCTGCATATGAAGATCTTGATAAGTGCCAGATCCAAGCCATGAGTCTGTGTTCACCCCACAGCAAAGTGGATATTTGGTCATTTCAGTCCATGTTAAGTTTCTTTTGGGGGACACCAAAGAGCCTTGCCTGATGATTGGAAGAAACCAAAGGTGTTGATCTATTTATGGCTAGTGCAGTGGACACTCATCTCGTTTTTCTTTAAAATATTTTTATTTATCAATATTAATATCAGTCTCTATTAATTATCTATCAGCTCTTAGTTATTATCTCTATCTGTCATCTTTCTATCTATCTATCTATCTATCTATCTATCTATGTATCTATCATCAATCATCTATCTCTCTATAATCTTTCTAAATCTCTATGTATCATCTATTTGTCTATTTATCTATCTATCATCATCTTTCTAAATCACTATCTATCATCCATCTATCTATCCATCTATCCATCTGACCATCTATCCACCCATCTATCTATCTATCTATCTATCTATCTATCTATTAATCAATCAATCTATCTATTTATCTATCATCTATCTGTATCCCCCTCTCCTGGTCTCCTCTCTCTGTGTACACATGTGCTAACCTATGTAGAGTTCAGAGGACAACCTGTTGGAGTTGGCTCTCCCTTCCATCTGTATGTGGGTCCTGGAGATGGGACTCAGGCCACCAGACTTGCCCACTAAGCTCCTTGCCCATCTGAGCCACCTTGCCAGCCATTTCCTTTTTTGCTCCTGCCTGCCAGGTCTTCTCACCTTGCTCCTTCACACATCTCTCATTTCCATGGACATATAACATAATGGTCTTTATCATTCTGATTCCTTCTTTGAAATGCATCTCTCTGTGTCACCTAAGGAGACTACACCCAGCCTTATCAGATCTTATGAATTTGCCTTCTTTTGACTGCTAGTCAGTCTTTGTCTTTTCTTTGAAAATATATTGTTCTTAAAACCAACAGAATTTCATGTCTAACTCTTTGAACTTTAAAGACGTGTATTGCATCATCTCAATAAACTCTCACCTTCTTTACAGCAATGGCCAAGTCTGCTCCTTGGGTTTTGTTACTTTAACAAGGTTTAGATGGACAGAGAGCAGATATGATACTAGAGGCCGGGTGACTAATTCTTGTTCTTCCTCGTCCTCTAAAGACTGAGTGCACTACATCATTTGAAGAATCTGGTTCACTTGCTTTCTTAACAGCACGGCTCTTTCCCAACATATTAAAATAAAATCTTTGCAAAAGTAAGTCTTTCAGTATTATGGCAAATGGATTCTAAATTTTATAGATTGTCAGTTCCCCAAGCTTTCATAGCACTTACGTACAATCATACCAGTTACTAAAATAATAGCAACAATTACATGTATTTTTAGAGTTATTTTAATATTGAGAGCACTTCTGAAACTTATTAAAAATGGAGGAATGGCTTGCATTTATGGACTAAAAACAGAAGTGTAGCCAAATCCAAGAGGCTTGGGCAGCAAAGCCATCTTTGGTTAATATATTGAGTTGAAGTCCAGCGTTTCTACCTGAGACCATATTTCAAATAAGCAGAAAACTAAAAATCAAAAGTCTAAACAAGGTAAGTCTTTGTGTGTAAGATGATTAGATTTTTAATGATTTTATTCATATCACTGAATTAATTATTAATTATTAATCAATCACAGAATCAATAAGCAGTTAGTGAGTGATAATCATTGGTGAATATTTTATTATGTATTTCAATATGTACTTATTATTTCTAATTTGTATAGACATGTTCTGCAGAATTACTTGCTTATATTAAATAAAATGCCAGCTTGCTGACCATGGCCATAGAAACTGGATTTTCTTAAAATACCTAATAGTTTAGATTTGGAGATGTGGGGGATAAGATATTTATTTAGTCTTCTAAAATAAAAAGACAGATGTTTGTTTTTTAGATTTAAGATGCATTTTCAATGCAATATATTTTCATTATAGAAAATAAAAAATAAAAAGTATAAAATGGAAGATTATAAAATGGAAAATTGCAGTGATCCCAGAACCTAGGATAGCTACTGTTAATATTTTGATATTGCCAGTTAAAAAATGCAGTATTATTTGACAATGGTTACAAAATGCACTTGATAGTTGTTCTTAGATACATGCAAATCATGATGAAAGCAAATAGTTATACATTTTATTGACTTTAAATCTAATGTTTTACCTTGATGAGTTGTGTGAAAAGTATATGGTTTTGCTTGGCTTGCATAATTTTAGTTGCTTTGTTTTGAGACAACATTTCTATGTCTTGCCTCAGCCTCCTGGAGCTTGCTATATAGATCAGGCTGGCCTTGGGCTTGTAGAGGTCTACCTGCTCCAGCCCCTGAGTGAGCCTCCTGGAGCTTGCTATATAGATCAGGCTGGCCTTGGGCTTGTAGAGATCTACCTGCTCCAGCCCCTGAGTGCTGGGATCAAAGGTGTGTGCCAACACCCCTGACTTGAGCTTTAGTTTTAGTCATGATATTTGTGTGCAAACTTGCTGATTCTCTTCTCAGGAGTTTGATTTTGTTTAACATACTCAGGGATAAATGAAAGAAAAAGTCTTTTGGATAAATTGTTGACCATAGGCTATAGCATATGCTGTAGCTAGAATTATGGCACATTAATTATTCCCTCGAAATTTTCATGAATTCTAAGTGGCCCATCTGAAACTCTTCCAGACGGAGAGTTGATGTTAAACTGGAAGACACCCTGAATACTGACAACATGTAACAATTGTGCTGTAGCAGTCAAGACATGTATGCACACATAAGCAACAGAGATTCTTGATTTTGCAACTTTGGAATGATTACCTGTGCAATACTGAACATTTTAACCTCCCACCCCCTTTGGTTTGCTTTGTTTTTTTGTTTTGTTTTGTTTTGTTTTGTTTTTTGAGACAGTTTCTCTTTGTAGACTTGGCTGTTCTGGAATTGCTTTGTAGACCAGGCAGGCCTTGAACTCACAGAGATCCACCTGTCTCTGCCTCCCCAAATCCTGGAATTTTAGCGGTGTACCACTGTGCCCAGTTAGCCCTTATTTTTTGAAATATGTATATATTCTGGAAATAGTTTAGGGAAAACAACGACAATTACAATGGCTTAGAAAATTATGCATCCTACGCAAGTACAAACTCATTTAGGTCCATGTGAATGTGTCTACGTCTACAGCTTTTTGCCATTTACGTGAGGTGTGTGGAGTTCTGTTTCAGAGCACAAGTGGAAAGAGCTCACACTCTCAGCCATGTTGATACACTGCACAGCCGTATTTGTTAAACTCCATCAATTTTAGTTTGTTTGTGTTGCTAGAACAGAGTGCTTGAGACTGGGTAATTTATAAAGAACATACATTTATTTCTCACATTTCTATAGACTAGGAGTCCAAGATCAAAGACACCCACTAGTTCAGTCTGGTGAGGGCTGCTTCTTCTGAAGGGGAGATACGGTGCCATCAGATGGAGGCAGATGCAACAGTAAGAGGCAATGACCTCCTGACAAACCTTTTATAGGCAGCCAGTCTTACTCTGAGAAAGGAGCCCACACTGCTCAGTCTTCAATTCCCACCATGTTGACAGCATCTGAGTTTCAGAAGGGACCACGCTTAAAACATAGTGACAACCTTTAACTCTGTGGGACTGGCATTTAATAACATGGCACTTTGTAAAGGTAAGTTTTCAAGATATCTCTTATTTTCTTAATGTTGTCTGTTTCTCTGCAACTCTTGTTGCTGCCACAGCTAAGGGGAGAAATTCACTCACCCTCTCTCTCATTCACCGCAAATTCATGAATTATCTTATTCAAGAAACACATAGGCTGGTTGAACCAATTATTTTAGTGAAGACAGTATACTCTTAGACTACGGCAGAGTCACACAGAAGATGGGAAGGGCTGAGGTCAACCAGATATAAAGCTGGAATTGTAAAGGACCCCAATCTCTTAAAGAGTTACCCCCAAATGGTGTCGGAGAAACATTTGGAGGTACCTTGGTAAATCAGGTGTAAGAAACACAATACAGGGTGTCGTTGTGTATAAGGAAATGGGTGGGGTAATTTGATAAGCTTTAATTATATCCCAACCCCAAAGCAGAGTTCTTATATGAAGACAGATTTCAAGAGGGGAGAGGTAAAGAGGAGAGATGAATTTTTGCCCTGCTGGGATTCACCCTTCACTCAGATCAAGGTTGGCTTGGCTCCCATCCCTGGCCCAGCTGTGTCTCCGCCCACTGAGCGAAGAGGGCTGTCAAGGCAATTACACTGCTAATTTATCTGAAGAAAGACAAAATTGCAAAAGAGTTTTCTCATTCCCCCCTTAATTATCTAGGGTGGGGGGGGGTCCGCTGTGATTACGGTTCTGAAGGCTTCTTCCTCCTTTCTCCTTTGCATCTCTGCATACGAGCGCTCCCTTCTCTTCAGCTGAGATCTCCTTTCTATCAAATGCTGTTATAATCCTGCAAGTTGACAATTTAGCCATGCAGACACTATCTGTGGATCTCAGGAGTCACGTCACCCACCGCACAGAGATAAAATCCATGCCTACATTAATTCTGCTTTGACGTGCTCCATGTTTCATATGTGTCAATTCAGGAATGGACTTTAATTTAAACTTTTCTAAGATTCTCTGCTCTTTGATGAGAGGACCATTCCATGTTTCTCCTTTTAGCCCTCCCAGCAGTGAAAAGGGTGGATTCATACAGAGGTGTTGGTTGTGTTTTTGTTCTTTTAGACAGGGTCTCATGTAGCCCAGGCTGGCCTTGAGTTCACTGTGTAGCCAAAGATGGCTTTGAACTCTGTCTGGGTCCCCAAATGCTGGGGTTAGAGGCATGCCTCTCTACACCTGTTTTATGCAGTGCTGGGGACTAAGCCCAGAGTCTCATGCATGCTCTTAGACACTCTAGCAGGTGTGTCATATTCCCAGGCCCACATAAGTTTTAACATATTTATTATTGTGTATGGATTAGCTGTATATGTGTTTATGGGCCCATGTGTAGGACAGAGGGACCAACTTTCAGTATGAGTCCTATCCCTCTACGGTAGGATCAGGGGATCAGCTCAGGCTGCCAGGTGGGTGTGGCAAGCAATTTTAACCACTGAGCTACCTTGCCAGCCCTGCTTTTACTAAAATACCTCTGAAATATTTAAACGACTTCTATGTGCTGGTTGTTATTGTTGTTTGTTTGTTTTCTTTTACAACAGGGTCTTTTACTATGTGGCCCAGGCTGCCTTGGAGCTAGCTCAGAGTCCCTAATCAGCACTGGGAGTGGGAAGTTTACAAGTCTGCACCAGCAAACCAGGCTACTCTCTTAAGCAAGTTTGGGAGGGCTGGTGGTGGGTGTCCTGGGAAGTGTGGATTAATCCTGTCATGCTGTTCTGGATAGCTGTAACAATACAGCAGCCCTCGGGTTGCTATTTGCTGAAGAATCTTTCAACATTTATTCCAAGAAGCTCTGGAATAGATAGGTGAGAGAAGATAAAGGAAGACAGAATTCTCCTCCTCCTACTACTATTTCTTGTTGTTGTTGTTGTTGTGTTGTTGTTGTTGTTCTTCTTCTTCTTCTTCTTCTTGTTCTTCTTGTTCTTGTTCTTGTTTTTCTTCTTGTTCTTCTTCTTCTTGTTCTTCTTCTTCTATGATCATCACCAGAAAGTCAGGTATGATTTGTAATTTCCAAAAAGCAAAGGCAAAATCTCAACCCTGTGACCAGCAGGTGCAGCGTCCTCAGGTGGCAGAGTCTGCTAGGCAGGCTGGGAAAGCATCAGGCTCCCAAAATCTTCTCATCCAGGCAGCTTCAGAGGACTTTACTCCTTCCACCTATTAGCACCTATAGCAGAGCAGAACTTAAGTACCAACAGATCTTCATGTGTTTTATTCCCTCCTTTCTTGTGACTCAAAGTGACCCTTAAACTGGTCATTATGCACAATTGCCCAGCTCCTTTGGGTCTGGCTCACAGCTCTTGTGATGTGAAAAAGTTTGAATCAACCATTTTTTCTGCATGTGCCGGACCCATGGTGCACCCAAATAATTGAAATTTCCTGAGCTCAATTGAAAGTGTCCCCTAACCTTTGGAGATGGCTTTCTGCAGAGGTTCAAAACAGAAATGGAAAAAGAGGGACAGCATGGGTTGTAACTATCCCCCTTTCCTCCCAGGATCTACCTGGGAAGAGTGGCTAACTGAAGAGCCGTGCTCTAGGCCACATGCATGTCACTGGAGTGGCTACTGCAGGCGTGCCCTGTCACAGGTCTTCGGGAGGTCAAATTTTCAGGAACAGATGGTCATCAGCCACCAACAGAAGAGCCATCATAAAAGCTGTGTTTAGCTTTTTTTTTTAAAAAATAAAAATTCACATTGTTAATCCTTAATCATAATTCTAGGTATTGAAATACATTGGTCTGAATGTACATTAGCAGCCTCTGGGTTTTAGAAGCAATTCCAGTCAAAGATGGAAATGAAGCCCACATATAAACAGGAATGATCCTTAAAGCAAATTAAACAAAGGCTCTAATTACAAATCCATTTAATTTACAGAGAGAGAATTAACCTTTGGTTCACTGATAAATAAATATTCAGAGAAACAATAATCCACTGCTTAATAATGTGGGTACAGCATTTCTTATATGCTGCAGGGTTTTGACCACAGTTTTCAGATCATTTCATCTTCAGAATTTTCAGAGGTTTGCTTGTGATCCATTGGGGAGGAGAGAAGAAGGTGGATTCTGAATCAGAGTCATATTTTTTCCCAACACCCTGTTGGGTATGTCTGATGATTATGACCTCAGGGTGGGGCAGGAGGGTTAGTGTTATAAAAGTAGATTCTAGGGCTGGAGGGGTGGCTCAGTGCACTTGAAGAGGACCCAGGCTTGGTTTCTAGCATCCTCATGGTGGTTCACAAGGAGCTGTAAGTACAGTTTCAATTTATCTGATGACTTCTCTGGCCTCTGTAGGCACTGCACACATGTGGTGTGTGAGCACACACGTTTGAGCAAACATCCATACACACAAAAAAAAAAAAAAAGAAATGGCTTTAAATTTTCATTTGTATTACTTTGCTCATTAAATGCCCTTATGTAGAATACCCTGGAATTTATAGCCACTTACTCCGTGTCTCCCTCCCTGCAAGCTGACTTGACTGTGCAAACCTCCAAGGTTAAATAAAACTTCTCCCTTGTAGGAGCAATTTACAAAAAATAGAGGTTTACCAAAGGAGACCATTGAGACTTGGGGATGGGAAATTCAATGTCCTATAAAATTTGGTCTGTGCTTTATGAACCACATTCCCATCTTTCCCAAACTATAATTGGAATAAACAAAATAAGCTGAAGTTGAGCACAATTTATAACCTTTTGCCAGCTGACAACCCGCTGAATATTGGTAATTTGAGTAACAGAAGGAGGAGGAGCTGTTCCCTTAGGTTTCCTGAAATGGGCATGGCCGTCAGAGGTGCGGTGCAGAAGCTCACCCAGCTTCTGCCCACCCCCCCCCCACCCCCGCTATCTCAACAGCTCTATAGGTGACTTGGCAAATGCAGCTTTGTAGATTGATAGATTTTGTTTGAATTCCTTCACAAAATGGCATTCCAGCCTCTGTTATGTTTGTAGAAATCTTTCAGAGCTTCTCAGTTAAGTGTCAGGGACCTGGCAAATCTCCTTTGTAGATGACTTTCAGAGGAACCCGGTGTTTTTTTTTTTTTTTTTTTTCCTTATTCATTCCATAAGCAAATATCTGTTTTATTGTCTTTCTGTCTGTTTAGTGAAGCCACCTGGGTATCTAGCTCTTCTGTATGGTCTCAGCTGGGGTCTTGATCGAGCTTGTTGGGTGATCTAGCTTGCTGGTTTGACCGGCACCATGCTGCTGAAGGCTGGATGCTAGAAAACTGGCAGGCTCCTGGAGGCTTCTAACTTGTCCTCTGTGTGTAGCTGCCTGTGCAGCCTCCCAGCACGACGCCTAAACTCAACATGGTGCCTTAGCTTTCTCCAAAGCACAAAATTAAAACTTTCCTAGTTTTTAAAAATGTCATCCCCAAATTGGTACAGGATTACTTTGTTGCATTTATTGGTTAAAGACAGTCACAGAGTCTGACCATTTTCTGTCTCTAATGAAACGCCTCAAGGTAGAACTACAAGAGGACATGATTTGTGTGTAGTCACTATTAGAGACTAGTTGTCACTTTCACACACACAGTGGTTACATGGATGGAAGACCGTGGTAAGTTCACTACAAGCCATTAATCCTGACTTTTATCATTATGTATAGCTAAGTGGTAAAACTTCATATAAATTTACAATTAGGGCTTCAGTAGGAAAACAGCATCCAAAAGTAGTATTTTTGGTCTGAATTGTGCACTTGCAGAATTCATATATTGAATATCTAAAAAAATTGAATTGACAATTAAGTTAAAATGAAGCTAAATTCAGGTGGACCTTTATCTTAGTCCATTGTAAAACCCTGAGAAAATATCTGGCCGCGGGCAATTACAAACAATAGAAAGTTATGGTTTTTGTTTTTTTGTTTTGTTTTGTTTTTATTATTCTACAAGTCAAAGCATCATGTGTGCGGTGGGGGGAAGGGTCTGGTCTTTGCTTCCAAGTGGCTTCTGGAATGTCCCATATAGAAGAGAGACAAACTGTATGTCAGAAGGAGGCAGGTCAGGGGGTGATTCAGTGGTTCAGGTGCCAAAGTGCTTGCTCTACAGCCAGGAGCTTGGGATTCCCAGCCCCATATAACAGCTGCGCATGTCAGCCTGCATCTGTAATCTCACTGCTGTGGAGGGGTGGAGTAGATTCCTGGAGCTCAGTGCCTAACCAGCCTCGCCAATCAGTTTTAATTTCAGCGGGAGACCCAGTCTCGCAACACTTCCATGTTGTTGCATTGCATGGAAGATTCAGTTTTGATGTAAAGTTTAGAGGAGACCCAAGTTTCAAACCATAGCAACCCTAATCCAACTTAATTGTTTTTGAGGCTTCAGCATTTTATTCAAGTTTTATTTTAACTGGTGTCAATTACAGAAGGCTGCAAGGGAAAGCTGGGTATGTGTTGGCCCTTTGTAAATCTGTATCCAGTCCTCAGATGAGACTGTAACTTCCTGAGCATTGACCCCTGGTGTCCCAATTCTGTATGCTGGGAGGCATGTACACACCTATGTGAAAGAGACTTTTTAGACAGATCTTCATACCCTGTTCCCATCCTAGCCCACCAGTTGCCTGTTTTACACCAAAAGTAGTCTTCGCCGTGTGGGTTGCTAATCCACCTTATTTAGTGTTCTCATGTAAGACAGAGATGTGAACACATAAAGAGACACTAACAATTGTTCACAGAGCGAAGACTGTGTCAATGAGAGGACACCTTGGCCTTGGCCTCCCCACGTGCACAGTTGTGGAAAGAATAAATGTTTTTTTGTTGAAACCGTGCTGTCCATGGTAGTTTACTTTGACAGCTGTAGAAAACTAAAATAGGTATTAACGGAAGAGGAAGGACTCTATAGGAAGTAGAGTATACCAACTGTTAAAAAGATGAAGTGAAGGGCAGGCTAAGAAAAGAGTCACTGATCCTGGCAGTCTATAGGGGTTCTCGAAGTCTGGGGACACAGCAGAAACCTCTGAATGGCTGCTCAGGATCCTTTTGTAGGTTTACAAGGTCAAAAAAGTTTTAATAACAATACCGAGTTACAGTGGAAACATTGGAAATCTTCTATGAGGTGAGTGAAAGTTTCTGGAAGCAATGTGGATACTTGAGACCATACATCATGATGTGAGTGTGTGTTGTGAGCACCTTGGAGCTTTAAAAACTTCTCAGTTTTAGCTTATAATATTGATAGGCATATCACATGCATATTAATGACCTCTGGGTTCCCCAGTAGCTTTTAAAGAATATAAAAGGGTTCAGAGAAAAAAAAAAAGCAAACAAAAACAAATGAAAAATCCCTAGCTTTACACTTTTGGCGCAATTCTTTGGTGAAAATATGGAGTTTTCCAGGAAAGTCCTGTAAACTGTGAGTGTGCTCACTGGAGAGCACGCAAAAGGAAGCTTGTGGAGGAGCCAGCGGAAGTTTCTATCTCCTGCAGCCAAGTGCCTCATGGTGGCTTGGGTCTCCCTGGTAACAAGCCAGCAGCTCTCAGACCTTGTCTACCTCCATGTGATATTATTCCTGACTCCTGTAGGTGCTGGGGACAATGGCTTCTACTTCAGTTCTACTTAACCAAGCTTCTTGAGTCCTTCTCCCTCAATGAACTCTGAGCCAAAACATTCTCAGAATGTTCATAGGAGAGGAATATAACAATAGTCAAATTCAATGCAGCTTACATATAGCCAACTTTTAAAATTATGATTAACTTCTAAGTAAGGACAATAAAAATAAAAAACCGTGGGCCTGCATAATACAGTACAATGAAAACAAAAAGACCCTTGTAACTATCTTCCTTATAACTCTACTGGCAGCTAACTTCTGAGACAGGACCAACACTTATTATTTTTTTTGCTAGGTGGTAGATACACAGGACAAAGAAAAATTGGCTCATGTCTATTTGATTATAGTAACACCAAAACAAGGAATGAATACTCATAAAAATTCTGTCTTTCATACCTGTGATGCTTAATAGTGAGTGACAGCTTAAGATCTAGAATCATCTTGGAGCCTGTGCTGCTTTGAATAGGTTTGGCGCCCATAGACTCATATGCTCGAATGCTTGGCCATAGGCAGGGACACTATTAGGGGACATGATCTTGTTGGAACAGATGTGGCCTGTTGGGGGAAGTGTCTCCCCATGGGGAGTGGGCTGTGAGGTTTCCTATGCTTAAGCTGCGAGCAGTGTGGCACCCAGTTTCCTTCTGCTGCCTGTAAATCGAGATGCAGAACTCTCAGCTCCTTCTTCTGTGCCATGTCTACCTACACGCTGCCATGCATACCACCATGATGATAGTGAACTGAACCTCTGAAACTGTAAGCCAGCCCCAACGAACTGCTTTCCTTTATAAGAGTTGCTGTGGTCGTGGCACCTTTCGACAGCAATGAAACCCTAACTAAGACAGAGACAAATGTTTGGGCATGTCTCTGGAGAAGTTTTAAGGCAGGGTTAATGGAGGTGGAAAGACCCACTGAAAATGTAGGCAGAACAGGTATGTAGGATGGGATCCTGGAGTGAAAAAACAGGAAAACAAGACCAGCATCGGCATTCATCTCTCTCTCTCTGCTTCCTGATTGTGGATGTGATGCAATGTGCTCAGCTACATCAAGCTCCAGTGCCATGACTCCCCTGCCGTAGTGGACTGCATCCTTGAGCTGTGAGCCAAAGTCAACCCTCCCTTTCTCAAGAGGCCTTTCCCAGGCATTTTGCCATAGCAATGGGAAAATAACAAATACCTTTCTCTTTTCCACATTCTCTTTACCTGGAGCAAGCGTGTGAGCAGGTCAAGAATCCTCCTAATGCAGGCATTAGTTCCAAAGGTTCTCTCATAGTAGCAGCTTCACCTTTATGGAGTTGTTATAATTGTCTGCGGAGAACTGCCACAGAATGTGAGATGCCATGTGAATCCACAGAGCATTTTCAAGATTCTGGCACTCCATTCCTTGCCTACATTGTAGGAGGAAGAGGAAAGCTCCAGTTTCCCCATCATTTCTAGCCAGTACAGTAAACCCTTTGCCTTTTTATTTCAGCATCATAGAGCAAAAAGTGTCTGGGAAGCAATCTCACCTCCCAGTTCTGCGAATCTAATATTGCGCTGTTTGGTAGAAGCCATCCTTTGGGAAATAAAACTTCCAAATAAGGATAGCCCAAAGTTGTAGAGACAAAACTTTTACTTGTGGATCATTAGATGTAACTGCAAGAAAAGTTACTAACACTCTCAGGCCAAGAATCTTAGGTATGGCAGAAAGGCCATCCTGTTTTGCCATGAGATCTTAGAAGGTAATACCTGGGCTCCAAGAAGTCTAGTTTCCCAGTCTTGGGGAGATCCAACTGCCCTTTTAAGTTGGCCATTTCAGAATGATGGAGAATGCGAAGAGACCAGAGCATCCCTTGACTATAAGCATAGTGCCACATTTCATTTACTTAAAATCTACCCTTTGGTAAGAAAAAATGCTTATAGAATCCCACAAAGGCAAATAAAGCCACCTCTTAGTCCAGAAGCAGCAGCTTTGACAGAAATAGTAAAGATATGGCAAACCCATCAAAAGTCATGAAAAAAAAAAGCTGCCTCCCAGAGATGTTATTCAAAGAATGAACAGATTATTAGTCATCATCTTGGAGCTTAGTGTTGGCCTCTGATGCTTCTTGAGTGGAAGAGAAGAATCAAAGGGGAGCTGGGTAGAACAACATTTCTTCTTTGTTCAGGTTCTAAATGATGACAATGATCATTGTAAGACCCTTTACTCTTATTTATTCCATTGCTAGACTCTGGCTGAACCTTGAAAGTCTCTATTCTTCTGCCACTCTCACTTAATACAACAGTCCAGTACGGCAGAGAATGAGGTGACTGCAGAAGCGACTGTTTCCCACAATTGAAACATGTTTTCTACCTGGTTGTTAAGCATCTCCTTTGTGGCAACCTTTTGCATAAGGCACAGACATTCTCACTATTGGCAAGTCCTCTATTCAAATGGCTTTCTGTGCCTGCCCATTTGACCTCTAAAAGATTCCCTTTCATTATTGGCCTTTGCTACCAACCTCGAGGCTTCAGGGCTTCAGTATGTGTTATTTGTGAAATGGGTTAAAGTGTTTCCTCACTGGTACAGGGGCTAAGTTCTTCCACAGCTGCGGTAGTTTAGACAACACTCAGCCATGACAAGTCACTCCATTTGAGTAACACGTTGGTGTTTCATTTTTCTACTGTCCAGTGTCTATGGGGACTGTCCACAAGCCAGAGGCTGTTTATCAGAAGGAAAGCCTTTGTAGGAGATGGCACAATATAGCTCCAAAATGCTAGAATCTTATGATGTGATTCACCTAGAATATTTAGCCACGGGCTTCAGTGCACAGTCCTGTGGATGTGCATCTACTGGGTCATGTGGTGGAAACAGTAGAGCAGTTGACACGATGGCCTGGGCCAGGGTAGAGCCTCTTTCATGCTCTCACATTTACTCACAACAGATCAGTATAGTAATACAATTCATTCAGTGCACAGATGCCACTCTGCAAGTTACAGTCTAAACTTGTGAAACAACCATGGTGCATCTGAGTCGACTCTGGGAAGAATCCAAGCTGAGTTTCGTGAATTACCTAACATATACTATTCTCTACTCTGATTGGTAGAACCCGTTAGGGCATCGTTAGGTCCATGTTTAAACAACCTATTAGACTCATTCTAAGATGGTCAGAGTGACATACTGTCTTAGTTACTTTTATATTGCTATGATAAAATACCATGACCAAGGCAACTTATAAAAGAGGACATTTAATTTGGCTTTCTGTTTCAGAGGGTTAGAGTTTATGATGGTCAAGTGAAGGATTAGCTGACAGCTCGCATCATGATCCACAACCAGGAGGCAGAGAGAGAACACTGGAAATTGCATAAGTCTTTTTGAACCTCAAAGTGAACTCCCAGTAAGATACCCACCTCCTCCAACAGGCCACACCTCCTAATCCTTCCCAAACAGTTGCCCCAACTGGAGAGCAAGTATTGAACTATATGGGCGACTGGGGCCATTCTCACTTAAACCACACCACATACCAAAGCCAGGATCTCTGGTTCATGTACCTAATTAGCAGATGGATCATAATTTAGCATTAAACTCTTTGTCCCTGATGCAACATTTCTAAATCCATTTTCATTCATATTCCCCAGGCTGCCATCAGAATAAATTGGCAAAACCTGGTAATTAATTTGGGACTCATGAGACTACTGTCTTAGTCACTTGTACTTGGTATCCGAGCCCCCAGGAACTACTGGGATTTGAGGGTGATTATATCTACTAGAAATATGAGGGGCAGGTATTTTTTAATTATTATTTTTTATTCTTTGGAGGATTTCATACATGCATACATAAAACATGATCTTATCCAACCTGCCCATTCAACTTTTAACTAATTCCTAAACACATCTCATCCCAACCTTATGTGCTCCCCTTCTCTCTAGCTAAGACCAATTATTTCTGCTCCTGTATGTAGATGGGTATGGGGCCTCTCGCTGGAGCATGGGAGACCTACCAGTGGCCACACCTTCAAAGAAGAATGACTCTCCTTCCTCCTCCAACAAACAATCAGTTGTCAATATCTCCTCAGTAAAGAGCGTGGTCTGGCTGGACCTTGTGTGGGTCTTATTCAGAAACCCCAGATGCTGTGAGCTGATACATGTAAGATTGTCCTTAAGATGTTACTTCATAGCATTTCCCTGCATCTTCCAGCTCTGATGTTCCTTCCAACTGCTCTTCCCCAGGGTTCCCTGAACCATGGCAGGTGTGCGTGCGTGTGTGTGCACGTGCATGTGTATGTGTGCATGTATGTTTGTGTGTGTGTGTGTTTGTGTGTGGGCATGTGTATTTGTCTGTGTGTGCACGTGTGTGTGTGTGTGTGTATGTGTGTGTGAAGATGTCCCACCTAGCAATAAGCACTTGTGGTCTCCTATTCCTACTACTTTGACTAGTTGTGTGCCTCTGCATTGGCTGCTGGTGAAGGTGGGTCTTCAGGGAGACTGTCTTCCCCTTTTGAGTCCTCCAGAATGCTGCTGCAGAATCTTGAGGGGAGGCCAGAAGATGAAGAGCTGTTCTGTAGGAAAGGAGAGTTTTGGCAGAATTTGGGTTTTCAGGAATTCAGGTAACTAGTTTCTCAAACTCCTGTCCTTTAGGACTTTGTTACACATCTTTCCAATAGTGACTTGAACTTAATCCCAGATGCCTCTCAAAGCCAAATTCAGTATATGTTACCACTGAGTCATCTGTGGATTCCATCATTGGATTTAGTTTTCAGAATGATTAATCCTGTGTGTGCAGGAACTAAGACTTTCTTCTAAGGAATCGCAGACGTCTCTTTTGATCCTTTCCTGTATTGTGACTGGGAAATTTTAAGCTCTGAGCTGATAATTTTCTTTCTTCAAGCTTACAAAGCATTATGTCATGTTTATTTTACTCACTTCATGTATGGACAAGATGGATTCTGCCACCTGCTTAACCAGAGCCTTGATGCTTCTAGGCACTCAGCTGCAGGTGTCTTCAGGCCATAATTTAAGTACCACAGATTGCTATTATCCTATTTACTATTGCCACGAGGGTCATTAATTATCTTTATATCTAATCAGAACAGAGAACAGATTTCAGATTTTCATCAATGTTTTGCAAGCTCCACTGGGCGTGCATATGCTCTAGCTTTTGGCTTCTGAAGTTTCTTTCAGGCTCTGAGCATGCTGTTGTCCACGTGACAGCCAAGTCCAAAGGGAATGGAGAGGAAGAAGCAAGAGTGTGGAGAGAGGGAGGGAGGAACAAAGGGAAGGAGGGAGGCAGGGAGGGAGGGAGCAAGCGAGCCTGTTGTCATGGCTGGCAGTGACTAGGAATAGGATGCTGGACAGCTGTGACATCCTTATTGTAGTTCGGCACCTTGGAGTTTTGAGGGCTGAGGGGGAGCCTGTTTTGGGATGCAGGCATTGGCTGTTGTGGTTGATTGCTGGAAGGTGTGCGTTGCCCAGGTTGCTACCATCCTTTTCCTCCATTGGACCCTTTTAAACAGCTACGCCGCAGCCCACACTGGACCCTGCATGCTTAGAAAGCATTTGATTTTGTTTCCCACTGTTTAGCTGAACCTGAAATACTTCTTTGCCTCTCCCTTTTCCTTTTCACCATCCTAACTCTTGCTCCTCAGCTTGCAAGTGCTACCAGGATTCCTTTGACAATGGCTCCTGATTTTTTTTCATTGTTATGCTTACTTTTTCCACTCACTTGAACATGATCAACTAAGCCATTGATCAGGGTGCCAGGCACTGTGGTCTTTAAATTCAAACCATGTAAAACGCAAGGCCATCATGGGGTAACTGCGCTTCGCTAAGCTCCGTGGTGAAGCTCAAGTGACCGGGCCTTCAAAATAAGACTGCATCATAAAAAGCCCTTAAAAAGCATCATTTCTATGAGGTGCTAGGGTGGGCCCTAACCCAGTCGGGTGGCTAGCTTTGTAGGGAGAGGCCATGGCTGTGCAGTGATATTGGAAGTGTGTGCTCACTAGGGTAGGCAGAAAGGGTGACGTGAGAAGGCAGTCTGTGGGTGGCCAGCCATAGCGTCCTGAACGCACCTGATCCTGTCTTAACTCAGGTGGGCTAGGCTTGGCTAGAATGTGGATGAGAGAGAATGCAGCCATGAACCAGAGGCCCCCCAGAGAGTCCACGAAAGCGAGTGGAATGAAATCCAGGTGTGTGATCTACTCTGCTTGTTGAATTTTTTTTTCTATTAATGACAGCCGGTGATGGCTTATATTAACCATCAACTTGATAGAATCTAGAATGCTTGAAGGAAGACTGTAGAAAGGGTTGATTGAGGTAAGGAGATCCTCTCTAAATGTGGGTAGCACTGTTCCATGGGCTGGAAGTCCTGAACTATGCACAAAGAAGAGAGCTGAGCACTGGCATTCATCCCTCTTTGCTTCCTGAGACCAGCAACCTCAAGATCTGGCTGCCATGCCTTTCCCACAATGATGGACTATAGCCCTTCAAACTGTAAGCCAAGTGAAACCATTCCTTTCTTAAGTTGTGTTGGTCAGGAATTTTTTTTTCAGAGCTCTGAGAAAAGTAATCTACAGCCCTAGCTGAGTGAGACAAACTTTTTTTTTTTTTACAGAAAAAAATCTCTCTGTGTGTATACTGGTAGAAAGAAATGAAGAGGATGCAACTGTCTGTCTGTCTGTCTTTTCAACCACAAAAAGGCTGTATTGAAGTTTGTACATTTATGCTAATTGTCCTGCCTTTTTTGCATCTATCCACAAGCAGACCATATTCCAAGCCCTTCTCCTCCTTAAAAATATATAATTAGCTATGACATATAATTGCAGTATTTAGACAATCTAATATCATTCACCAGTGTGCTTGTCAATCAAACCAAATGACCTATATAAAGTATAGACCTGTGGGGCCCTAAAAAAGTTTATCTTGATAAAAAGTAATTTAGGTCATTCTGCCTCATAGAATCATTTTTTTCCCTATAGGTTCTTGTACCCATTCTGTGTCCAAAATCAAGTGGAGGGATAAATATAGCTACATGGAAACCATGCACGCTCAGCTTATACATGGAGAAATGTAGGGAAGAGCTGAGCACCACATAGCTTTAATAGGCAGAGACTATACCAGGGACCCTTGCAGGAGACACCCCTGACCACTAGTTCCTTCTTCAGAGCAGATTTCCTGTATAAAGAACACCAATCATTATAGCTGCTGTTTGACAACAACAACATTTTTTCTATTTGTACATGATATGTCAGTTTATTTATCTTTAAAATGTTCTATTCTTGTGGTCATTTATTTATGAGATCAAAAGATATTTTTAAAGCCTAATACCAGGGCTTTAAATGGAGATAGAGGGTGCATAACACAAACCCACCATCAAGAAATTACAGTCTAGGACCCAGGCAGATGGCTCTGTGGTTAAGAACACTGGCTGCTATTGCAGTGGACCCAGGCTCAGCTCCCACTACATGTATGGAAATCCATAGCCATTTGTAACTTCAGTTCTGGGGAATATTATGCCTGCTTCTGACCTCTGTGCATGTGGTGAACATAAATACAAGCAAGCAAAACATTCATACAGATGAAATAAAGAAATAGGGCTGGAGAGAGGGATCAGAGGTTAAGAGCACTGTTTGTCCTTGCAAAGGTCCTGAGTTCAATTCCCAGCAACCACATGGTGGCTCACAGCAATCTATAATGAGACCTGGTGCCCTCTTTGGAGTGCAGGCACATATGCAAGCAGAATACTTAGTGTACAAATAACAAACAAACAAACAAACAAATATTAAACAAATCTAAGCACACACAGTTACATTCTAGAGGCTGGAGAGATGACACAGTGGTTCAGAGAATTTACTGTTCTTTCAGAAAACACAAAATTTGGTTCCCAACATCTATGTCAGAGGGCTCTCTACCACCTCTCATTCCAACTTTAGGGGATCCAATGTCCTCTGTTATCTGAAAGCACCTGCACACACAGAAACAGAAACACACACACACACACACACACACACACACACACACACTTTTTTTTTTAAGTCACTCTATATGAATACCTGGGAAAAGGGCTATGGTGATTTCACCCATTCTTCTTTTGCATAAATCAACAGGGCTCACAAGCAAACTTTGTAACATAGCACAATTTTAGTAAGTGTTATAGTGGAGGTCAGTAGCTGAGAATTCTCCAGACTGTTCGGTGTGTGGCTGTCGTAGAGCTCTTCCCACTGTGGCACTCCAGCCTGTCCCCCAGTGCATGTGGGCACAAACACACAGAACAAAACACAGCAGCTGGGATGGCTTTCTTCTAAGAACTAGATAAGGGGACAAGCTATGCGTGTGTGCAGCTGGGAGACTGAGCAGGAGCACTGGGAGGACAGGAGAGGAGGTGATGGAGGCCAAGTCAGTGATCCGGCCCTGGGAAGTCTGGTCCTTCAAGTGGGATGAGAGAATGACATAATTTCTGATCAGAGCTATTTCTGCAGACCTAGCGCCTTGCCCTGAACACATCCTGAGCTGGCTTTGAACCTTCATGGGAACTCCTTCCTTCCTTCCTTCATTTCTTCCTTTCTTCTTTCCTCCCTCCGTCCCTCCGTCCCTCCCTCCCTCCCTCCCTCTCTCCCTCCTTTCCCTTTTATCTTTTTACATAGTGCTATGTGCTACACTCCCAGCCAAGGAACTCATCTATTTAAGAATTATTAAATTTAAATAGCACACACACATACACACTCTCACACTCACACACACACTCACACAATTTGTGTTTGTGCTTCTTACACAGACCTACATGTAATTTTCCAAATGAAAGTGGTCAGGACAATCACATTCGCTCTTTAAATCCCACCAATCACACTTCCTTTTTGTCCCTGGTTTCCTCAAATGTCCAGTGCACTTGGTGGTTTTGAAGATTTTCTTGTGCTTGGCCAGACGGTTTGCATGAAAGCAGCATTACTCCGTTAGCACAGTACAGCTTCCACTTAGAGCTCCGGCATTAGCTGTGTGTCGTTTGTATCTTGTTCTGGAGGGATTGAGTCCACCAGGGCAAGAAGAGCATGGCAAGGGTCAGAAGAAGCATGACAGCAGGAGGAGGAAGCCGGCTTAGCACGTGTTCCTCTGCACACAGGAAGCAGACTAGGAAGCGGTGCAAGGCTGTAAGCTCTTAAAGCTGCAGTGCAGTGCTTTATGGCCCCCGGCTGGGCTCCACTTCCTAAAGCACCTGTTACCTTCTGAACAGCATCACCAGCTAGGGACCAAATACATGAACTCTTAGGGGGACATTTCTCATTCCTATCACCATGTGTGTGTGCGTGATCAGCCCTGAAGTCCACCCAATGCAAATTAACTCAGTTGTTCTTATATAACTGAAAGGTGTTTGGTCACTGCACTTCTGTGTGTGGGTTCTAGGGGTCCTCTTTGGGCAGTGAAAGTGGGCTTAGCTCAGAAGACTCCACCCCCCATTTCTGTATCTGTGGCAGTGAGAACAAAGGGTGCAGCTACTGACTGCACTAGGAGCTACTGCTTTGGTTCCCTCAGAAAGGAGTGATAGTAGAGGTGCATTCTGATTAAATGTGACTTCTGGGGGTACATGCTCTAGTCTAGTTGATGGGGAGGCAAAGACGGTTCAAGTCTTTCAAAGAGCGCACACATGATGCTCAGTATTTACACAGATGAAGGAAAGATTGAACTGTGGTGTTTCTGTGGAGCTCGAGAGATGGCTCAGAAGTTAAGATCCCTTGCTACTCTTGGATAGGGCTCACGTTCTGTTCCCTGCACCCCATCATGGCTTCACAAACGCCTGTAACTCCTGTTTCAGGAGAGCTGACACACGCTTATGACACACATGCAGCATGCATATACACAGGCAAGCAAAAGACTCAAATAGACAACTTAAAAATCAGTCTTTAAAAAAGGAATTGCTGGGCTAGAGAGCTGGCTCTAAGTTAAGAGCACTGTCTGTTCTTCCAGAGGTCCTGAGTTCAATTCCCAGCACCCACATGGTAGCTCACAACCATCCATAATGGGATCTGGTGCCCTCTTCTGGCATCATATACATAAATAAATACATCTTTAAATAAGAAAAGAAAAGAAAATGTTTTTCATGGAGCCTAAGAAAGCCATGGCTGACTCTGCAAGAAGACTCAGGCGCTAGGGGGAAGAGATGCGTTCAGGTGAGCTGCTTCCTAGAGATCTCAGCCTAGCCTCTCCACTGAGCAGTGTATAAGCATTCGAAGTTGCATCTGTTTAATTTCTAAAGAAGTAAATCTGATTATCCACTGAAGGAGGCAGGGGCTTAAAGCGTGCGATGGAAGGAGGAGCTTTTGAGATGGAGACGTGCAGCCCCCAACCCCTACCCCAGACACATTCATCTCCATAAGGACTTGGAAACTTGGCCCTGAGAAGGGAAAAGAGAGCAGGGGGCCTGGAGTGAAAGACAGGTGTCACCTGCCTGGATATCCAGTAGCAAGCAGGGAGAGGCCTCTGTGCAGTGAAGCTCCCATGAGATAGAAAGAGATCATGACAGGAGCTCCATTCACTAGTGGCCAGTTAGAATGTACAAGTTGCCTGCTGGTGACCTAAGGGTCTCTTTTAATTGGCTAAAGTTGGTATCTGATGACTGCCTTTGTAGGACTTTAGAAGTACCAGGTACCCTGGCTGAGCTGGGTCACATGGCAGTCCTGGTTCAGAGCTAGTAGGAAGTTGTTTTGTGTTATTACTAATTCTTTTGTTCTTTGGCTCTATTTTCCTGTTGGGTG
This sequence comes from Acomys russatus, assembly GCF_903995435.1. Classification (NCBI taxonomy): domain Eukaryota; kingdom Metazoa; phylum Chordata; class Mammalia; order Rodentia; family Muridae; genus Acomys; species Acomys russatus. The sequence continues at coordinate 62,697,435 of NC_067149.1, read as the reverse complement.
TTTAAGACCTTGTAGGTGGCCAAATAAACTCATTTTTTTTTTTTCATCAGCAGTGGAGATTGCTCAGGGTAGAACTCTACAGTATCAAGTTGCACATAATTTTGACTGGCTGCCCCACCCTACTGTTCTGACATCCTAGCCTGTGGCCAGAATGCAGCTCTGGCTCTGTTTGGGGCATGCTTTGTGGTCTAGGGTTGCACTGGGGACCTGTCCCTTTTTAGTCTCTCAGTCATGCCCTTATCTGCATCTCTAGTGTTTGAGAGTCCATACACTCTATATACAAAGTACATTTATTTTTGAAATGTATATCAAATACAAATAAAATCCTAAAAAGTTAACTTGTGTGCAAAAAAAAAAAAAAAATTCTCCTGGATCAATTTGGGTAACACCATCACAAGTTATTATTAAAATGTGTGTTTTGTTTATAAATTTAAGAAATGTGTTTTTCTAAACTGTCACATTTCCTTCGAGGAGTGTGGGAAAGCACTTGTTAAAAAGGCAATGTAGCCCTAGGCTAGGGCTCCTCCAGCTCAGTAGCAGAACTCTCATTGAGCTTGAGGTGCTGAGCATCATCCTGGAGTCCTGGAGGAAGGAAATCAAAGGAGGAATGGAATAAGGTCAGGCAAGGCTGTCCTGCCTCTAATGGCAAGCCTTGGGTTGGCAGCAGCAGAGGTCCATCCTGGAGACGGAGCCTGGCATTCATCAAATAGTGACCAGGAATCGGTGATTCTTGTGACCACTTGGGCTTCCGCCTATGGTAAAGGATCTGCCACAACAGAGCTTGTCAACAAGGCCACCCTTGCTTTGCCGTTTTCTGACTTTGAAAAGCTTCAAAAAATATATATATTTTTTTTTTGCATTAACTTTATGCGGGACACATTCCTATCTCTAGGTACTGGGGCTGCCAAAAGCCAGCTTCTTTTATTTTCTTCTGTTTTTATGAAGTTCTGGCATATTTTTGGCTCTCTTGCTTCAGGCCTGTTAGGCAGAAGTCATGCATAAATGCACAGCGTGTTTGCTTTTTCCTGAATGCCTATGCCAGTTATAAAATTCTCCCTCAGCTCTGGATGGAGACTGGATGATACAAGGCATCTTAGAGACAGCCCATAGCCAATCTGTGAACTCTAATTTTTGTTAGTTTTCATATTTGGGGATAGGGTTTGTGTAGCCCTGTCTGGACTATGACATACTAAGTGGTGCAGGATGGCATCATTTTGTTTCAGGATTCCATGTGCTAGAATGGCAGGCACATTTCATGACCCAGCAAGGCTTTAAAGCTTTTCTTCACGCCCTCTGACAAGAGTTCTCTTTGGTTGGCTTTCCCTGCTCCGGCTCAGACTCCCAAAAAACCTACAGAGAAGCCCCAAGCAGTTAGGTTAGTTTTTCTCCCCTTAAAGCTTTTAGGAGCAAAAATAGTCTGTTTCTTTCCTACGTGGACCTAGATTAATAGCTGAGTTCTCTTTTCTTCCCCATGTGCAAAGTTCAATATGGTCTGAACGAGCCTAGCTTGTGGTGACCGAGAATGGTCACATTATGGAAAATAAACCAGAAAGGAAGTTTGTTTAAGCCGTGGACAGGAATCAGCAGGCAGTTCATTTGGGGAGCATAATTGGCCACGGTTCCCTCCCGATATGTGCTAAGCAAGCTTTCCCGTTGGACAGCAGAATTTCCCAGGCGATTTTATAGAAATATTTCTACCCTGTTTCCTTGGCTGCAATGTACATTTCAAGTTAGCAGTGTTTAAAGCCACAGAGCTTGTGTGGCAAGATTAAGAACCGTGACACTTTCTGCAACCCAGACAACGGCAGGCTTTCCCTTCCACAGGCTTTGTTTTAAGGGCAGAACAGGATACATAACCTTGCCGTTAGTTTTTAAAATAGTAATCCCTGAACGGTTCAGCTCAGCTATAAAGAGTTTGCATCTAGTGTTCTCTGTGAGGCTCTGTGACTGGAGACCATAGAGTCTGTATCCTTTTCTTATGTGATGCTTGGGCTGAACCCAGGGGCACGAGCATATTAAGGGGGAGATCTGCATTTAAACCGTTACCTCCTCACTGTTTCTTCTTGTGATGGTGCTCTCGGGTGTCACCTTCTCTGGCTCTGGAATCAACTCAAAGGCAAACCTCTGTGCATGCATGTGAGGGATTTTCTCCTTTAGGTTATTTGAAATGGGAAGGCCTGAAGGACAGGTAAACATGTTTTTTGTTTAGATCACAAGTGGGGGATGAGAAAAGACTTGTGAGAGAGCAGGTGATGTTTATCCCCTTAGAAGTCGAACCACCATGTGGGGGAGATTGGTTGTTAACCAGCTGAAAAAACAACCTTGAACAAATTCTGAGAGGAGGTATAAAAATGAGCCAAAAAACAAGAGGCAGGGCCTTTGGAGACTTGGGATAGTTTTGGCTGTTCATCGCTCCACTTCGAGATGCTCCTAGAGAGAACTGCTCAAGGGAAGGCTTCGGGGCTCCAGGTTCCAGGAGAAGAAATCCTGCTGACTATGCCAGGAAAACTGTTCTTCGGAACTTATATCCTTATGGTTTCATTATTTTATTCCTTAATCTCTTTTTCCTATTGTTCAGGTTAGGTTAGTCAAGTTATGAGTGAAGTACTCTTCGGTTAATAAGTTTGTAATAAAATATATTTGTTTAGAAAGTTGAGCCTACAAAGGTCCTTACTAAGTATGAATGGCACCTGATGGTGGTTGCCCAGAAAAAACAAAAATCAGGTGGAAGAAGGAAGCTTTGCGTTTGCCTCCTTGTTTTCACTCTCGCTGGCATGCTCATCGACTCTTCTGCTGCATCAGCAGCATCCCTTGGCTGGTATCAGAATCTAGCGTCTTCTGTCTTTCAACATGGGTTAAAGATGGGCCACTCTCTAGGATTCTACTAGCAGTTAGTGTGATACTGGCACTCTCATGGACTGAGCTACTAGAATCTCTGCAGTGGGAGGCAGCCATTGGTGGCTAACGCAAACTGCATCATGTAAGCCAGTCTTATACATTCCTTTGTGACATGTATTCATCCTATCAGCCTGCCTTCTAGAGAACTCTGACTAATTTGGCTTCTTCTTTTTTTTTTTTTTAACTTTTATTGACTGTTTGTGATTTTCACATCATGTACCTCAATCCCATTCATCTCCCCATCCCCTCATATCTCCCCTTTGCCCTTCCAACCTCTGAAACCTCTCCCCCATAAAACAAAACAGAATAGCAAACAAACAACAAACACCTTGGCATGGAAGCTGTAGTGTGTCACACAGTATAGCCTTTTGTCCACACATCTTTACTTGCAAATGTTCATTGCACTGAGTCGCTGGTCTGGTTTGAGGCTTCTGGTTCCTACTACGCTGTCAATACTGGATCCTCACTGGAACTCCTTTTCAATATCCTGTTGTTGCCCTGTGTCATGGAGATTCTTAAGCTTTGGATCTGCAGGACTGGCCTCTTCATGTGCTCTAGCAAATCACAGATGGGGTAGATGTTGGGGTGGGACAACTCAAAGCCCTGGATCAGGGCCTGGAAATAGCTGAGTTAGTTAACCTGCCAGCTCTTCTGTGCCTGAACTGCTGGGGCAATCTCTCCAGTACTGCCCCAGTTAGCTCACCCAATGTTGCAGCCAGCAAGGGGCAGGGCCAGCTCTCCTGCTGCTCTGTCCTCAGGGCTGGCTCACCTGCATCTGTGCTGCCAAGGAAAGGTACAGGGCCTGTTTTCCTGAGTACTACAGCTGGTGAAGGGCAGGGCCAACTTTCCTGCTCTTATGACATTGGGGCCAGCTTACTTTCCTGCAATAGGCTTAGAGGGGTGAGGGGGAGGCATTTCTCCATACCAATGCCACCCCACAGCTGATGAGGGGCAGGGACAGCTATCTTGGGCTCATGCCTACCTCTCTCCCTGAACCAAAGTCAGGTCTATTGTGGTGCTCAGGCAAGATGCAGCTCCCTCTCTCCTGAAAGAGGCCTTCTTAAACTCATTTTCTAGTCTGGTCCCCTGGGACTAACTACGTTTTCAAAGAAAGAATGTAAGAGCTGGAAGGAGGGGGTCTCATGCTGTCCAACACTGCTGGGCATGCTGAGGCTGTTGTGCTTTGAATCTCAGTAGCTGTGGTTACCCAAACAAGGCCTGCACAAGAGAGATCCAGACAGTCCTCCAAAAGACAGGGAAGGTTTTCACAAGGCCCTACCGTGAGAATCAGTAGGCAGTTAATGGTGGCTCAGAGAGGGAGAAACATTTTCTTCACTATTGTAGTGGATGTTCCTGTAAGCAACACACACACACACACACACACACACACACACACACACACACAAAGACAAGATAGGGGAAAGCTTCATGAAAGTAAAAAGTGGGAAGCAACACAAACACACACACAGATAAGAAAGATGGGGGGAAGCTTCATGAAAGTAAAAAGTGGGAAGCAACCCCCCACAAAGATAAGAAAGATAGGGGAAAGCTTCATGAAAGTAAAAAGTGAGGTGCTGGCAGAGATAGCTCAGTAGGTAAGGACTAAGAGCGCTTCCTGTGAAACAAGATAACCTGAGGCCAACTCCTCAGCTCCCACATAAACACTGAACATGGCCATATGCACCTGTAATCCTGGTTTTGCATCGTGGTAGGAGACAGGTGGACTGGGGGACTTGATTTCTAGTCATCCTAGACAAACCTGTGAGCTTCAGGTTCAGTGAGAAATTCTGTCCCCAAAAATAAAAACAACCCCACCAAAAACAATAACCACAACAAGACCAAACTGGAGATCAATAAAGCCAGACACTTAATGTTTTCCTTTGGCCTCTGCATAAGTTTATGCACCTGCACACAGGTGTGAGAACACTATACATTCGTATATGCCAACATCACACTTATACATACCCAGAAAGAGGGGCCAGAGGGAGAGAGCTCAGAAAGTGGGAGGAGTTAGGGGACCGGGAATGAGACAAGAGGGGAAAACAGAATGAAGTGCTCAAAATATACCATGTATATATTTGACAATGCCATAGAGAATTCATTCTTATGAATAAAAATGTATGATAGTAAAAATAACCAAATAAATAGAAATGTAGAAAGTCAAACTTTTAATTCTGCATGCAATAGAAGGCCAGCTAATATGGGAATGGACACCCCCTATACGTTTGTTAAATGAAACCGATTCCCTCGTGGTCCCAGCAGGATTCCCGTCCACTGAGTGACAACAGTGTTGGTTCTGGAGCCTCTGAGTCTGTTCCCCTCTTAGGTCCCCAAGATTTTCCCAACCGCCCTACCCTGTCTTCCTCTAGCAAGGAAGATGGAGTTGGAGCTGCCAAGTAATTTGCTCAAAGTATCATCACTCGCCTCCACAATCAATGCTCCTTCGACATCTAACCTTTGGGAGAAGTAGCTGCCAATTTCAGCCCAGCATCTCTCTTGGTGTGCTAATAAACAGCTAGTTCCTTTGGGATAGAGAGAAAGTCTGTCTTAGGAGGTTCCTTCATTACACAGATGCCTTGTGGTATGCATTGCTAGAGCATCTCTCTCTCACACACAAATATTTTTAAATTTACTCATTGGATATCTTATATCTGTACATAATGTTTTGACCATGTTCACTCAATCTCTTTTAGTGTTCCCTCTCATTTCCTCTAGCACCTTTCTTCTTCCCAACATGTCCACTTCCTACTTTCATGTCTTTCACTGGGTTCCATTAGAGTTTTGGCATGTGCATGAATGTGGGGTTATTTACTCGATGGGCACTCTACCAGTGACTCTACTGTTGAAGAACCCTCCTCAGAAGCCGTGGACTGCATGTGAATAGCTCCTGAGCTCAGGATAGGATCTTGTGTATCCCCTCCCCCATCCATGCAGGCACACTGATTGGCTGGCTCTTTTGCAGGTTTGCTTTGATAGCCGAGGTTGCTGTGACTTCCTGAATAAATGGCCATGTGAGCATCTTGGGTCCAGAAGACAGCACTCCATAACACTCCTTCCCATCTTTGGCTCTTCCATTTCTCCTGCCCCCTCTTCCTTGATGTTTCTTGAGCCTTAGGTGGGTGGTAACAAGTAGGGTGGTGATATAGATGTCCCCTTTAGGGCTTAGCACTCAGAACTTATATTTACGATGGTTTTCACCGTGGCCTGGGTATAAAATTTAAGTCACAATTCCTTTTTTTGTATAACAGTAAAGCATGGCTATATTAATCTACTCATAAATGCATGATTTATTGTCATATTTTATATCCTCATTCTGGTTATAGATGATCCAGAAGAGGGACCTCACTTTTGAAGAAAAAAAATTTTGTGGTAAATAACAGAGAGCTGGATAGCACTGATTATTAACCTTATCCTTATTTTAAGTTTGGGAAAGTAATGTCAAATTAACACAGGAGCAGTGAGGGTTTGGATGTGATCTGGACACTGATGGGTTAGCTAGATGAAGGCTGAGAGAAAGAGATCAGAGGTAGATTTTTTTTTTTTTGGTTGGGGGATGAGGGTGAACAAGAAATTGAGTAGGTAACGGGCTGAGGAGAAAGGTAAGGACAGCTGTCAGAGACTAAACAGTGATGCTAAAGGCAGGATTTCCTGTCATTGTGGTTACTTTTCTAGTTGGTTTAGACCTCCTTATCCTCTTCCTGACCTTCCACTCTGGGCCCACTTTGCCATTTTATCAATTCACATCACGAATATTTGTTTGGTGTGTGTGAGAGAGCACACAGAACACGATACGAATCTATGTGTTGCTTAGGTGTGTTTACAGAACCATAAACTCAGATCTCACCCGGGATTGCAATATCACCTAGAACCATAAGCTCAGACCTCACCTGGGATTGTAACATCACCTAGAGGGAGTTGGTGGAAGAGAGTTGCTCTCCTACTTTCAAAGATGAACCGGAACTTTAAGAGACGTGTGTGTGTGTGTGTGTGTGTGTGTGTGTGTGTGTGTGTGTGTGTGTGTGTGTGTGTGTGTTGTACACATGTGTACACATGTGTGGGGCTGCCCTTGCCTGTGCAGGTGTGTGTGGAGGCCAGAGGTTTACGTTAGGAAGTTCTTCCTTCAGATTATTTTTCCACCTTTGGGGCAGGGTTTCTCTCTGACCCTAAAGTTCACTGTTTGAAATGGCAGGCCAGTGAGCCCCATGAATCCTCCAGCCTCTACATCCCAGCATCATTGAAGTTATAGGCAGATGCTAGAACATCTGACTTTTTACCTGGGTGTTGGGGATCTGAACTCAAGTTCTCATGATTCTGCGGTCAAGCCTCTGGGGCATTCTTATTGCTATGCTCAAAAACGCTGATCCTTAGCTCCCAGTCTTGGCTCACTTGTCTTTTGGTAGGTTAAATCCCAAATCTATTCATCTTTTCATGTAGCTGAGGGTGACCTTGAACTCCAAATCCTCCTGCCTCCACATCCTGAGTGCTATGCTAGAAGGCATGCAACACTATGCCTGGCTCTGCAATGCTGGGCATTGAACGCAGGCTTTTGTGTATATTAGGTGAGCTCTATCCAAGGGAAACATACCCAGGTTCCTATACCTTTAATTTATACCTATTTATGCTTATAAAATATACTTATGTTATCTATCTATATATATTCAAGCATATGCTATGTCATACTTATGGATACAGAACAGGCTGTTACCTAGTTTAGCAAGGATTGAATTTTATTGCAGTGTAAAGTGGAAATCTTAGCATTATAAATTATAATTATAAGTTAGTTACTAATGAAAGAAGGGTTTCTCTGAACTTGCCTTAGAGGTTTACCTCTGGAAACAGGGTTCTGCGGTGCAGTTAGCAAAGGCTGTGTCCTTCAGTGTAGTCCTTAGGATGCAGTGATGGTGATAAGAAACTAACAAGTTTTCGCTATTTGTTAGCAGATATGCATCTGTTTCCACTAGCAACTCAGGATGCATGCCAATGTAGCTCTGCAGACACTCCTGCGGTAAGCACCAAGAAGATTGAGGACATAACAGAGCAGCCCTATTAGCCACTGTCTAGCTCTCATGCCCTACAGTCTACTGCAAAGGAAGAGCTTTGTCTCCCATGCATTTTCTTAAACAAATAGCCTTATCAATTTGTGTACTGTATAATTTACTCTTTTAAGCCACCTTCGCCATAACCATCTGTGTTATTTATGTAGAGCACTTGTAGGATTATTTTCTTGTTTATGAATTCTGTAATATCAGAGTTTGTTTAGTGAAAGTCTGTTGGTGGCAATCTCCCTCAAAATTTGCTCAACTGGAAATATCTTAAATTTAACAAAGAAATTTCAGAAGCATCCTAAATTTATGCTCTTGTGTTTTTCTGCAATTCAAACTTAAAATCCTAATTTGAAAAGCAACGAGACCAATGACTCAGCACGCCCAAAGTTTGGCTTGTAGAAACATGAAATATTTCAATGATTTTTAACTATGGACCAAAAGCTTATCAAGGAAAGCAAGAAGTGCAGCCAGAAACAGCCACAAAGAATTAGGAAGGAGAAGAGTGGAGCAGTGGCCCAACACTGAAGAGCACAGGCTGATTTTTCTAGAGGACCTGAGTTCGGTTCCCAGCATCCATATGGTAGCTCACAACTATTTCTATTTCCAGTCGCAGGGGATCTGGGTTTGTCTGACCTCTGAGGGCACCAGGCTCACACATGGAACTCAGGCAAAATAAAAAATAACCACACACATTAAAAAAAAAAAAACCAATTAAGGGAAACTTAGAAAGACAAATGCTGCATATGGACTGGTCTATGCGGATGCTAGCCTTTGCTGTCTGTATATGTGTACTTCCATGGGTGACTGTGGATATAGCACAGGGAGGTTATAGTCAACACAGTCCCTTACAGCCACGCCCAGAGGCCTGTCTCTCAGGTGAGTCTAGACTCTGCCAAGTTGACAGCAAACATTTACCATCACTGCCTCCAGCCAATCCTGCCTGAGAGGAGGCTCCTTTGTATTCTTCTAATTCACACCTCTAGGAATGGTGCACAAGAGCAGGTGCCACGGGCTTCTCCTTAAGTTCTAATGACAGCAAACCAAAATCTCTTCCTATCCCAGATCAATGGACAAATTTAACCGTATTTGTCATTACTATGACAAAATACCGGACAGGAATTACCTAAGGGAGCGAGGACCTGATTAGGCTTAAGGTTTCAGAGGAGTCTGTCAATCATGGTGAGTGTGAGGTGGGTGTGGTGGAGCAGAGAGTTCACACTGTGACAACTGGGAAGCAGAGGCTAGGAAGGACCCATAGGTGACCCCTACCCTTACTCATATACGTCTTTCTGCTAAGTCCTAATTCTGAAGTTTGTATCACTTCTCAGAATGGTGCCGCCCTCTGGGGAGCAGGCTTACAACATGTGAGCCTAGGGGACAGTTCGTCTTGGACCACATCCGTACGACAACACAAGTAACTGCATGTGCCTTTTGGAGAGAGCTTCATAAGCAGCAACAAGCCTTTATGATTCTCAGTAGAAACAGGGCAGATTTACCTTGGTATTGAAATCCAAAAAATAAATTCTACATTCTTGTAAAAATCAAAGGACACAGAAAATATAACCAAACTTCTATGTAATTACAAAACTGAGATTTATTCAGATTTTTTGTTTGTTTGTTTCACCTCTAGGATAAAAGATTCTGTATTTTGAAATAACAGGCTTGTAAGCACGTGCTTAACATGGAATAAACTGTGGTAACCTTTTTCTATTTCTCTAACCCTGAGTGTTGCAGGCTTGATCTTCTTTAGGCTTTTATTAAATGTCATCTGTTACAGCCTTGGTGCACCGCCGTGGTGGAACACGTGCAAAGCATGTTCAGCGCCCTACGTTTGATCCTGGCACTACAAAACCAAACATATGCAAATAAATCCAAATGATGACAAACCCCAAGACAAAACTATGTCAGGAGGTAAGCAGAACTTGACAGATAAAACCTCTCTCCAGTTTAGTTACTCACACGCCCAGGGCATTTTATAACAGTGTCTACCGTGACCGTAGGCTTTGCTGTCCTTTGGCGCCCCGGTTGAAGGTGATGATAATGAAGACCATGGCATCAATTAAGAAAGAGCCAATCTCAGAGGGAGGAGGATCGTTGTGAGTTCGAGGCTGGCCTGGGCTACAAAGTGAGTCCAGAACAGACAAGGCTACACAGAGAAACCCTGTCTCGAAAAAAAAGAAAGAAAGAAAGAAAGAAAGAAAGAAAGAAAGAAAGAAAGAAAGAAAGATCCCTCCGCCTCCAGGGATCTGGCTTTTGGGAACAGAGTGCGTTGTCCTTCACTCACTGACTTCAAACACACTATCCAAACCGACAATTTCTTCATAACTCAAGTAGTTTTAATAAATGTTGCCGAACCCACAGAACTTTTGGAGATCCTACCCTTCCACTCCCCAGGGAATGTAAAACTACTAGACGCTCCGGTTCCCCAGCCGCTGTGCTCCCCGAAGTTCGCTGAGGGAGGGAATTTCATTTGAGTTTCTTTTAAGATCAGAAATTTCAAGACTCCAGGTGGAGACCTTTTGAATCCTACACCCCACTTTTGGAGCCCCAGTTTCTGAAGCCCTCTGCCATTTTCTTCCTTTCTGTTTCATTCACTTTGACAGCATGGGCCAAGATGATGGAGATGTTCTGGAAATTTTTTCTCCAAGTCACAACTAGTTGAGCTATGTCGGAAGTAGCTGGACGAAGAATCACGCATGTCTGAAACTATGAAGCCCCGGGAAGGCTCCGGGCTTGGACCAGCAGGGTAGGTAGGCCATGATTCCTGGCTTTCTGTACAATTACTGCGGTCACGGCAGGAAGTGCAGTGGCACTGTCGGGTGCTGTTCTCCACTGAAAATAGGGTGCGGAAGAGGAATCTGGCAATTTTGGTTCTGGATTAAGGTCAAGCTTTAATTTTTCTGTCAAAGCACCCAGCAGCCTCCAGAATTTGTTAAGAGACTTATTCCTCCAAGTTAGAGTTGCAACTGGAACCAGAAATATTTGCAAAGTGAAATAAGAAGCGAGTATAGGTTGGTTTAAAAAAAATACAGGAACACTGAGTGAGTAGCGCATTTGCAGTCAAGCAGATAAATGACTAATGGAATTGTTCCCACGGTGACCTGGAGCTGGAAGGCCTCCAGAGAGACTTGTGTGCATTATGGTTTCTTTATGTGGCTTCTCTCTGCAACCTACCTTGTCTCAATCGGGTATAATGTAACAAAATAAACTGTCTCTTGGAAGAGAGTCACATGTGCCTTTCTGATTTGCCCTCAGATTACCTTTCAATTTGTCTGGAAAGACTGAAGACCCTTTTCAATACACTCAGGCAAATGAATCGCTTATATGATTTTAGACTGATAATAAAATTTCGTTGACTCACTTTTCCTTTGGATTGACCGTGGGTCCCTCCAGTCTCTCCCTGCAAGGAGCTCCTCTTCCCTCGAAGGTGTACAGAACATTACACAGCCTGTGTCACTGTCAGCCAAGTGTTTGTAGGAAACTGCCTGAGCAGGAAGTCTGAGGTACTGACATCTATAGACTGTGCTTGATGAGGAACAAAGAAACACATTCATTTATGAAAAGAACACAAAAGGATGTGGTGTTTTTGTGGAAGCTTCATTTGCAATTATGAGCCATTAAAGGGCTTAATAATTGTTACCATTACTAGTAATAATGCTATCTGAGTGACCACTCACTACAGCCCAGTCGTCTAAAAAAGTCAAGGCAGCCTCTTATCTAATTAGTGCTTTGAGCTTTTTATCCATAACACAAATTGATGTGGATTGATCACCTTCTTGGATTTCAGAGCATATTAAGTGGAAACTGAAACATCGGAAAATCTGAGGAGTAAACTTGTGAAGCTTCTTTTGAATAACAAAAGTTTCTTTTGTAATTAGTGTTAGAACTCCTTAACCCAAAAAATTCTGAGACTCTGATGCTTTAATAATAACAGTAACAATAGCAGTTCCTACATAACTAATGCTTCATTTTTTAAAATCAGGAATGAAAAGGTAATTTGCACTTAATTTCTGATCTGGTCTCAATAACTACTAGCCCTTCTTAAAAAAATTACTAGCACCCCCATTTTAATAAGGGAAATTGAGGCTTAGTGAATTAATGTTCACAGAGATAGCTGGTAATGGGAAAATATGATACCTTGGCCCAGGACTAATGGCAAAAGATACCCTTTGACCATACTGCTGGTGTGTGTGTGTGTGTGTGTGTGTGTGTGTAGGATGCCAATACTGTGTGAAAAAACCAAGAGCAGTGTGAAGCCTGGTGTCAGCCTAGAATGCCCTGAAGAGTTGGGGAACAGCTTACAAATCCTAGCAACAACCCCCTTCCTTCCTTTTCTCTGTGGCTGAGTAACTGGGAGAGATGGTCATCCAGACCCCCACCTGTCCCTCTCCTGGTTTTGCTTGTTTTTCTTTTCTTTTCTTTTTCTCTTTCTTTCTTTCTTTCTTTCTTTTCTTTTTTTTTTTTTTAACACAAACCATGTGTGGATAATCTCTGTATGTCACACCCTGGTATCTCGAAGCTTCTCAGCACATGGCTTTGCCATAGGCAAAGTTGGCTGCTGGTGGTTTTCCACTCTTAACTTCTGGTTTGGGGTGGGGGGGGGGTTGCTGTAGCTAGACTAGCAGGGCTTGGGGTTTAGGGATGACTTGGCAGAGTTGAGGGGGAGGAGTGAGGCTAGTCAACTGTATCAGTGTCTTCTGTTTATCCATACTTGGACCTACACTGGCTTGAGGTACTTTCTGAAAATGAGCCATCAAATTTTATACATTTATGGTGTGTACCGTTTAACTGATGACGAAGCATAGGAAGAGACTGTTAATACTGGGTCATTGGCATGACTGGAAGACTAACCCTGAAGAAACACGAGTTCCTTTTGGGTCCTACTTTGGTGGCTGAGATGGTGACATCCAGTTGATAATTTTTCCCAGGGACTAGTGAGATGGCTCTGTGTTACAGCAATGACACTTACCATAGAGTCTGATAACCCAAGTTTGAACCTATGTGATGGAAATACAGAACCATATCCTACAAGTTGTCCTCTGACCTTCACTTATGATGTGGCATACATGCACCCTTCAGGGCACACATAAGTAAGTCAATATTAAAAATAAACGTTCTCTAGAAGCTGAGTAAGAGGTGGATAATAACTATTACCCTAGCATTCTAAAGGCAGAGGGAGGAGGGTTGTGAGTTCTGAGCCCAGTAGAGGTGTCACTAGATCCTGGGACACTGTGATCTGAAGGCATGGCGACTCAGCAGTTAGGAGTGATTGATGCTCTTTCAGAGCACCCAAGTGTGGTTCCCAGCACCCATGTGGAGCAGTTCACAACTGCCTGTAACTCCAGCAGCAGGGAACCTGATGCCCTCTCCTGGCCTCCATAGACACTCATATCCCCACCCCCACCCCATACACACCCCCATTCCCCACACATCACTCCACACCCCTCCATTCTCCACACACACCTACCCACTCCCGTTCCTCCCAGACCCACCCCTCACCCTACCCACACAGATAAAAATAAATCTTAAAAAAAGAAACTCACTGCTTTAGTCCGTAAATACAATGATTTTCCCACATTGTAGTAGTGGTGGAAGGCTGAAGAAGAAGCTGTCATCCTTGGGATGGATCAGTTCTTTGGGTGTCCTTGAGCTAACAGAGGTGAGGCTGGCAATAATTGCCTGCTTTACTTATGGGCATAAGCTTAACTTGGGTTGAAATTACGCACCTAGTTAATTCAAGTCAACACACACATACACACACACACACACACACACACACACACACACACACACACACACACACATACACACACACACACACACACACACACACATACACACACACACACACACACACACACACACACACACACACACACACACACACACACATACACACACACCGGGTAAGAGCTAGCACTCTTTTGAGTTAACTACCTTGAGTATCTACAGCACATAATTTGCCTGGTTAATGCGGCCATCACTGGGTATTCCAGGGTAATTTTTAACAGATGCATTATGACATTGGTCTGAAGAGCACAAGCCTATTTTACGTCCTCCTAGAAAAAGATCTGACCAGACCCAAATCCAGAGACAATGTCACAGTTTTAGTGAAAACATCAAGTGGGACTCATTAATTTTCTTTTTTCCTCCTCCACAGACTAAATTTGAGAGTTTTCTTCGGAAACCATATTGTGATTGGCACTGAGCACATGAGCCGCACAAACCTCGCGAGCCGCAATATGCTCAACTATATCAAACATTGCTTTGTCAGAGGGACTGGCAGCAGTGTGACTCTGGTGGGAGCCTTATTGGGTACCACCCACGCTCTCCCACCTGCTTCCGTGTGGCTCAACCATTCAGCCACTAGGCTGGTGGGCCTCGGCAAGCCACCTGCGATCACTCTGGGGAGAAAGAAGCGCTGTGTGTTCCTGCTGTGCATCCAGCAGGCAACTGCTTATTATCGTGGCTGTCATTATCATTAATTCTGAATGCACTGGGAGGGAGGAGGGGATGAGAAGGAGGACCATTAAAGGGTGAGGATGACTGTCTGTTGAGATTGGGGGAAAGCCAGGCGGAGACCAGCATTTTAAAAAGGAGAGTAGAGAGGAAAAGAGCAAGCGAGAACAAAATAGTGGAACTCATGGACGAGTAGGTTTGAGTAGTAGAATCAGAGACAGCAATCAGTGTGACATTTACATTGTCCTAATGTCACCTGACCATTCCCAGAGGATGCCAATTTGCTCATTTCTGGGGAGCTAGGGGAGCAGAAACCACAGGTATCTGAGGTCTCTGTCCCAGCCACTCCTTAGCGACTTTAACCTCTGAGACCAGAAAGTGTCTGAGGCCACTGCAGAGCAAAGCCTGCTGGAGGAGGGAGGCTGTCCCTGTGCCGGTGACTCACTCTGGCACTGACTCGACCTTATGAAATGAATTTAGCTGCCTGGGCTGAAGCCAGTCATAATTAATAACAGGATATCTGTTTATATATAAGGTCCAAGGGTTAATCAACAAAGTACTGTCTGAGGCAGAGGCAGGGAGGAAAAGACAAAGGGGAAAAAATACACGTTGGGGGCATGTTATCTTACGGGTGGCACATAGCCTGTGGATGCATTCCTACACATGTGCAGCCAAAGGGAACCAGTGTTTCCATCCTTATTAGGGACCAGTTCGGAGCTTTTGTCATGAAACCTCTGCAAAGCCCTGTGCTGCAGCTGTTATTGTCCCCTAAGAGAGGCTGGGAAAACAGCTTGCTTGGTATGAGCTTAAATAAGGTTTAAACTGGGCCTACATGACTTGAATCCTAGCATGTTTTTTTTTTACCTGTAAAGTCACCATAAAAGCTTGGTTTTATGTAAAGAGAGGTAGCTTGTTTATGTATTTAAAAGCAAGCTCTCTTGGCCTTCTACTGAAGTCATTATTTCTTTAGGAAATGTAGCTGAGTCCTAAAATCCCAGTGTATCAATTTATCCTTCAGCCGTATAAAGCACTCAATGATTTTGTGGTCTGAAGAAAGTGAGGGGAAAGGGACTTCGAAAGGAGAGAAAATCTTGAATCTCCTTTGTTTGAGACAGTGTCTCATTTTGTAACCCAAACTGGCTGGGAACCCAGGATTTTGCCCATGCTAACCTTTGACACATGGCAATACTTTGGCCTTTAAGGAGAATCAATGGCGTGAGGGTTTGGGTTTGTTTTAGAGGGTGGAACCAGTCATGAGTTCATAAACAGCACAAAAAATACTGTTTTCTTCCAGTTTTCTGTGTCCTAGAGGCATCTGAAAAACAGCATAACTGAGGAATTGCTTAGATCATCTTTGCCTATGAGCCTGTCTGTGGGGGGACTGTTTGATCTTTAATTGATTAGGAGAGTGTATTGGTTGTTTTTCTGTTGCTGTGATAAAATTATAATTAAATGCAACTTATGAAGAAGAGGCTAATTTTGGCTTACAATTACAAGGGGACACATTTCACAATAACTGGAAAGTCTGGCATGGCAGAAGGGCAGGAAGCCAGCTGATAATTTTATTCACACATAAGAAGGAGAGGGAGGGAGGAGGGAGAGAGGGAGGGAGAGAGAGGGAGAGAGAGAGAGACAGAGACACAGAGACAAACAGAGACACAGAGACACAAAGAGAGACATGGAGAAAGGAAAGAGAGACACAGACAGACAGAGACACAAAGAGAGGGGAGAGGAGAGAGAGAGAGAGAGAGAGAGAGAGAGAGAGAGAGAGAGAGAGAGAGAGAGAGAGAGAGAGGAAATAGGACCAGGTGGTAAGCCCTCAAAGCCTTCCCCCATGGCATACTTCCTCCTACAAGGCTCTAGCTCATAAGGGTTCCATAACACCCTCTTTCTCAATAGCAGTGCCAGCTGGAGCATAAGTGTTCAAATACATGAGCTTTTGGGGACATTTCTCTTTGAAGCCACAGCAGAGGGTCCAGTCCACTGTGGGTGGTCTTATTGCTGTGCAGGTGGTCCTGGGCTGCTAGCTAAGCAAAAGCCTGTGACCCAGCCAGCAATCAGTTGTTCCTTCATGGATTCTGCGTCAAGTTCTTCTCTGACTGCCCTCAGTGACAGACCGTGTCCTGGAAGGTAAGCCACGCGACTCTGTTCCTCCTCTAAGTTGCTTCTGGTCAGTGTGTTCTGTCACAGCAACAGAAGGAGACTAGGACACTCTTTACATTTTAATAAAATTCACCAGCTCCAGATTTCCCCAAATTATGCTCTGCAGAACACTGGGTTTTCTGAGAGATGGAATTAAAAACATTTTTCACGATCAGATACGGCAGCCTGAATATGTCACTATTTCCTTTTATCGTTAGCACCACCCTGACCCCCCATCTCATCACCACGTTCACAAATCAGTTCCAGGAAGGCGAAGGTCCTGACTGTTAAAAGCAAAACTTGAAACCATTTAGATAGAAAAAACCCCCATTTTTTTAAAATCCTGACTTATGCAGTAGGATTTTACCTACTTGTCTCCAGGCAATTAAGCTTTCTCAGGCAACTTACTAGAGGCTGAACATCCTCACCTGAGCATTCCAGATACAGATGCTTTAAAAAGTGAAAGCTTTATCACCTGTAAGATGCCACAGCTGAAAACTTACAGACTACAGAACTTGCTCCGTGCACACAATTATTAAAAATATCGCATGGCTTTGACTCCAATCCCACTGTAAGGAATATATGAAACGTAAGTACATTTTACGTTTAGGCATTGGTCTCATGCTTACTGTAGCTCATTATTTACATGGAAATCTTAAACAATTTTCTAAATCTGAAATGCTTTTGGTCACCAACGTCTCAGATGTAGGATCCTCGATGATCCTGTATAAACAATGACAGAGGTGGAGCAATGCTGTCACTTCCAGGTGGAAGCTTCAGGGGTCGGTACCAGATTTGACACAGCTTTTCCATGGTCCTCAGGGAAAGAATGCCAATTCTCTATGCAGCAGCATTTCAGATTCTGGGCACCCTTTCTCATGATAAGCAGATATGTGGAGTAGAATGGTACCCAGCCTAATACAGACAGATTAGGAGCATGAACAAGAAATGAACTTGGCTATTCTGAGTGACCAAGCTTTTTTTTTTTTTTTTAAAGAATTATTTGTTATAAAGCATTTCCTACCCCATCGTATCTCATATAAACAATTCATTGTTCATTGTTTCCATGTGCCTGGAACTTTTCTAAGTCTCCTGTCTCTGTTTTCTCACCACAGACTCCATGAAAACCATTTTTAGTTTGATGGAAGGGTAAACTGTACTTAATAGGGACACAGAGAGGCTGAGCAACTCACTGTAGTTGTGGCACAAATGGGATTTTTATTTAAGTATTTGCATTTTATTGTTCAATTGTATTGGTAATCACTGTCTTCTTTTGGAAATGCATTATGAAATCTTTACAGATTGTGACAAATGAATTTGCAATATATCCAGAAAGTAAAATGAACAATAGTGAGACCTTCACACAAAACTATGTATTACTTCATTAAGAGAGTCATAAATGTTGGAGAGATGTAGTGTGATTGCAAAACAATTATTTTCATAGGAAGAACTGATTTCATAATGGTAAAAATGCACCCAATTTTTATTTTCTATATTTTTTTTAGTAACAAGCCATTTTATGAGTGGGGTTTGACAAACCATTTCTAACATTAAAGAGGACATAATAACCAAGAATAGTCAATGCAGAATTGGAAAAGAGTCATAATGGTACATTTTCCCAGTCATATATTAGACTGTCCATAAATCTATGAGAAGGAAAACCGTGAAAGTTAAAAATAGATCACCAAGCCAAAGGAAACCAGGAAGTAACAACAACAAAAAATCCAATGCTTATTTAATGAGAGTGGCAAAGTTGTGGCAGGAGCAGTATGGACTATCTAATAAAGGACATATGATAATTAGTCATTAAGTTGAAAAAGATTGACTCTGTCTGTCTGTCTGTCTGTCTGTCTATCATCAAGATAAAATCTTATGTGCTCAAGGCTGGTGTTGGTCTTGTTGTACAGTTGAGGCTGGGCTTAACGCCTGATTCTCCTCTCTCCACCTTCTAAGAAGCCAGAGCACAGACATGTCCTACCACCATTTTATGTGGTTCTATGGATCAAACCCAAGACCTTGTGCATATTAGAAAGCACTCTAGTAACTGAGTTACATCTCCAGCCATTCAAGATCTAAATTTAAAGTAAAATAATAAAGACTGCAGGAGAAATGTGGGAAAGCTGTATTTTAGTTGTACGAGATGTCACTTCTATATGATGCAAAAGTTCAAACTGTTAAGAAAAGTGTTAATAAATTTGATCACCAACTTCCTGTAAAACAGCAGGAACAATGAGAAAAAAGACCAAAGAGTCAAGAAGGCTGTACATGTATAGCTGTAAATGGATTAGTACCCAACATACATAAAGAATATCTACAAGTTAGTGATGGCAAAGCCATGGCCATGTCGAAAGCAAGGCAAAGGCCATGAAAATTAATCTATAAAACCAGAAACGAAATGCTAATTTAAAAACAGATCCTCAAGTTGCTCCTATTTGGAAATAAACATGCATAACGCATCTAGTGAAGAAACCAACAATCCTGATGACACCCACTGGGGAGGCTGGGTGTCACTAGTGCTGCAGCAACTGAGGATGTTGAGTTAACACAACAATTAGGTTGTCTGGGAGAAACTCACATTTGTACATACATACATATCCTCTAATTATGCTACACACATACAAAAAATTTCAACATAAAACACCTCACAAAAACATTTTATTTGCTTTTAAAGTAGTTTTAAATTCATTCTTTGACAATTTCATACACGTATGCTATGTACCCTAATCACATCCACCCTCAACTCCTGTCCTCTCTGCCTACAAAAATATTTTTAAAAGAAAAATTAGTTTAAAGTATGTAAATATATATTTACAAATTTACATTTATGAATATCACATAATTTCCACTTATATATTGTGGTGTAATTAGATGTTATCATGTGCATACATTTATAATGAAATCAAATTTATATATATAAGACAAAATTTTTAAAATATTTGAAGCAATGATATATTTTCCTTATGAAGATAATTTTCCTGAATGAACTAAAATGAGAAAATAAAATCTTTGGGCTGGCGATATGGCTTAGGTGTAACGCTCTAGACACACAGGTGTGGGAACCTGAGCTGGGATTCCTGCATGGCGGATCGTCCTGTACCATCAGGACAGGGGAGGCAGACAGCTGAACTAAAGAGCTCTTGGTGCAAGTTAGAGACAGCCAGTATCAGCTGCCTCTGGCTTACACACACACACACACACACACACACACACACACACACACACCCGCATGCACATGTATATGTACATGCACACACACATCTGTGCATATACACACTGTTACCCACATGCTTATGAACACATGCACACACACCACACAAACACGTATTCAAGAAAACAAAATGCTGAGTGGGCAGTGGGAGGGTGATCATGAGGTAGGCTGTGCTAGAACGTTGATCTTTAAGTTAGATGCTTGATTTGTACTCTGTCTTTGCTCTTGTCTGTCTTGGTTTGGTGCTCACTGGGATCCAGAGCATCCTGGCATGCCTCAGGTATCTTCTTTTTCACTATGTAAAAATGTCCCTAAGCAATGGAATGTTACTGAGTTTGAGCTTTGGTGCAAGAAGACTCTCCATATGAAGTTCCCTCCTGTCCCCCTGAGACAGGGTCTCATTATTTGCTCTGGCTGTCCTGGAAGCCACCAGGGTGGCCTCAAGCACTCAGAGGTCTGATCTGACTGCCTCTGCCTCCCAAGTGCTGCAATGTAAGGTGTGTGTGCCACCACATTTGAATACCTACAAACTTTTCCAGACTTTAGCAAGCTTTGCGAGCTCACTTGGAATGAAATATCCTTAAGTTAACAGCTACCTGCAAAAGGAGAGAGGTGAGAAAGGCGGGCAGCATGCAGGAACCGCGCAGGGAAGGGCCTGTGTGAGGCATGCCCGTGTTTGGTCTAAACAAGGTCAAGAGGAGAATTCAAGAGGAGAGGAGCTAGACGTCAGAGGGGAAGAAAAAGGGAAAAGGAGAAACCCGTGACCTGGGAAAATAAAGTGCACCCTGTCAACTGCCTGTGGGCATCTTAGTGGGAGCTAGGGCCCATCTGCCTTCCTCATCATCCATCCTTGCTGGTCACGCTGGCTTCCCAAGGTGAGAGCCTGCCATTTAGGAATGACGCTCGTAATCCACTGTGAGGTAGGCTGCACATGGACTGCATGGAGAAAGTGACCAGCACGTGAGCACAGGAAGAGGAAAACCACAGGAGAGTCACTGAGTGTGCGGGTCTCCCGACTGCCAAGGTTTCATTGAGAGGCAAAAGCCTACAGCTTTGGCTCAGAAAGCTAACAATGACAGCTCAGTTGTGAAGTCAATTCTTCTGAACACATTCTTTAGAGAAAGACAAGAGCCAAATTAAAAAATAATGAATAAATGCAACTGAAGCATACAATGGGAAAACGTTCTAAATGCATTGCAAGTAAAACTATCAGAAGGGAAGACGCTTCAATGAGGCTTGAGCTGGAATTTGTATGTGACAATCAGGAAATGAGCTTGCTGGAAGCATTCTCCAGAAATGATGTATACGAATGAGATATTACATACAGATAATATATTTACTTCCTTATTTATTATTGAGACAAGGTCTCATTATGTAGGCCTGGCTAGCCTAGAATTTGCTATGTGAACCAGGCTGGCCTCAGACTCACAGAGCTCTCTCTCTGCCTGTGCGTCTGGAGTGCTTGGTGTAAAGGTGAGCACCACTATGCCCAGCCAAGACAGTTTTTAAAAACACTATGGCATTCCTTTGTAGAATTAAAAAAAAGTTCAAGATGTAGGTTCTATATTAAAAAGAATAGGAAGCATAATAAAAATAAAAATAAAAATAAGAATGAGTGAAAAAATTGCTAATTGAATTTATTTAGTAAAGCACTAATCTTTGTGTAGCACAGATTTATCTTGGGTTTAGTTGCTATTTATAAATGCTTTATGTCCTATGAAGTACCAACATGTGTCAGTATAAGGGAAGTAAAATTCAACTTCTGTTCTTTATGCCTGAAAGTTAAGTTGATAGGAGAAAAGCACTTAGATCTTATGCCTGCGGGGGTGCTCCCATGGGCAGGTGAGGAGCCTCACACAGATCTTGTCTGCAGGGGTGCTCCCATGGGCAGGTAAAGAGCCTCACACAGATCTTATGCCTGCGAGGGTGCTCCCATGGTCAGGCAAGGAGCCTCACACAGATCTTATGCTTGTGGGGGTGCTCCCATAGGAAGGTGAGGAACCTCACACAGATCACACAGATGGTACCCAGCCAAGGATGTGTTACTTTCTGGCTAGTTGAAAATACTTAAGATCAAAAATGCATTGAACATATCCAATCTATGTCATAGCCAGGCAACTAGTCTGCTGTCTAGCCTCACAATTGCATGTCTGGCTAGTGGCTGGGGCCCTCTGTTTCAAGGTCTCCTAAGTACATAGTCAGTGTTGAGCATCATGGTAGAGGGTCATTTAGCAAGATCTGTTTGTTCATGTTTCTTTTGGTTTTGACTCTCATCTCTGGGGATGAGAATGACTGTATCTTCTTTCAAGGTGCTGGGAAGGCATGTTCCACACAGGAGCTGCTTCTTCTTCTTCTTCTTCTTCTTCTTCTTCTTCTTCTTCTTCTTCTTCTTCTTCTTCTTCTTCTTCTTCTTCTTCTCCTCCTCCTCCTCCCCTCCTCCTCCTCCTCCTCCTCCTCCTCTTCCTCTCCTCCTCCTCCTCCTCCTCCTCTTCTTCTTCTTCTTCTTCTTCTTCTTCTTCTTCTTCTTCTTCTTCTTCTTCTTCTTCTTCTTCTTCTTCTTCTTCTTCTTCTTATCTCCAGGGATATGAATATTTCTCACTCAGTCCAGTAAAGGCAGAGAGAGAGAGTTTTATTTATACTGGCTCTTTTTCAAGCAATTTAGTTCAAAACACTCCTTATGTTAAAGTGACATATCAGCCCTCACCAAACATTGTTCTAGATGTCTGGAACAAAAATTCTCAAGTCTTGCATTCTGGAGTAAGCATATTATATAATTATTTATGTATAGAATAATTAACTGTATAGTAACAACTAATTTTATGATGCATTAGAAAGTGGTACTATGGTACCAGCAAGTAGCACAATAACTAAGAAGAGATGGATGTGTGTGTGTGTGTGTGTGTGTGTGTGTGTGTCTGTACCTGCAGAATGGGGAGGACCACAAGGTAGGATTTCATAGTAGGGAAGTCCTCATGAGAAGATGATTCTTGAGCTAGGACTTTAGGGAAGTCCAAAAATAGACTGAAGAGTGGCAAATACGGAGGTAGGCAGATAGGTGTACCTGCTGTCACACTGATCCAGGAAATGGAGGATCTTTGCGGCATGTGGCAGCTACATGGATGTGGTGAGAGGTAACCAGGTTCTAGAAACATAATTTTAGCAGTTGTTTCTGTGACTTACTCTCTGTAGATTCAGTTACCAATAGTTAACCATGGTCAGAAAAAAGCTATAAATAATTTGTTTGCTTTTTGACAATTTTGTGCATCTATATAATGTATGTTGAGTATATTCACCCTATTACTGTTTCTTATCCCCTTACCACTCCCCATGAGCTTTTTCTTCCAAGCAAGTCCTCCTCCTTCTTTCATGCCTTAAAAAAAAAAAAAGACCCACAGTTAAAGTTATTTTTATAAAATTCTGTTTGTTTCTCTTTTAACCTGACTATTACATAAATAATTAAGACTCTTTCATACTTATTTAATAATAAGCTTCATAACATAATAATTGAACAGTTATTACTCTATTCTTAACCCTCTAAGCTCTTTTTGGTTTCCTCTTATCCTGTATAATAGCGATACTTGCATTTGGTAGCTTCCCTGCTCCAGCTCTTCTCTCCTGATGTTTCCTGGATCTCTGCTCATGGCTTGATCCCTGGCTGAATCCCTGATTTCCTCTTCTAACTCTTCCACTCCTACCTGGCAGGAAGTCCAGCCCTATTCTTTTCCCTGCTCAGTGATTGGCTGTAAGGTGCTTTATTGACACGAAGGGGACAATTGAGGAGTAAAGTTTATACAACATTGAGACAGGAGATTCTCAGAATTAGGCTTGCAACAAGATGTGGAAGGATACATAAATCAGCTTTTGAATTATACAATAACCTTATGCCTACAACCACTGAGGTTTGTAGGGTGACTTGCATGTGCATATGTAGGAAACTTTTTACTAAAGGAAGAAAAATATGTAATCAGAGAATAAGTGAAATAGGTACTATAACAAAACAGCCTGTATTGGTCATCTTCTACTAAGTAAAGGTTAAAGGGCAGTATCCAGCTATTCACCTCTTCCTGTGCCTACGTCTTTGGAGTGTCCTTCCACCATGAGTAGGGGCTACCCACAGAGTAGGGGCTTGACCATGGGACTTGCTTTTGTCAATGGGAAACTAGCAGACATAACATGATGAGAGATATGCCTTATGTTGAAGTTTGTTTCTTTTGTGCCTCTGCCCTTGCTGTAGGAGTGTGCCTGAGCTCTCTTGCTTGAGAGTTGGAGGAATTTGCAAGAGATCCATGCCATCCTGTTTTAGTCTACATCAGCCCCTGCCAGATGACCTCAACCACATAAGCAATAAACCATTACAGTTGGATGCTCCTGAGATTTTGTGGCTAATATTACCAGTGCTGCATCCTTTCATGACTCCTACATTAAAATGACTCCGAAGAGTCTTACTCTGCCATAAAGAGGAACATGCAATGTGTCTGAAACTAGATCAGTAAGTGGTGGACTTGCCTGAGGTGAATAGCAGATCAGGCCATAGGGCATGTTCTGTCTTAGTTTCAGAAACTGCTCTTATCTGTCAGTACCCATCAAAGAAGCATTTCTTCTTCTTCTTTTTTGTTTTTTGTCCATAGATGGAGACTATAATAGAAATCCAAAACTGGTCAGGCACAGAGAACAACAGACCATGGAATGACAAACTCTAGTTGATACGTATACAACACGACCACTACATGTAAGGCTCAGGAAACATTGTGGAAGGCTAGAGGAGGAGGATGTGTACTGTGAGACAGTGTCTTCTGCATAGGACAAGGAAGCTACACCCATGAAATCCAGCAGTCTGGTCACCTAAACAAGATTTTCAAAATGACGACACCAGTTGTCATACCAGCAGGACGGGAGAAATCCCACAAGGTTCCACTCCTAGATGAAGATCTACAGGCAATTAATGTTTTCTGAGAGAGAGACAATCAATCAGTTTTCCTCAGGGATGAGTCCTCTAATTGGTTATTCAATCCCAAGAAGACATATGTATATGTAAATACATATCCATACAAGCAATATTAAGTTGAGTCAGCAGATGTGAGTGTGTGTGTGTGTGTGTGTGTGTGTAACAATAAAAGTTATGGAAGAAGTCAATTTGAGAAGGAATAAGGAGTACACAGGAGGAATTGGAAGGAGAGAGAGGAGTAGAAATTATGTAAACGCAGTAATTATGTATGAAATTCTCAAAAAAATATCTAACTATAAAAAAGGTATCATGTCTATTCTATTTCCCCTTCTGAGTGAAATTTAAGCACCCTCTATTGTGTCCTTCTTGTTACTTATTTTCTTGGGATCTATAAATTATAGTATGTTTGTTCTGTACTGTATGACTAAAATTTGCTTATAAGTGAGTACATACCATGTGTGTATTTCTGGGTCTGGGTTACCTTACTCAGGATAATCTTTTATAGCTCCATTCATTTGCCTCAAATTTCATGATTTCCTTGTTTTTAATAGCTGAGTAATATTCCATTGTGTAAATGTACTAAAGTTTCTTTATCTATTCTTTGGTGGAGGGACATCTAGGTTGTTTCAGTTTCTGCCTATTGCTGTTGTGAACAAAGGAGACCAAGGGTGGGAGAACAGAGGTCTAAAGACAGAAGAAAACCTGTGGGTGAGGGCATCTCTGTGGCAAGCTGGAAACAGATGATAGAGTAGCCTTCTGGGAGGATATGGGAGCGATTCTAGCTAAGACTCCTAGTAGAAGGGGTCATGGAGACTGAAGAGGACAGTTTTTAACAAGACAGGTTTCCTAATAGAGGGAAAAGAACACCACCAACCCACCTACAAAAACGTTGAACCAAAATTTACCCTTCCTACAAGATGTGCAGGATAAAGATAGAACAGAGATGGAGGGACTGTTTAACCAATGCCTGGCAAGCTGAGACCCACACCAAGGGAGTGATTCAATCTCTGACACTATTAACGGCACTCTGCTGTACTTGCAGACAGGAGCCTAGCATAGCTGCCCTCTGAGAGGCTCCATCCAGTAGTAGATCTAGATGCTGAGACTCACAGCCAAACATTGGGTGAAGAGTAGAGAGTCTTGTGGAAAACCAGGGGGGAGGATAGAAAGACATGGAGGGGACAGGAGTTCCACAAGAAGACCAACAAAGCCAACTAACCAGGGCCCAGAGGGGCTTGTGGAGACTGAAGCAACAACCAAGAACCATGCAAGGTCTGGACCTAGGCCTCCTACACAAATGCAGCCATGGGTAGCTCAGGCTTCGTGTGGGTACCCTAGTAAGGGGAGTGGGAGCTGTCCTTGACATGGACTCTGTTGCCTGCCTTTTGATCACTTCCCCCTGGCAAGGCTGCCTTGTCAGACCACAGGGGAAGAGGATGGGATTTGTCCTGATGCACCTTGATGTTCTGGGGTGGTTTGGTGTGTGTAGGGGTGTCCTATTTTCTGAGGAGTAGGGGAGGGAGGATAGAAGGATGAGGGAGGGAGGGTTGGACCAGGGAGAGAAAAAAGAGGGGGCTACGATCAGGATGTAAAGTGAGTATATAAATTAGTTAATTAAAAAAAAAGTTATCATGTACATCTTCAAGACAATGCCCTTATAAACAAAAGGGTGTATTTTAAACTCTTTTCTTCTTCTTTCTCCAGTTGGAATCATAAACATGGGAATTGCAGAATAATTTTAGGTTAGAAATTGACAAGATAAGACTGAGGCTAAGAGAACAATAAGACAAATACAAGGTGTTTTGCATACTTATTTACAGTATAGCCCCAGACTACCCACACAGACTTCAAGTTGGAAGAGAGAAAATCTTTAGCCTTATTTAATATATTGTACTGTTATGCTTCTTGCCATAGCTCCACAGCCTGTATCTTGACTAATATATACAGCTATCATGAAACATGGATAAATGCATAGGTACTTACTATTAGTGTGATAAATTTCCTCTGGCCCATTTGCTGTACTCACCGAGCTTGCTGGAGATAATTGAATGGAATATAATTGCCCATTAGTTCAGTTAGATAGTTCTGAGATGCTGCAAAATATTATGATCTTCATATTAATTCCCTTTGTCTAGATCAAAAATTATCAATTAACACTGAATCTTGCAGAGCAGTGCTTGCTTTAGTAATAAATATACTGAGTCAATGATACTGTTGGGAATTATATTGGTGAGAAATATATTGAGGTATAAATCTAGACCAAAAGTTATTTTTCTATGACGAGAAAGCTTTTAATTTAGTTGAAGAAATTAGATACAAAATTATAAAATTTATTTACCCTGAAAAGTTGATCTATGCTGTGAACCGAGTTTTTCTGGAGAACTCATATCTGTGTTGAATACAGCAGGTTAATTACTGATCAGACTTCCTGATTGTGAAATTAGAATGCTGCAGACAGATAATCTTTGTTTATCTTCTGAGTCCTTGCCATCCATTTGCTATGCCCTCCATCCATACTGATCCTACAGCTGTGGTTATTAGGTAAACTTTGGAAGGTATTGCTGAAATCAACCTACTTTCCACCAACACTAAAATGCATGTAGGATGTTACCCAACTCTTCTCTAACCGGCCTACCTGAAGTTCCCACCAACATATTTGGTGAAAAGTGTTGATTTATGACTTTATTTTGTTCTGTGATTAGGAAAGTCCATGTAATATCTCCCACAATCAACAGTTTGCAGACTACTTTAAAAGTGGCTATGAAGTGTAAAATTCAAGTAACATGTCGCAACACTTAACTTCAAGTGTTTTTAATTTGCAAGTGTAACACACTTCTTGATAATGAGGACACATTCTGAGAAATGCATCTTGAGGCAATGTTGTCATTGTGTGAACATCACACCACCACACACAACTGGTAGTATGACCCAACACACAACTAGGTTATACGTATACAGTAGAATGGGATTAAACTAAACACAGGAGACACTGATGCTGTTTTAAAATGAAGAATACCAATCAATCTATTTTACCAATAAAGACTCTGGGACCAGATGCTAGGGTGGACGACCTGCTACCTCAGAGATGCAGAGAAAGTTCCCAGCTGACCTTTCTACTCAGCTCATGCCCTGATGGAAAAGGCCCAAAAGGCTCAGCGGACGGCCCAGGAGGAAAAGGCAAAAAACAAAACAAAACCAAAAACAACAACAACAAAAAACAAAAACAAAACCAGCAAAAACAAAACAAAACAAAACAAAACAAAAAAACCAAAACCAAAAACAACAACAACAAGCACCCTAAGGCCAAAGGCTTGCTAGTTCAAAGAGCCAAAGTCCAAGGAGCTGAGGAGCCGAGCCGAGGAGCTGAAGAGTGAAAAGCTAAAGGCCCAAGTGCTCCGTCTACTTCTATTCACTCTCTTAACTACCCCTCAACTCAAAGTCCCTCCTTTTCTTTAACCCCTGTCAGTTTGTTTCTTGCTCCTCCTCTTCACCTGGGGTTAACTTCACTAAATCCTGTGAATTAAAGGTGTGTGCTAGGGGCTGGCTGAACCACACCTTGATCGCCTGTTTAAATTCTTGGATTAAAGGTGTGTTAGGGCTCCACCATACCAAACAAAAGACAGGTTTTTACAGTTTACGATCTCAGGGATCACAATGGGATCAAAGATCTTGCAACAAAATGATGCCATTAAGATGCATGCAAAACATAAGGCTTGTGCTGGTTTTTTAAATGAAATGATCTTGGTAGAGAAGTATAAAGTATATTCTGTGTAATAATGAAAACTATAGTATAGTGAAAGCACATAAGCCAGTAGTGTAACTGCTAAGTATTTCCAAGTATTATGTACCATACATAACCATATCTACTATCCTTTCACATTAGCAGCTGTGAAGTAAGTTTGCTGCTATCAACACCATCATGTTTCCAAACACGTGAGCAACGTGTTACACTATGACCTCACGACAGCTCTCAGCACCATTAGGTGATAGCAGCTTTTCAGTTACATTGTGGTAGTCTGTGCATGGTTGACCATCGAGTCTTTACTAGGTGAGTTGACTGCTGTCACGGTGGAGCTGTTTTCTTCCAGGCGTGACATAACTATTGCCACCATGAAGCACAGGTTGCTGTGGTAACTTGAAGAGTATCTTGGTTCCTTGGTCATGTAATGAAATAAGCAAAACAATACAGTGATATCTAAATCCGTGACAATGGTCATGGGGCTGTTAACACTCCCCAGTAGTGCTTCTCTGGGAATCTAGCCATTATGCGTGCCCCACCTGCCTGTGGTCCTGAGTGTGCTCTCGTGTATAGGCAGAATAAGATTCCTGAAGGGGAGACTCCCTGATTTGGTGTTCAGAGGTTCACCATCCATGCAGGGTTGGGACTTTCCAGGGATACGGCTGCTCTTGCATCACCCATGTTCCCATGAATGTCCCATTATTCATGCATGCTTCTGTGACACTCCCGGGTGGACTACTTGGTTTACCAAGATGGAATGGGTGGAACCACCTCTCTGGTCTGTCACGGTCATTCCATTTGGGGGTGAGTAGTCATTGGTGCACATCTCCCCAGGACTTCTTGCTTCTACTGTACCCAAAGTACTTCATAGGATGGAGTAAGAAGCTTCCAAGAGAGGGAGAAAGGGCTGGAGAGACGGCTCAGTGGTAAGGAGTGTCTCTTGCTCTTCAGAGGACTCAGATTTGGTCCCCAGCACCCTGTCACTACTCCACCTTCAAGAGATCCAATGCCATTTTTTGGCCTTCACAGGCATGAGGCACATGACTGCCATGTAAATTCAGGCAAGCACTTACACACACATAACTGATTTTTTTTTTTAAAGCAAAGAGACAGAGATAAAAAGGAAAGTGAAAAGTGGGAAGGGGAGCTGTCTGAGTTGGAATCTATGTGTGCAGCTGGGTAGTGGAGTCTTTAATTCCAGCACTGGGGAGGCAGAAGCAGGAGGATCTCTGTGAGTTCAAGGCCAGGCTGGTCTGCAGAGTGAGTCCCAGGACAGCCAGGGACTGTTACACAGAGAAACCCTGTCTCAAAATAAAAACAAAACCAAAACCAAACAACAACAACCAAAAAAAAACCAAACCAAAACAAAACAAAAAAACCCAACAACAACAACAACAAAACAAAACCCAAACCCAAACCCAAAACCAAAACAATAACAAAATGTGCTTAACTTACTGTTTTATCAGAATGTGATTCTTTTCACTGTTTGCTGAGAAAAGGAAGATTCTACGTTTATTGACTGAACAAAACCCCCAAATTTTAGCTTACTAAAGAAAATGATTTCTGCCATTTATGCAGCTATATATCCATGTATCTGTGTATCTGTCACACGTCTATCATTTTTAATCTGCTATTATCTACCTATTTAATCTACCAGTTATTGCATCTACCTGTCATGCCTAATGTTTTTTTTTTTTTTTTGGTTTTGTTATTAGCTGAATTTAAATTTGATGTGAGTTTTAAAATCACATCGATCTCTGGAAGAAAAAAAATGTGTTTGGTTTTTGCATTACGTTTGGACCTGAATGTATTTAAATCTTCTGATTATCAAATATTATAAAAATTTATCTGTTTCCAGACAATTTTGATAGGATGAGGAACACTCTGTGTGCTGTGGTGGGTGGCCGTCACAAGGTGTATGAAATTATTTGTGGCTTGTGTGGTTAAAATTTGAATCTTACTAATAATCTTTATTGTTTGGATGAGAAATAAGACTTATTTAACTGAAATTTGTGCTTTTGACAGTTCTTGAGGTGGGGGGGGGGGCGTAGTCTTAGATAGGTGACCCAGAGCTTGGTAGGGAGCTGTTGGCATCATGTGGCCCTTCCTTTCTCAGTAAATACTGAAGAAAGGCCCCTGTGACTTGAGTCTGAGTGTCCCCCAGAGCTCAGCCCCAGATGGAAGCGCTGCTTGGGTTGGCTGTGGAGCCTTTAGGAGGTGAGCCCTTTCTGATAGGAGCTAGTTAACTAGGGTGGCCCTTAGAAGGTTTTTGCCCTGGTTCGGGCCACTTTCCCCTCATTTACTGCCATGTGACCATCTGTCCACAGCCTCACACTGCTGCCCTGGACGCGCCCTTTCACGGCGTTTCTCAGACTTTGTGCGAACCGTCCCACCCACTGCCTTTTCTGATCTGCCCAAACTTAGCAACCTCTCAGTTGTCTGCTCTACTATGGAGCACTGGACAGTAGTAAGCGTGGATAAGAAAACAGGTCAGGATGGAGAGCGCTAGAGAGAATTCTGTAAGTAGAGTCAACAGAAAAATCAGCAAGAATGAAGGCAGCCCTTCCAGAAGACAGTGTAATATTAAAAATAGCACAGACTCTGGCAGCCCGGGGGGCCACGGTTCACGGCCCTGAAGGGGATTCAGTAAGGAGAAAGGACAGAGGAACTTCAGCGAAGGGGGAAGCTCCAGGGAACTGGTGGCCTCGAAGCCAAGTAGGAAGCAGAGAGAGAATAGCAGGAACACTTGCTGCTTCGGTGCAGTTAATTAGAATTGGATTGTTGGAGCTGAAAATCAGGATGCTGTTGGTGACTTCTGTGAAAGCTCGGAATGAGAAATTGAGGAGGTGGGAGTGGGCACTGAGCCTACGTCAGAACGCATCAGAAACGGCCTTTTAAGTGATGCGGGCATGCGTATTTACATTTCCTTCCCTAGAGTACGTTTTCTCATTAGCAATTTCCACAGTGAGAAAATATTTTCTTGTGGGTTTTATATTTGTGGACAGTTTATTTTAGGACAAGTCAAACACATTTGAGGGTTACATCTGTTTGAAATCTGTCATGTTTTGAGAGATCTACGAGGTAGACAAAGTCTCTAGGTAAAACCTCTGTAAATTCAGAGGCGCTCCTGGCTCCCTTGCGTTGGGTTTAAGGATCTATAATTCGAGGCGGCACCCCTGGCTTAAAGATTTCCCCAGACAGGTGACCATTAGCTGCTGTGAACAGACAGAGAAGTTTGCAAGAGCTTAAAACATTATCTAATTTTAGGTGAAATCTTCACTAATGAATGGAGGCTTTTACTTTGTCCACTAGCCCGGGACTGATGCACAAGTGTGATCACGTGTTGATAGTAATAACCTCATTAAGAGACTGCTGGGGAGCCGGCTCGGTCAGTAACGTGCCTTCTACTCAAAAGGAGGATGTGCATCTGGGTCCCCAGGACCCATAGGGGGGAAAAAAGCTGAGTGCAGTGTCCTGTACTGTGTCTCGTCGCAGCCCTGGAAGGACAGAGACAGAAGATTCCCCGAGCCAGCCGGCCTGACTGGCCTCGTCAGCAAGGTCCAGGCTTAGTGGATTCTTGCCTCCAAACTTCATTGTTGCCTCAAATAATAAGGCGGAGAGCAACTGATAGAGGCCTAGAAATTGACTTCTGACTTCTGTGCACACGCGCATGCACACACACACACACACACACACACACACACACACACACAGAGGCATGTACCCCTTCACACATGTGCTCACACTCCCAGAGGCATGTATCCATTCACACATGTGCTCAAATACACACAGGCATGTACCCCTTCACACATGTGCTCACACACACACAGGCATGTACCCCTTCACACATGTGCTCACACACACACAGGCATGTACCCCTTCACACATGTGCTCACACACACACAGGCATGTACCCCTTCAACACATGTGCACACACACACACACACACACACACACACACACACAGAAACTGACAAATTTAAAAGAGTCTGCGGACTGGAGAGCTGGCTCAGATGTTTAGAGCTTGTTGCTCTTGTAGATGACCTGACCTTGGTTCCAACACTCACATGGTGGCTCTCAGCTGGCTGTAACTCCAGTCCCAGGGGACCCAAAGTTTCCTTCTAACCGGCACAGGTACCAGGTACACACATGGTGCACACCCATAATGCACATACGTACATGCAGACAAAACCCTTACACTCATAATATGAGAACATATGTAAATCCAACATTCTTTTTTAAATAGAGCTCTGGAACAAGCTCACTTGCCACTCAAGTGTGAGGCTGCCATGTAAACTCAGGTGGTTGCGGCAGCCTGCCTGTAATTCTAGTGCCGAGAAGACAGATGGTATCCGCAGAGCAGGAGGGCTGGGTTCTGTTGAGAGCCCTTGCCTCAAAGAACAGGGCAGAAGGTGATTGTGAAAGGCTTCCTCGTGTATATTCACATGCATGTATGCTGAGTCTCCCAGCTCACAAGACTCACAACATAACTAGACATTACTTATGAGCATGTCTTACCATGTGTGTGTGTATGTATGTGTGTACATATGTGTATGTGTGTATATGTATGTGTATATATGTATGTGTATGTATGTGTATATGTATATGTGTGCATATGTGTATATGTATGTGTGCATGTATGTATTTGTGTGTATGTGTATGTGTATGTGTGTATGTATGTGCGCGCATGCATGTGTATATGTGTATGTGTATGTGTGTATTTGTGTGGGTGTGTATGAGTGTGTTCATGTGTGTATGTGTATGTGTGTATTTGTGTGGGTGTGTGTGTGTGTGTGTGTGTGTGTGTGTAGGTACACTCAGGCCAAAAGAGGTTGTGGGGTATCTTTGAGCTGGAAATAGAGACAGTTGTGAGCTGCCTCATGTGGGTGCAGGGAAGCAAAGTGAGGCCCTTTGCCGGAGCAGAGTGCACTCTCAGCCTCTGGTCTGTCTCTCCAGCCCTGACAGAGACTGGTTGAAATTCTGCAGGGTCTGGAAACAAGTGTTTAGCATTAAAACCACTCTCAGAATTCTTACTTATTCCTCCCTTATCACCTTCCATTTCTGCTGTCCAGGAACACAGATTATTTGTAACTGTTTCCAGGCAGTCAGGGAAAATGTACCTTTTACTGATTTCAGTGTATGCAAAAGAAAAAGAGAACTTTTTCCCGCTCTCACGGCTCTGAGAGCTTTTGTTCCTCAGGTCTTGCTATCCAAATTCTCACGCTTCCTTTCCATCAAAATTATACTGTGTAGGATTCCCAGATAGCTCAGATATCCTCATTGATTAGGTATTTGGCTTTTTAATATTTGACCATGAAACATTGGAGATTCATGCCCCTTTCCTAAAATGAGATGTCTGTCTGTCCGTCTGTCTGTTCACACATTATCATCTATGCACATGCACGTTCCTGCTGGTTTGGTTTTATTTTAGAGTCTCACAGAGCCCATGCTGACCTCTGATTCCACAGCTGAGCTGGACTTGAGCTTGTGCTCTGCGTGCCTCAGTCTCCCCAGTGCTGGGATCTCAGGCCTGCACCACCATCTCAGCTGATGGTGAGTGATCAAGTGTATCCATTTTTCTTGATTACTGCTAAGTCTCATTCAATCCCTCAAATACAAATGTAAACAACTTACAGACGACTTAGAAGTCACCGATATCCCAGTTGGCCCTTGTTTTGATTATAGCCCCTTCCACATCCCACCCACTGTTCCACTTTTCAACTTGGCTGGCGTGAATCCACCTGGCCTGATGTCTCTATTTCTTCACATGAATTTACCATGTGCTTGTTGAGGATTCACAAGGCTCTGCATTTAGTTCCTAGAACCACCAGAAATACAAAATGATAATACAAAATAAGATGTCTGTATATTGTCAGGCATCAGGTTAGCTCAGAGGTAGAGTGTTGGCCTCGTGTTAATTGTTTCATCTCGGTTGACGTGACAAGGACCTTGACCAAAAGCAACTATGGTGGTAGTTGCTTACTCGGTGTGCTATTGCTGTGAACAGGCACCCTGACCACAAGTCTTATGAAGGAAAGCGTTTAGTTGGAGCTTGCTTATGGTTTCAGAGGTTTAGTCTATTATTCCTGCCACAGTAGCGGGCAAGCATGGCAACATGCAAGCAGACATGATGCTGAGAATGTGAGAGTTCAACATCTGGATTTATAGGCACCAGGAAGAGGGAAAGCCCATAGATCTGGCTTAGGCTTTTGAAACCCCAAAGCCCACCCTCAGTGACACACCTACTCCACCAAGGCCACACGTAGTAGTCATTCTTAGGTAGTGTCACTCCTTAAGGATCAAACATTCAAATATATGAGCCTATGGGGGCCACTGCTGTTTAAATCACCACAAGTGGCTGGAGGTTAAAGTGAGTCATTTCAGAAAATTCAAAGCAGGAACTCAAACAATTACTGACTTCAAATCCTAGTTAGGAACAGAGAAATGAATCACCCACATTGCCCAATTATTTTCTTTCTTTTTTATTTTTATTTTTATACATATATTTATATTATTACACATATATACAATAAACTACCTAAAGCAAGAAGAACCAGGAAACAATCAGGAATTATATAAATGCTACATTCATAGTGCTTTGGCTATTTGTATTTGGCAGCCTTGAAGAAAACATCTTTCCTATTTGGAGTGTTTAAAATTATGAATGCAAATCAATATCTATCATTATCTCATCATTATCAACTTAAAACACCTATCTAGACCTAAAACCATCTTAACTCCTAAACAACTAAGTTTGATTGTAAAACTAAACTATCTGGTCTTCAACGCCATCAGAGACTTGAGAAGGAAAAAAATTAATTACCTGAGTATACAGGGGGTGCAGGTGAGCAGCTTCCTAAATGAGAAGATGACAGAGACAGTTTGCTGCCTGAAGAGTCACCCAAAACCCTCTATAACATTGGAGCATCATCTTCAGCCTTCTGGCCCAATATATCTGACAGACATATTTGTGAAGCAGGAACCACTGAGGACTTGCTTACCCTGTCTTGGCAGTTTGGCTGCCTGCTTGTTTTCACCAAGTAGTTCTCCCTTTGAAGGAATGGTGCCTTCCACAGCGAGCAGAGTCTTACATTATCAACTGACAAGGAAACAGGTCTCCACAGATGTGTGTATAGGCCAACTTGGTCCAGACAGTACATCAGTCAAAACTTTCTTCTCTGGTGATTCTTGCTTGTGGCAAGTTGGCAATAAAAATCTAACCATCAAACCTAATAATTCTACTACACTTTCAGAATAAGCTTTTCTATGCAACTCTTTGCTGGTGTTAATTTGCTACCTGTTGGGAATTGATTTCTTACTTTCCACTTATATGTCACTGGTTTCAATTCAAATCCTTTTGAAGAAAATTTCTGGAAGTATTTCTTTGAGACAGAGGCTTTTGCTATGTGGCACAGGCTGTCCTGAAGCTTGCTGTGCAGCCTGGGCTAGCTTGCAAATTCACAGCCCTCCTAATTTGACCTGCCAGGTACTGAGATTACAAGAATGCACCACCATGCCCAACATAAAAGTATTTTTTATGTTAGAATTTTTTAATTAAAAAAATAAATTTAAAGAAATTAAAAAAATTTAAAGTATTGTTTTAAAGTTATGTTTGTCCAGGCATCAATTTTGTCTAATAAAATTTACTTTTAAATTATTTACTTATTTTCTCTTAAGGAGAAGTTTCATACTTGTACAAATGAGATGAAAAACCTACCAAATGTTTTTTCCAGGATTTGTTTTTAAAGACATGGTAACAGGAGACATCATAGTCAGGCGCAAATAATTATCAAGTGGAGCACTGCTGATACCAAGGTTAGTGTTGATGTGAGCCTACTCACAGGACCGGGCGGCTCATTTTCTTGTACATAGGTACAAGCTGATGCTCTTCCTAATCCTTCCTGTCTCCATGTATTTGCCACAGGCACTGAGGTACCAGGCAATATTTTTTTTTGTAGCTATCCTGCTGGGAGACAAATTTATACATTGTATAAAGGAAAAGAACCATGTGAACTTGAGAATTCGAGGGATTGATTATCTACTGTGTCATCGCCATTGTGTTGTTCTTGAGTATAGTTGTAAGTCTAGGACAGTTTACAGGAGCCCGGTCAAGACAGAGTGGACTGTCCTAATGAGGTGATGACACTGACTCCGTCTACCTGCACAGGTAGAGCTGATACCTTTCTAAAAATGGTGCTCAAGATCCCGGACAGGAGTTCAGGGGAGCAAATTTTATCCTCAAACACTTTTGCATGTGTCTTCACTTTTCTTTTCTTTTGTTTTTCTGAGTGTAGGATCCTACCCTACGGCTCTCTACCAATAAGCCATATGCCCATCCTGCTTCTTCCTCTTCCTTTCGCTTTCTTCTGAGACAGTCACTAAATTATGTAGCATGGCTTTGGGCTCATACTGTAGCCCAGGCAGATCTTTTAGCTTGTGATCCACCTGCCTCAGTCTTCTGAGTAGCTAAGATCTGAAGCCTGCACAAGGTTCCCTGCCTTTAAGTATGGAATTCAATGAGTTTTGACAAATGTATTAACTCATGAGTCACCAGTATAATCACTGTACTGATTACTTCCAGAAGCTCAAATACTATCTTTTGAGCCAGTTTCTTTCTCCAACCCTTGAGTCCTGGTATCTGTTTCCATTTCCAATGGTTGTGTCTTTTCTAGAAGGTTACATGAATGGAGTCATTAGATGTGCAAACTTCGCTATGCAGCTGCTTTCACTTTTATTGCGGATGTGTATTCTAGGTAGTGGTTGTGCCAGGTTGTACTACAACTTGCCTTAACCCGAACTAGTTAGTTGACAACTCTTGATTGTTACCGCTTGGGGAGCTGTACTGAGAAGCATTTGCACCCAGCTCTTTGCTTGGGAATGTTTTCTTTGAAATAGCATCTGGACTCTCAGTCTGTCTCTTCAGATTTACCTCCCACCTCTCACTTCGGTTCATACTAGGGCTTCTGTGCTATTAATCTTCTGCCATATGACTTACCCTTTAAGACTCTCTCATTTATGCCACTAATTTAAATAGAATTCATGCAACTAAATATGAGTACTTACTGGGTCCAAGCAACTGATTTATAGACAAGTACTCTTTAATGAGTTTTATCAGTTCTTTGCTTTTGAAGATTAAATAGCTCTGGCTGGTGAAAGATACTGGCCTTGTCTTAAAGAATTTGTGTAATTTTTTTTGGTGTTTTTTTATTAATTTATTCTTGTTAAATCTCAATGGTTATCCCATCCCTTGTATCCTCCCATTCTTCCCTCCCTCCCATTTTCCCCCTTATTCCCCTCCCCTGTGACTGTTCCTGAGAGGAATTACCTCCCCCTGTATATGCTTATAGGGTATCAAGTCTCTTCTTGGTATTGTGTAATTTTTTTAAACCTTGTTCTTAAGAATTCCCATCCAAGAAGAGTCTCACAATATAGATGCTTAATAAATGTTTATTTAATACATTTAGCTGGCAAGAATGGCGTGGATGTTGGAATAGAAGGCAGCAGAATATGGCGAGTTTATTTTTAGGCACACAGACATGGGCAGAATGGGAATACAGGATGAGAACTAAAGGGAAATCACACTAGAAGGCAGCTCAGAGCAGCAGTTGTGTGGAGGTGGTAGCTCACGCCAAGGAAAGGAATGAGTTCCCATAGGGAGACAAACGAATGAGGCAAGACAGCTGGGCAGTCTTTGGGGAACGCAGGCAGGCATCTCACAGCAGTCTGCTACAGTAGGATTGAAATAGTTAGAGAGTGTGCAGAGCAGAAGCCACTGGGGATCGAGGAGTAAACAGGGCTTGGGTGACACGGTGAAGAGTGAATGAGGATATGAAGTGCTTGACGAGGCCTCTCTAAGTAGCCCTGACTCTCCTGGGACTCACCAGGCTGTCCTAGAACCCACAACAGTTCACTTGCCTCTGCCTCCCAAGTGCTGAGGTGTCTTACTAAGGGTTTTGATTGCTGTGAAGAGACACCACAGCCACGGCAACTCTTATAAAGGAAAATATTTGATTGGGGCTGGTTTATAGTTCAGAGGTTGAGTCCACTGCCATCATGTTGGGAAGTATGGCAGCACTCAGGCAGACTTGGTGCTGGAGATGGGGCTGAGAGTTCTACACCTGGATCTGAGGGCTGCAGGAAGAGACAGTGAGCCACTAGGCCTGGTTAGAGCTTATGACACCTCAAGTCCACCCTCAGTAACACATTTCCTCCAACAAGACCACTCTTCCTCCAACAAGACTACACCCACTCCAACAAGGCCTGATAGTGCCACTCTCTGTGGGTCTTTTGAGGCCATTTTTATTCAAACCGTGACATAGGGTTCAGATACACAACACCACATACAGTCACAAGCCTGCCAATTTTGGTGGACTCTCTGGGGCTACATAGTGAGACCCTGTCTCAAAAAAAATGAAAGAAAAGAAAGGAAATTCATACACAGTACACATAATTTACTTCATACTTTACTAATAAAGATATTTTTCTTTGGTTGACGAGATAGCTATGCTCAGGTAATTTAATAGTTAATGTTCTCATGTTAATATAGCTAGATATTTGTGTCACTGGGGAAATATGAAAGCAGTGAGGATGTTTTATTCTATGTGTGACATTGTTCTGTGTCTACTTTGCTTACTCTTGATGTCCAGAATCCTAGCTTAGTCAAGGGTAGATACTCCGCATTCAATGAGGACTTATTGATTATATTAAATCAGATTGAGATCTGCTCAACGTCACAACTCATGCTTTCACACAGTCTCTTACTCAATGATGTGCAGTATTTCATTGGATGACATCTTATTGAATGAGACAGAGACCAGGGGAGGTTGAAGGATGAATAAGAAATAAATGCTAAATCATTTAGAGATAGTGAGTCACACAAGAATTGAGAAGAGGCTCCTGAATTTCCCAGTGTGGAGGTGTCAGTTGACATTTAAGAAGGGCTGGAAAGGTGGTCTGTGGTTAAGTGAGCATGCTCCTCTCATGTTAGGGGCCCCAGGAAACCAGGGTAAACGAACACAGAACATAGCTGTGTGGGCTGCACGATATTCTTGAGCAAACATGGACTTCATCAGTCTTCCCCTTATAAGATTTCCAAGAGTCTTTGAAGGAAGGACAAAGAGACCACTCTGCAGTATAATTTCTGAAAAAATGCTTACCTGAGATTTTACATCTTCAGAGTTGTCCTCTCTTCTTCCACACACAGGCATCATTAACATCCTGTGTTAAGGTTTAAAAATAACCAACAAAATTATGTTACTAAATATGGGAGACGATAAAGCAAAAAATCATAGCAACAACTGTGTCTCACTGTACTTGGGGCTGGGATTTTTTTCCCCTCTAGAAAAATAGTTCAATCAAGTGTGCTTATGAACATTAAAACCGTTTTCCCTAGGAAAGCCTTGCTGTCCCACCTCTTTGCTCAGAACTCCACAGTACTCTTTCAGAGGACTGCCCCCCCGCCCCCCCGGTTGAGTTCCCAACACTCATATTAGAAGGTTCCCAACTGCCTGGAACTTCAGTTCCAGAGAATTTGATACCCTCTTCTTCTGGTCTCCATGGGCACTGCACTCACATGGTGCATATAACATTCACTCATACACTCACATATGCATAAAATAAATATGTTAATTAATAAAGGTGTTTTCTAAAAGGTAGATTTTTAAATTGAGAATGTAATAGCTGGAAAACTATCCTTGTCCTGTGTACCCTAGAATTGCAACCCCTCCTCCCCACCCCACCCCCACTGCCCGCATATAGCAACAACCCCCCCCCCCCCACCCTTATACAGAAACAACAGTGTTGAGATTGTTGTGTTTCTTGTCTATTATCTCTCTTTTTTCTTAGCCACAGATTCCTTCTATGGACATCACACACCAGGCAACTGTGCTTCTACCTTCAGGGCTAACATGCTTGGCTTCACGAAGTGACTTATGGATGCTTCTTCTTTAAGACTGAGGGCTTCCCACTCTTGGAAGATAGAATTGTATTGTGGCTTGAGTATGGAATCCCCACCAGAGCCTCATGTGTTTGAATACTTGGCCCCCAGCTGCTGGTACTGTTGTCAAAGGTTCAGGAAGTGTAAATCATAGGGAATGGGCCTTGAGGGTTGAGAGCCTGGCCTCACTTCCTGTCTGCTCTTCGCTTCCTAACTACAAGAGCAAGGTGACCAGAAACCATAGACTCGGTGAGGCATGATGCTATGCCTCCCATTCCATAATGGATGATGTCAATTTACGCTGTAAGCTACAGCAAAGCTTTCATTCCTTATTTTGTCTCTTAACTATTATAGACTACAAATACAATCTTGCAAAGAAAGCCACTCAGAACACTCCTTTTCTAATTCCACTTTTATTCTTTTTATATTGTCAGTATGATGTAGGGATTCAAGTATTGTTTTTAGTTAACTCATTGAAGCATTTAATAAGTCATCTGGTGTGTCTTTTGGGACAAAACATCATTGTTTTGGTGTCGTCTCTGAGATGCCCAAGGTGGGGCTACCTCAGCAAATATTTGCATTGTACTATACTGTCTGCTGTGCGATAGGGACAGAGGGAGTACGCAGCAAGGGAAGGAGGGATGCAGTCTCACCCAGGGCAGGGATGTTATCAGGCAGACCCTCACAGGAAATGGGATGCTCACCTTCTGTGCTAGAGGGCATCAGGTGGGGGCTTGAGCAGAGCACTGACTTCAAGCAGCACAAGGTGCTCTCTGCAGCTCTGACTCATTTACTGGGTTCTTTTTGATCTATTTCTGCTTAGATGGTACCTGCAAACTCACAGCACCTCAGTTTTGTATCTGGTGGGCTAGCACTCCCGCCTGGGTCTCTCCTTCCCTTGCTGTTCTCTTCTTTTGGTTTAGATAGGAAGAGAAGCATTTGTGCTGCAGCTGCTTCTGTCTTGCTTTGTGATTTGCTTGTGTGCAGTCAGTGGAAAATAAAAAGACCATAGCTTAGGAATACAAAGGAGGCAGAATTAGGAGCAGAAAAGAAAGCTATGCAGGAACCGGTGATGGGAAGGGTCACTGATGGAAGGGTGGATGGTTATTTTGATGCTTCTGTGCTGGCTGAGCTGCTTCATGCAGGCAAGTTGAGTAGCAGACACACTTCAGTCTGCCAAAATAAATTCTCACAGGTTAACCCGAACCCCACAACATCAATCCAATAGAGGAATACTTCAAGATGAATATTAGGCCTTGCAGATAGAATGGACTAATGTTAAAGGTGGTTGTCACTGAGGTGGCCATAAAGGGCTGTGGGTGAAGAGGATGTGGGGAGGACCTTATTCTGAAAGTACAGTTATATACTCTAGTTTTGCTGTTTCTTTTAGTTTTAAAAAATTGCTCCCCCCTCTCTCCCCTTCTCTCCTTTCTCTCTCTTCTCTCTCTCTCTCTCTCTCTCTCTCTCTCTCCTCTTTCTGTTTCTCTGTTGCTCTTTATGTGTATGTATACGCATGTGTTGATGGAGTCAAAAAAGGGCATCAGACCTCCTGGAGCTGAAGTTACAGGTGATTGTGAGCAGCTCAGGATGGATACTGGGAACCAAATACAGGTCTTTGCAAGAGCAGTATACATACACTTTTAACTGCCGAGCTTTCTCTCTAGCCCATGTTTATTATGCTTTGCCTT